>NC_135122.1:18011241-18318002 GCF_050908995.1 Andrena cerasifolii
AAATGGTCCGAAGGTGGGACTTGGCGGACGTAGATTAAAGGTATTTCACGCGACTGGGTTCTCTCGGTCTGTTAAAAAATTCTACTTCTTCGCGGTGTCTTACCTGTCCTGCTAAAATTGGACGGAGACTGACGTTGATCGGATCATACGCGAAGTACTCAGGGTAAAGTAGCCGAATATGAGACCCATTTCTTAAAAACATCGTGACTCTAAACTAAGAATACTTTTATTAAAATTCGATACATGTTTTAAAAGTAGAATATGTATTATTCAGCAACCTACTGAAAAGTACTATAACAAAGATTCGGATTCTTCATAATAAAATAAAAACGAAAGTCATTTAAATATGCAGATAAAAAAATGGGTTCCTAATATGAGACCCAGTGTGTTTTTTTCTGAAACTTATTTTTTCTTTCTTTTTTTTATAAAGTCGGCATGTGAAATCTGTTTCTTCACTACCACACTATTCTTGGGCCCACCACCGAAGTCTGCATGGACCCACCACGCCCATTATAACACTTGATACATACACTTAACCCATTGTTCACCTAGCACATCTGAAGAATAAAGACCTGTGCAAAACAAGCATTCTGTATCATAATTTTCTTTCTTAATCACTTTCATCATTCAGAACAAATTCTTCCTCACTCTCATCGGTTGAACTTTCACAGGTCTCATATTTGGAAACAATAACATGATAACTATTAAGTAGCTTCGAAGTTAAGTCTTCATCATTTAATGATATACAACTAGTAAGCCTTAAACTCCATTGCAAGCACTATACAACGGTATTTGTGGAAATCATTATACACTTACACTTTAGAGGTATTTGTAATTTAATCGAACCACTTGAAAAACTTTCTGCAACGTAATTAAGAAATATGTGCTTGCTCAAGACGCTTAATTGATTACGATGCCACTGTGCGGACAAAACAACAAATACACGGTTAGTTAGTAAAGAAATAACATCGCCACGACATTGAAGAGTTCTATAGCGGAGATAAGCTGGGGTCTCATATTAGGAGAGGCCGTCATATTCGGCTACTTTACCCTAGTTGAAAATTAAACACATGTCGCAGGAAGATGGTGTAAATTTAGACTCTTCTCGCGGAGACTCGAGACATCCTTCGAATTAAAACTCTTTAGTCTTTTTGCAAAATTTAGTGCACATCCAAGCATTCTACGCGTTACGGAGTAATGGAAATTCGGAGCTCCAAGAGTAAATTGGACACGAGGAAGCCAAATTTAAATTCGTCAATTTCCTGCTGCCCATCTCCGCGACCCCCTCCCCCGCCTCTCGAATCATAATCCCAATGAATCTCTTCGCGATTAAAGAGCTGTTGGATGATGAACGATGGAAACGAGCCTGGTACGTCGACACCGAATCATTCCTGCGCATCGCTACTCGCATCGATTCCATCGCGGCAAACGAACAGAACAATTCACGCAACGAGACACGGTTAGCGCGTTCCATGGAAAGGCGACACAAAAGTAAAACGTGGAGGCCCGTGGGCGAACGGAAGCTTGGCGCTCGCGAGAGATAAAAAATAGGCGCCGCGAACACGCGCGCGGGCGTGACGTCGTATCAATCGTGTTTGCGATCCATTCTGGCGAGCGATAAAGAGGCATCCCGGCGGGCAGTTGGGCGGGATATTTCCCCTTCGAAATCGCAATCATTCGTCGACCAATTTGTTCTGTCGTCCATCAAGGGAACGGTCGGAGGGCGGCGGCCACCGCCGCGTCGATACTTGGATGGAAATGCAATTGCATTTTCCCTGAGCACACGCGAATTAACGCCCGGCCGCGGTGAGAGAATCTTCTTTGACCCAATTCGAAATTCGCACCGCCGCCGAGGGCCGCGGATCCCAGTTTCCAAACTGAATTTCTGTTGGAACGAAGCTGCACGCGACTCTTCACGCTCGTTACATTCGAGCGATAGTGACGCTGTACGCTCTGAATGCTTCCCCTTCTTTGTTTACGCTAGGGGAGGAGCGCGAAGTGCGGTAGCTAACGGGGCTGTCCAATTCGCGACAATCGAGGATTGTAGACGTAACGAGGTTCTTGCTGTTTTCTCTCGTTTCTTATTCCGATGGAAATATCCGTGGGTCGTAGGATTAAAGAAGGTTTTCATATTCCGTAGATAGTGCTTCTCAGGGAAACACGCTTTTTGGTGTTTCAAGTGTATTTATCCGCGTACAGTGGCATTTCCATTGATCTATTTGCGTCGATACATCCACCCAGAGCTTGGGGCTCGTTTCATGGGATACCTGCGCCAGCTCACCGGAGGTGAGACCGTGTGAAAAGCTCGAATCTGATCGTGACAGTACCATCCACGCTTCGTGGGGGGTTAGGGTGTCCAGAATCGGAGTTGGATTAGGGGACTTCCTCTGTTTGCCTCGCAGAGGCGTCTAAGGGTTGACGAGACTCGATCGTCTCGCCAAATTGGGTTTACACTCTTCTGGGCAGTGATCACCCCCCGAAACATAGGGGTGCAGGTCTTCCTCGAGCCTCCTAGAAAACGTGGCATCTCGTACCCTCGTCTGAAAACATCTGAAACGATATTACGCTTCTCACCTTGCTCCAGTTTCGTAAAACTATATGCTCTAATTGTAGAATCTTACTTGGATCTTGAAACGAACATCCTCCAAGGAGAGCGCAGTCTCATTAATCTCCACTGAAAAAGCTTCGACAAGTCTCCCAGCATCGAGGGCACCTACTAACAAGGTTGCCAGAGCTGTCTTGAGTCCCTTAAATGAAGTGTCCAATACTCTAGACTTCCCTTGGAGCATCCGCAATCGCCTCAGCTATCCTTTGCGCTCGAAACGCGACAGTAATCGTGACTCAGCGTTTTCCGATGCCCGTTCACGTGCACCCGTCATACGCTCCACGGTTTCTCCGCGAAATCTACAACGTACAATTCGCACGTTGAACAAACATCTCAGCTTTCACGTTGAAGCGAGCACCCGTTAATCCAACCGCGTCTTCTGCTTGTACCCCCGAGCCTCCAGCCTGTCCAAGCAACGGGCACAATTAATTTAAGTACACCGTGACTGGGTTCCCCCGAGTTAAACGATTCGAAGCAATTAAACCGCAAGAAGTTGGAGAAGAACAGCCAGACGTGGGAACGATCCGCCTCGGATCGCGTGCCAGGTATACACGGAGCCCCGAAACGCACCACTCCGCGTAAAACGACAACCAGCCACGGAACTCGAAGAATTCGGTCCCATTACACGCGGCGTGACGCGCGCCCGTCACTCCCGGTACCTTCGACCACGCGAAATCTCTAGCCACCCCTTCGAAAGACGAATTCGCTTCGCACACTGGTAATTAGCGACCTCCCCGAGGGTCGCGGCACCCGTTCGCCTCGAGGGCCGTCGAAAAATTTCGCCAATCGGCCCATTGTCCGTGTCGTCACGCGTCGGACCTCTCGATCGTTTCGATCCTTGCAGAAGTTTCTCGGCGGACTACGGGGGAAAACTTGCCGAATCTATTACGCTGCCTTCGGGGAGCCTGCACCGACTCGAGGGGGTGGACGAGAAACTTTTAATACGCGGGCTAACTGGGCTGCCTCGTAGGGGCTGATTCGGCTGTTCGTGCGCTGGCCGGGCTTTCGACTCGTTCGACGAAATTTCGCGTGCACTTGAATTAATGTAACGATTTCGGCAGCCAGGTCGAGCTATTATTAGAGCGCGACGGAAGGTAGTCTAGCGCAAATGTTCTTTCGTTTAATTATTTCGCGGTAATTAGGGAGAACAAGGGGATCTCTGTGCTGTAAGAATACCGAAAAGAGTGAAGTGGAATAAGCTCGAGAAATAAGCAACGTTTGAAAAAGAAATCTCGCGTTACAGCACCTTCCTGTGCGGAATTACGTTCTGAAAAGGTTGCTGGAAACTTGACCCGGCGCGGTTTGTTTGCGACTAAAATACGCGGATTAAAGGGCGGGGGGCGAGTAATTCGAATCTCGTTATTCAGGGGAACCTTAAAGGTGCTAATTTTTCGTAACTCCTAGCGAGTGCGCGAGTAACCTTTTCGAGTGGCTGCGCGAGGAGATCACTAGACCAATTAAGCTGAAGGTAGGTCAGGTCGGCTGCTGCACTCCTAACCTTTCCCTTCTCGCATCTACATGAAGGAGATGAAAGTTTCATTAGATCCAGAAGCTCCGCGGTGAGGCTAGAGCAGCCCCCACCCGCTTCATTTCCACGAAAGAAACGCGCCGTCGAGTGCTCTGGCAACTTTTAATCCGTAATTGCTGGCATTCGTCGCGATACTGGCCGGCGTGTTAGCCTTTCAGCGTCGGCTACGCTCTCCCGCGGTTAAATCTGGGATGACGCGGCCTCTTAAATTGTTGTTTCATCGACTGCTGTAGTCGAGAATCAATTGGCCACTCAGGGCCACTTTTCCCCACTACAAATCGCACCAGGAGCTAGCTTTAAACAGAGGGGGCGCAGCTAATGGAGGGGGATAAACGGTAGGGGTAGTTAAGAGTGTGTAATAAGGGTAGCCACTTCTGTAGCCTCAGAGCAGCAGCTGACTTTATTTAGTTTGCAGCCGTGGATGGGAAAAGGAAATTTGTCATTGTGTTCACATATTTTTCTGCCACATTGCCGAAGTATTTCCGTGGAAATGGTTTAGACATCGATCGTTCCTGAACCTTGATTTGAATGGAGATAGATGTGCGTTGAAAATGGATGAACAGGGGGCTGAAGTGAACACGAATAGTGTGCAGGATAAATTGGCTCGAATGTTTATGTGCAAAAGGATAATCGAAGATTTAGGCGCTATAAAGGCTTCGCGAAGTAAAACACGAGACGGGCGATACGTATTAACTTACTTCTTTTTCGTATGTTTCATCGGTACAGAATTCCTCCGGATGGATATAGCGCCGCGCAGAGGAATAAGAAAACGTGGAAATACAATTTAGATGCGGTACACGTGTCTGACAATTTGGATCTCTTATTGTAGATTGTCCGCATGTAAATGTCTAGCAGGTAAACGTGGAATATAAATAGAGAAGATAATTCAGAGCCATTTGTCAGGAGCTCGAATATATTTAAGTTCGCCGTCTTGCGTTCGTCGGAATTGGATAAAGCCTTTGTAACCGGCGCACTTTTATCGAACATTCATATTCCTCTGCTGCGTAGCATCGGTTCGCTCGCTTGCTGGTTTAATAATTTGTTCTGACTGCAGGTTCGCTTTCCTAAAATTCTTTTTATGAGTAAATGTATATTTATTCTATTTCTTTAACAACACATGATATAGACGATTCCCTCTATTCGTAACTGGCAACGCTATCCTTCGAAAATAACACGGAAGCAAAGCTACTCTTCCCCGCAAACTTCTCGCGTAGCAATCCCTAAGCGCTCGTCACACCAACTAGGGAAAATAACTTCTGACTAATCCAGAAACTCGAGGCGCGAACCCAGCCACCAAAAGACCCTCGAAACAAGTTGAAGCTACGCCCCGAAACAAGTTCGAGCAACGCCCCGAACCATCGCCAAGTTAAATAGCGGTTTGAACCAAACAGCCTCCCGTTTCCCGTTAGATATCGGTGTCAAACGTTTCGCGCGCAACCCCCTTAAGAAACGAAGCGTCGCGAGGTGTCAGCGACGATACGCCGCGGAACCTCCGAGAATAGCGGCTTTTAACGAGGCTAGTTAATCTCCCGATCATGGCTAGTTCCAATTTTCCGTCGTCACGTAGCACCGGGCCGATTCGGTATTTCGCTTTGGCAGCCGACGGTTCGGCCTCTCTCCCTCTGTCTCTCTTTCTCTCTCTCTCGCCCCCGGTATAAGCGTCCGTGGAACGCGCCCGAGGAACGTCGATGGGGACGAACAAAGCCAACTTACGGCGCTGCCGCGGCCTCGGGGTGTATAAAAGCGGAACAAAGACGACGGAGGCTCGTCTGATGGCGGCGAGAGGAACCGTTCGCGAAAATATAAATCTCTCTCTCGGTCGCGGCGCTGGAGATTTAAGTTTCGCGATAGGCTGGGGGTCTCGGGTCGTACGGGGTGGGTATCGAACGACGGGTACACGAGAATAAACTTGGTCGCCAGGGATGCACCGTGGAATCTCTCCTTTTTTGCATCGGCAACTTTTTTATTCCCTACCCCGTGCGATTCGGGAGATTGGCCCGCGGCTGGAATTCTCCAGATAAATGGCGCGAAAAATCAGAACGAGATCTCACGGGCGCGAGAGGGGTGGGTCCCGGCCTCGGTTTAACTGGGATATCGATACGAATATGTCGGGACCTTGTGGTACTTTATTTCAGATGGCGAAACAGAGGTGGCCGTTACACGCGCGCGCGTCCGTGTGTATGTGTAGCTTGCACGGGTAAAATCGAATCCACGGAGGTCGTCGGGGGTTAATAAACTATCGATTATATGCTCGGCCGAAGGCAGAGCTTGTTCCGCTGGCTCCGTGGATTTACCTGGCGGCCGTATATCGCCGCTGAGACGTTTCGCCGAAAACGATTGGATCGGTGGCCACGTCGATTGTACGTAATACAGGGGGCTCTTCAATAAATGACACATCCGGGAGTGCAGTCGGAAATATTTATTTCTGGATGGTAGAATCAGGGCTGCGCCTTTGATATTCTGTTCTGTCAAGCGGAAAGCTTCCTCATTTGCTGGGAAAGAGTGGGGCAGTTTCTGAGGGGCTTGTTTCCTTTTTATCGAGTCTGCCGAATTATTGCAGACATGTATTTTTCTTATCGAACGGTGGCTCGGTAGATTAGGGGGCGTGGGATTTTTAAATGACAGCACGCTGATCTTCCAATTTATATTCCCGCAGCGAGCCACCCGCCGAGGTAACTAGGACCACCCTATTAGCTCAGCAAAATGCAAATGTTTGGACATGGGCGACAGTGACTGAATAACCGCGGAAAAATTCTCTTGAACGCGATTTCGCTGAGTCCGCGTGCTGCAGCTTTGTTCCCTGTTTCGCGACTAATATTGAAATCCACCAGGAAGCCGGCGAACTTTCGCGTAAAATGAAATTTTGCCTAAAGGCACCGGGATCCCTCGTTTTTCGCAACCGGTTCAATTTCCGCGAGCGGGGAACGTCTGTGGAAACTTATTCCCGATAAGCAGCGGATTTAATAACAGTTTAATACCAGAATAATTCGATCGTGACGTACAATCGCGGGTTGCGTTCGCGTCTTGGATCCATCGTCGTTGTCTCCTATAGGTGGCTTGAATCACAATCAGCAGATTAGTGGAGTCATTGATCTAAAATAAGCATCTCAGCATCTTCTGCTTCTGAGCATCTAACATGCAGACATAGTCAGACGGACCAGTCATAACAACACGTGTTCCTGTCTTACCGCGTTCTGAAGCTCAATACATGTTTACTATTCCTGTCTTCGCTGTGGAATTTTGAATAAATGGTCGATACGAACTTGCTATGTATTTCAAGGAAAGAAATTAAATCACTAGCGGACATGTTATTAACTAGTACTCTAGACAAAGATGGTTCGATAATGTTTAACATGGATACTCTACAGAAATTTATTCTATTAGCGTGGAATACCTTACTCAAGATAAACTTAAGCCATAACAAACACGAAACTATTTCGCTACTGTAGGCCCTTAAACTCCTTCAAGTTCTTAATCAAGTCTTCCACAAACACACTTGCTCTTCCAACGAAGGCACTGCTTTCAATCTCTTCCATCTGAGCAGATGCTCCGCTTTTTCTCCCCCGGACTCCTTAGTCGAGCATTTCCAAAAACCATTTCTCAACGCTGACACCCAGTCTGGCAACAGGTGGCTCGTCGAAGTTTCTTTTTCCCGGGGTTTGTCTAGGGAGCGATTAATTAATTTGTCGGGCGTGTCCCCGCGCCATCGCGAAATACAATGAGCACGGCATTTCCGGGGTGGATGGCGGCCGTTCGAGTAAAGCCCGACGATGGCGGATGAGGTGCCATCACGTCGAATTAGGATTCCTCGGATGGAGAGTGCGGGCTTCACGGAAGATTTGCAGCAGCCTGTCCGGTCAGTCACTACCGTTTACGTCAGAGGCTGCATGGCGTGCATCTCTGCCCGACTCGTGAATGTACGCGAACGCTCGAGACGAGGGAGGAGCACGAGGGAAGTGGCCAAAAATCGCGCAAATAGTTCACCGCGGTATGAATTTTTGAATCTTGTAGCTCTCAGACTCGAGTATCCTGTTTCTGGCTAGGATGTTATACGTATACCTTGCAATCCATCTATCTAGGATCATATGGAGAAATTTTTCGGAAATGTCAGTCAGGGGAGTAGGAGGCTTTGAAATTGCAACGTGTTGGTTATCTGTTCTGAGTTTCGAGCACTTATTTCGGTTTGCTTTAACATTGAAGCGTTTATTTCGGTTTGCGTCGAATTTGGAGCATTCACTTCGGTGCGCTTAGAGTTTAGAGCGTTTACTTGGATTAGCTCCGAATTTGGAGCGTTCACTTCGGTTAGCTTTGAATTTAGAGCGTTCACTTCGGTTAGCTTTGAATTTGGGTCGTTTTCTTTGGTCAGCTCCGAATTTGGAATGTTTACTTCGGTTAGGTCTCAATTTCGAGCGTTCACGTCTTGCAGCTCAGAATTTGGAGCCTTCACTTCGATTTGTATCGATTTTGAAGCGTATATTTCGGTTAGCTCCGAATTTGCAACGTTCACTTAAGTCAGCTCCAAATTTTAAGCATTCACTTCAATTATTTCCGAATTTAGAGCGTTCACTTCGGTTAACTTCGGCGACGCAACTCTGAATTCGGTTAACTCCAATTCTAAAGCGTTCAATCCAATTCCCTCTAGTTCAGGGACACCAAACAAAGCCGTACGCTTCTTTCAAGCATCCGCAGTAAAATTAAAATAACCTTTTCCGCCGTCAGAGTTTCCCGTTCACCAGCTAAGGCCAGGATCAAACGGGGAACCGAGATAAAATATTTGCGCTCACCGAACAAATTGCCAAAGCTGCTACACATCCGTAAACGAATCGATAACGAGTCGACACAGAGATCATCTAAAAGCGGCATCGCTTCAACGTGACCGATTTCAAAACGGCAGCGAATCTACGGATGGAAATCCCCCGCGTTTTTCCATCGTTTCGCCGCCGCCGCGTTTACGTTCCTCGCCTTCCGTGCGGCACGGCGATCACCGGAGGACAGGCACGGTGAAAAAACGACCCGTGGGTGGCAGGTGGCGACGATAAAACATAACATCCCTCCGCACGACCGTAAAACACGAACGACTCTCGCGCCCTGCGCTCGTTCGCGCTAGCGACGCCGACGTGCACACGCGATGCAACAGCTTCCAGCCCGAATTCGTTATCAAAGTCGTTCGAAAGATTAGAATCTACCCCGTCGGAATCTCTGTCACGTAGAGAAAATGAGATTGGAAGGACGACGGCGAACGGCGCTCGTTAGCCCTCGGAAGTTTACTCGGGCTCGCAAGTTTCTGGAACAAAACAGTTCACTCGTCGACCGTAGCAGGGGAAAGAAAATTCTGATGAATTCCACTTGGCCTTTCTTTTGAAAGCTCTCTTCTCCCTTCTTTCTCGTGAATTACCATTTCCCCTCATTTTTCATTTCCCCCGCATCTCGTAATGAGAAGTCACTTCGTTCTACAACAGCTGCATTATACATTTCGGTTTCCACTTACAAGCGAACTTCCGAATATACTTACTCCCGCTTTATCTACATTTTCCAACCGACTTGCTCCTCGAACTTTGTGTATATTATTCTACTCTGAAACGCCTTGGGGTATGATATTAATACTTACAGTAGGTATAACGGGTTTAACGGTGATCGCGTGGTCCGAGAGGTTCGAGAGCGTTGATTATCGGCTGATTTTTACGTGTTACGTAATCCCAGTGTTCATTACACGCACCGACGACAGCCTCCGTCCCGTAGCTGATACGGGCAACTGTCGGCGTAATAACCCGGCCACGTGTGTTGGGTAATCTCAGATATATTTTTCAGTAATTGGATCGTTTACCAGCCGGGCTCGCGTTGACGCCCCCCAGGCCCTCCTATGTCGACCCTAATGCTCAATTACTGGCTGGACGTCTTCATGAAGCTGATATCAGGATAGTTGGCCTGGGCTCCGTAGCCAGCCACCGCGTCGAGTTTATACGTCGGTTTCCCTGGTAAATGCGACGTACGTGCCGCGGCAGATAAGGAGCAGGAAAACATAACTTCCGCCCTTCCCTTCACCGCCTCGAACTACTCGCTTCCTCTATTTAATCTGCAGCTAGACGATTTAATTAACCCTTCGGCGTGGAAAGGGGTGGAAGAGCTGTCGAGATACTGTCGTCAGCGTGTACAGAAGGGCAGCTTTCGAGTTCCCAGGATGAAGCTACTGTAGCACAAAAATTTCATCGTCCTGCAAAACTCCATGTAATTGGGGGTGTCCTTTCTGATATCATCTGGCATTACTCCTTCTACCATTCTCCCAACTTGCAACCCCACCGGGAGTAACTCATAAGCTGATGATGATGTCTCGGGTGTTTCCGTGGAAAGCCAAACTTAGCTCGAAGGGGATACTCGAGAGACGCGAAACGTTCAACGTCCGACTGATAACGCGATTGATTTACACAGCGCGCAATATATTTATCGAGTTGTGCACGACACGAAATAGGCGGTCCGCAATTTTCGGTCGTCAGGCCATTACCTCCCGGGCCAATCCTCGCCCCTGAGACCTAGTCTGATGCTGGCAAATTGCTAATTTGTCTGAAAGTTGGGCGGATAGGCGGCGGTGGAAAGCAGCAGGCGGCCGACGCCGCGCGGGTTTCGTGGTTGCTGATGGGGAACTGCTCGAAGATAGGGCACCATCTTTTCCTGCTTCTTGCCAAGTTAAGATGGCGGCGGCCCTCGCGTTGCATAGACCTCGTAGATCTTCTTCATCTTTCCCATCGCGATTGGTAACTTCGCTTCTTCCGAGCTCCGACGGATGCCAACGTTCGTGGAATACAAGAGATTCTTAATTAAGATACTCTTACGTGTAGGTGAATGAAAAAATTTCGCCCCTGGAGGTCTCCGACGGAACTTCGTCAAACGGATTTCTCTTCGATCCACTCGAAATGCTGAAGAAGCCGCGATCAAAACTCCAGACTTGGCTGGGAACAATGTAAATAATACAGGCGAGAGCACTCGAGGGACTTTCGTGCGGGATCAAACGGAGAAAGGGAGATCTATTCACCCGACTTCGTCTCTTATCGCTCCGAGACCTTGTTCTATTTAAGGTCACTTTTCTCCCCGCCTTCTGTACAGAGGAATCTACTTTAAGCCACGTTTCCATGCCCGTAACACGCGGGGTACGACGTACTCGAGGCCCCTTAAAAAGGTCGCGGCTCAAAGGCAACTTCAGGAAATCCAACTCCTCATCGATCACCTTCCAGTACAACTTCACTTTGATCTACGATTCCATCCGCGTGTCTCCTATCCATCATTGTAGAGCGTAAGGAACCAGACACCCTACTCACAACATACATGTTCTCGTCATTTAAAAATTCCAGAGAGACCGTCTGCCGCTTAACCCTCCTAAAGGTAACACCTTCTGTAACTTGGTACTTGCAGATTATGCATTCCGCGTCACACATTCCAAGCAGCTTGATAAACTGACGAAAAGCTTCCGAAGCGAAAGACGAGTCAACGTACCACGGAAAAATCTCAGCAAAAATATTGCTTGACTCGTGGCCATCTTGTTATCTTGCCCACGACGAGGCCGTGACGCTCGATTTCAGCGCTCCTCCGTCGGCCAGCTTCGATCCTCTCGCAGTTTGCACGGTATCCGTTTATCTGCGCGAGAGTGACTGACTGTGCGGGCCGTCGCAAATTTCCCATAAAGACAATCCACCGACCGGCGTAAGCCTTTGCCCGGGAAGCGAAGCTTCTCCGGCCGAGGGTCGTTACAGCCGACAGTTCTAAAGCGGCATCATTAGCGTGAGACGTTGGCTTCCTTCGGGATTCAAGGCTGACTTTATGCACGCGATCCCCGCTGACGGCACATGTGCCGTGAATTTATTACAACGAGCCGATCTGAGGCTACTCATGCCCGGGTCGCGATGCACGTGCATTGTCCCTTGATTACGTTCCGCCTTCCCTTTCATTCGTTTTCTACGGTCGTCGAGACTTTACGGTCCACCGGCGCCTTTCTCGGCATTCAGCTACGAAAATACTAAAACTCAATCGCAAAGGAAGGGAGTTCGATTAAATTTCACCCTGAAACGGTACTGTCACACTTTTCGAACGTACCTGACACTCTGAGAATTGGAATATTTCAAAATTCCCTTAACTTTTTCGGGGAAACATTTCGCATTCCTCTGTAGGTATCTTCGGAGAAGATATTTACTATGTATTAGAAGAAAATCGAAATTTGAGGCGAGTAAAGAAAACATTAAAATTTTCCGTCGTTTTAGGGTTGATATCAAATCTTCCACGCGAGGGTGCAACAGTGAGAATCGTACGGCGCAAACCTTTCCATACCCCTTCGGATGTTTCACATTTAGAAACTGCCTCTACGTCATCAAGTAAGGGGAAGTCGAATTAATTTTCTATCGACCGACACACACCCCGATTCCTCGATGAACGCCAGTGTACCTTCGATTATCAAGGAAATCAGAAGCATGTTCGGGGGACGTTATCGCGTCGACCTTGTCGACGGTTCCGCTGGAAATGAACTATGCAAGAGAAAGCTCGGGGGAGAGAATTGTGCGTGTATAGGTATAGCCAGATGGCGAGGAAATTGCGCCTGGGAAATGGAATAGCATCTCTCCTCGAGTGCATCCTCAAATAATCCACGAAAATGTGCGTTCCGTTCAACCGAGACTGGTAATTGAAAGTCAACGCCGCCTTTCGACCGCAGTTTTCCAAATAACGGCTCTTATTCCATTTTTCCAGAGGGAGTTCCGAGGGAAATAATCTTTCTACTTTGTAGCTGGGTCACTTAACGAGGCGATCCTTCTAGATGTATAAACCAGACTCTTCCAGGTTCTTTGAAATTATATCCCGCTGCAGCTGGCTGGCTCTCTAGTATTTCTCTAATTCTTTCCACTTGGATAAATTGCAATATTTTAATGCTGCCGAATGCTGTATTCTCGATTGCTACATCCACCTGGTCCTCCTCTTATATGAAATTATTCAAAGGATCCTTTATGAAGGATACTGTGCTGACACTTGTAGGAAAGTTCTTGAGAAGGCAACATTAAATTCTCCGATATGTTTCGTTTCATACCAGATTGCAGAGTTTGGTTTCACTGCGTTTCATCGGGCGATGACAGAACATTGATAAAAATTCGCTGAATTCCCGGCAAGTAGATTGTTCTGGATGGAAAAGTGTCGCGCGAATTGAACGACTAAGCCGGGTTCATTCGTATGCACGCATCGCGAACTTTTATTATTCGCGACGAAAGAAGAATTGCAAGGCAGCAGTCGCTTCGATTAATGCGGAAAGTCAGCCAGTCCGGAGAGGCTGACTTTTACTTTGCATTTATAATGTAATTCGCGGTAAAACGGGGCAAACTAGGTGATTCTTCGTGCTGGAACGGACTGCAAGTGGAATAAGACTTGTTGTAGTCAGCCACGCGGAACGCGACGTACATATGTACTCCTCCGGATCCACTGCACCTAACAAATCTTCAGTCTCCGTTCCCAATCAAACTCCCCTTGCCAAAAGCACAAAGCTACTCCATCAGTTCCATTTATTTTCCATCCAAAATTAGCCAAATTAACTAAAAATAACTACGGGGAAGGGGGAGAATAATTGAACGCGTTTCAAGATTCCAGTGCTCTTTTAAACGTTCGCGCTCTTTTCGTTTATGGATCCCGGAAACGAGAACAATTACGGCCATTAAAATGGATTCTCTAACAGGCGAAGAGGAGATCCCCAAGCGAGTCTGTATTTTTAGCGACGCGAAAGCTCACCAATCACCGCTGATCCATAGGACTATCGATCCCTCTTACGACGATTATTCCCGACCCATTTCCCGATACATCTCTGCCTGATGTGTTTCCCACGTTCGTGAGCTATGTACATGCCCAGGTTCACCCCTCTCCCGCGAGGGGCTGCGCGTCACGTTGCAACGATAAAGGTGTTCCGCGGAACGAAAACCTCGGTGCCCACGTCCGAGGGAATCGCTTATCGGGGGCTCTGCCCAACTTTTATTTTTCCTCACCGCCCCTTCACCCCGTCTTCGCCCCGGTTCGCCCCTCCTATCGCTGAGCGTACTCAAAGTTATTGCCGATTCGGGAAGTTCTCGCGCCCTGAACTGATCGTTCGCCTCCGCTTCCAAGACGTTTGACCTATCCACGATAATGTATCGCTGGCTGACGCGAATTGTATCGAGTGATCCAGGAATAAATTGTTCGCTGAGACGCTACTCTCCCGCTCCTCTTTCCTCTGGCCAATTCCTCGATACGTACGCTATCGTCTGCTTTCTCGAGGTCGCCGCTTGAAATTCAGAGAAACAGTGGCTAGTTGTATGAAACTTCAAACTTCCTCCAGGGTATAAGAAGGTCCCTCGCGTCAGCTTTTTGCAAATAGTTTCCCAAAAGAAACATTTTTCTAACATGGGGCGCATTGAGGAAATAGGATTTGGTCGTTCGTTGAAGCGTCGTTGCGTGAAATTAATTGGAGGTTGAGGATCTCACCCTTCGTGGAGGAGAAGATTCTGAAATCTGGTGGTAGCGGTATTTTCTCGTTGAACGATACTGCGTATCAATTTTATTCGTAGTAGGTTATTCCATGTTTCCAGAGCAAGGTTCGTCAAGAGTCGCGTTAAGCATCATCTCCCTCGATACCGCGAGCTCTGCCGTCCATTTTTGGGGCCAGAGAGGACCTAGTTACTTAGGCAGGCGAAATATTATTCGCCGGGCTCTCGTCGCGACGGCACGGTATATTTATTTGGACGGTGAAAGATTTACGAGGAATCTTGATGACTGGTCTTAGCGCGAAGCTGTCGTCGCGGTATTTTAACGCGCGCCAGGACGAGCAAAAGTGTTTTGGGGATTTCGGGGGGATGGTAAATCGCCGTTGTCGCCCGGAAGAAAATCATTTCTCTGCTCGGGGAGATCAAGGACGCGTCAGGGTAACGAATTCGAAGGGAGGTGCGGGGATTGAAACGGCGTTACTAAATCTTCCGTAAAGCCTTGCTGAAATTTGGTAAAGACGCCGTGATGTATGAAATGAGCGTCTACCGGCGATGCACGGCTTCGTCTGACTAGTTGACTTCGCGAAGCACCTACTAAATGAATCGCAATCGTTGATACGACGTTAGCCGCGTCACGCTTCTATTCGAACTTCGTCGCGACTAATTTCATTGAATAGAAATAAATCGGAGCACGGGACGCTGAACATAGAACACACCGCTCGGTACAATTACGAATGAGTTAGACGAACTGTTCGAGAGTAAGCAGTCGCGAGCGAGACGATTGAACGCAACGCCCAAAGGAGGGTGGCTCATGAAACTTCATTGTTTTGTTTCTCCTGCATGCACAGCCCCTCATAGTCTGTAATACTTTCTGCTTTATTTCGCGTCGCATACAGTCGTTTCATGTTCCTCTTGAAACGTAACGGACATCCGGCGCAGTTTCACGCCGGCTGCAAAGATTACCGTCCTCTCGAGCCTCTCGTCCACTAAAAAAACCACATAACGACACGTTCACCTCATCGACGTTTCGTTTTACGAACACACAGAACGTCGCGGATTCTCCTCCACCTGATTGCGAAGGGGGCACCCAGTGCGCGCTTGATTGAATTGTGTTGGTATCGAAATGAAGCGAAGTAAATGCTTTCAAATTTAATGAAACTGAAATAAATGCCTTCTAATTAGGCCACGCCGAATCGAGACGCTTGAAAGTCGGGGGAAATCGAACCGAAGTGAACGTTACCGAATCGAAACGTGTGTCAATTAAACTCTCATGATTTGGAGCATGTAGAATGAATCAAAATTACTCGGTGTATCATTAATTTTTTCCTGTAGTCGAAGGATCCTTGTAGGAAATACTGTAAGTGTCAAAATTAAAAAAAAATATCGGGAAATGTTCTACGTGCCAATGGTATAATATTGAATTTGATACTTTGGCACTTACAGTGTTTTCTATGAGAACTCTTTAACTCTGTAACGAATCGCCTCCAAAGACCTTCTATTCAGTCAACTGCGCAAACGGCAAGTTTATGTCACCGTGGTCCCTCAACGGTGTCCCCTTTAGCAGCCCAGACATCACACTGTTTATTACATGCCCACTTAGGAATGGAAACGTACTAAACGGATCACCAGGTGCAAATACGTTCGTTACACCAGTTTTCGCGCAAGCCTCGTATAATACAGCGTTAGTCTCACTCATTAGAGGAACATTATGCCTGCGAGCAAAGGCGCGTAACGGCGATAAATTCATTCGAACGAGAAGACGCACAGCGAACAGCTGTTCCACTTTGTTCGTTTCCTTCTTTTTACGCCCTGTTTCTGTTGCACCCGCGGCATTACACGACCCTCGCCAACATATATAATATCCAAGCCGCGCACGCGAGGAAGGAGAGCGGCACGTTTTTAGCAGCGAAGCGGTTCACGTCTGATCGTAACAGGCGCATATTACTTGAAAGGCAAATGATCCTCGTCACTCAGCGCCTGGAGCGGGAAAGTAAAATTGCCACGTTGTAACGGTGTAATTAACGGGGGGCTTGGCCTCGTAATTGCATTGCCCGCGCTTTGTCACGTACCTGCGTCGGGAAAAGAAATCGCGGGGAAATGGATCGTGGTGCTGATACACGACGGCGCCACTTTGTTTTACGTGTTTCCGCGGGAGTTCTTCGAGGCAGGGAAAGGGAGCCAGACCTCTTTACACACCGCTCGAGCACAATGTAACATCCAAAGAATTATCCGCTACCTCCTAACACCACCTAAACCTACTTTCCTCTTACTGAAACTGACTTGCACCTCTGCACTCACGATTACTTCGAAACCATTCACTTCCACCCGCCTTGCACCATCCATTTCAAGCTTCCCCGGGTATAACGCGAAACAGCACGCTGCATCCTTCCTCGTGACGCAAGGGCAGCGTCCATATCGCCAGGGGCAACGAGATACGTCGCATCGCGGAACTCCGACATCCGACACGTGAAAATTCGAAGCGTCACTGTCACCTGCTTCCTCCTCGTCCATATCGCGCGTACACCCGCTGACACCCCCGCGTTCGCCGCCATCCACGCCACGTTTCCCTCGGGTCACGCGAACAAAGTATGATATGTGCCATAAAACACGAAAACCTCCGTGCCCCGACTCGGTCCACCGTCGCGCGCTGTCCCTCCCGCATAATCGGCCAGCGGAGAGCTCGTAAAGGTGGACATAAACGCGTCGGCGTTTAATTTACCGCGACAGCGGACGAGCTACGCCGAGTTTAACGTGCCCGCTGTCTGCGCTGCAAGATTGTCAGTGACGCGACGGGACGAGATCTGCTATCGATATTTCGAGATACACACGGTAGGGACGCCCTCGTAACGCTCGGCGGGACCAAGACGATCTGGACGCGAATTTGCCCGTCCAAAGAGGGACAAGTGTGGGTGGAGCGTGGGAGACAAGGGAGATTGTATCGCTCTGTTCTTGAATGAAAAGTTTCGTTGCGCGATACGTGGATTGTTCCTGGGCTGAGTTTGATGGACGAGTAACGCGGAGACGTGTGAAATATTGGCTATTGGTGGGTGGAATAGGTTGGAACTAGAGGGAAAAGTGGACGAAATAACGTGACTGTATTTGGGAGAATTTTTCTGAAGTTTGTTATGAAATTGTAATGTACGTGGAAGAATTCATTATAGTGATTTCGTTTCTGGGGGTTCAAGTTGTTTATCTAAAGGTAGACAGTGAACTGGAAATAGAGTGGTCGAGGTTGTAAGTAGATTAACCACGTAACTAGTCAGACAGCTCTGGGAAAAGAATAATAGGACCCTTTACTCTCTTTCGTTTATGGATCAGGGTAGAAATTTCTGTGGGAATGTTGCGCTTATCGCATTAGATGGGCAAGAAAATTCATGCTAATATTCAATGAAAACGCTTTCGAATTACATTTCACCCTGCAGTTTCACCAAGTCCCTTTAGACTCCCCTACGCGTTGTTTGATCTTCTAATTATGTCAACAATCTCTCGAGACATGCAGCGTGTCGAGTTAACAAGATAAGGTAGCCCACAGGAGCGTTTCGCGCATTTAACACCAAAATTACCGGGTTTAAGACGTGAAAAACACTTGCACGGAGTTTCTTCGCTAATGACACCGTCTGTGCATGTAGCACGATGCAGTTACTTAGAGCTCGCGTAGTACCTCGTACCTTAACCATAACTTACGGAACATCCTAAGTAAGATGCTAATTATACCGAAGTCAATCCATTTCAATTTACCAAACAGTCCATAGTGTTCATTCTATAAATATTTCGCCACGTTGGTCGTCCAGAATGAAAGTCAGCCCGGCGCATAAATCAGAGATGAAACTTAATGGACCGGAAACTTGGAAAATAAGGGGGTATTATTTACGCCACAATAAACCCGTATCGTGGCCGAGCACCGTGTTTACACGGTATTAATGGCGGCCAGCTGGCCACGTCCACCCACATTTCCGGTTTTTTGGGGGTCCCTTACCTCCGGCTTGTTTACGTCCTGTCAGCAAATCGTCTCTCGTACATCTTCTATCACAATTGTTCGGAAGCGTCCACGTGGCCGACCGCCGTAGTCGTTCTCCGTCGATAGCAGTCAAGGCCCGTGCGTCAAACCGCGAGCATCGACACACGCAACAACATTCCATACAATCGCGTACAAGCCTCTTCGTAAATAATCGTAATCAGTGCAACGTGCTCCCAGTGACATTTGTATACTGTGCCTTCTCTTCATCCACGCAAGCATCACACCAAGACATCGACAACCGACCAGCCATGAGACACAAAAACGCCCGAGTCTCGACCAGTTAGAGAGCTAGAAACAAGTAAAATATGTAGATGCTACAAATAAACCACCGTAAATCACGACCAAGCACGAGACAACGAGACAACGGGTACTCCCTGCCCGTTTCGTTAACGCAGCTTTGGGATAGGCCGACATTCATCGACATCAACCAATAAAACGACCACCATACACGACGACTTGATCGATCTACACACGATCTACACGCCGATCAGACAGCGCTAGAACAAAAACGACTCGCATAGAAATGGAGTTCTCCTCAGTCGGCATCGTGCTCTTGCCTCTCGCAGCGCGCAAGTAACGCGTTTTAATCGTGCGAGACAAGAGTCACGTCCACACGACCAGCCATCGATAAACGAAAAAGCAACGGTCTCGGAGAGCAGCATCGGCTATCGATTGTCGCGGGGTGCGAACGGAAAGAGCGGGGGACAGTCGATCGGCGTTAACGTGGCCGGCGAAGATCGCTAGGTTCCGTCGTGTAGAGCCCCCTCATTGCATCGAGCTGCATGCCGTGTAACGAGTAAAGGTACGCATAGCTTAATCACCGATAAAATATGCGGTCAGCAGACGACGGTGCTCGCCGGACGCGATAGTGCTTTTGCTTTTCCCGCGAGCCTCCTGATGCGTGAATCTCTCCTTTCCCCGTTACGTATATTCCCGAGACTGTCCGCGGATCCGTTCGGTACAATCAAGCGCTCTTTTCTCTGGTAATCATTGGCCTGTAAGGCTCCTTGGAGGCGTATCGCCGCGGGGGGAATTAGAGAGACCGTGATTGTATAGCGTATTCTGTGTTCTGTGGTAACAAAGTCAAAGGAAACGGAATTGGTCCTCGTTTGTAAGATCGCGAAGGGTTGTTTTATTGAATTTCAGTGTGTTTATTTAGCTTCTCATCCGGGAGAGGGTGGCGGGGGTGGTTTGATGATAGAAAAGGGTGGCCTCTTTTGGTAGGGTTAAGTGTGTGTCTGTAGGAATATCCTGGTGACCTACTTTTCCAAGTGCTTGATAGTATTGTATAAAAGACCACTATATTCATCGTGCATTTTTCAAATTCTGCGCAAAGTAAATAGATCGTGGGTGCACGTTCTGTGAGTGGATAGAAATTAGTGAAAGCTGCAAAAGAGACTTGAATAATTGTATCATAACTATCTGCTTACTAACTCCTCTTCCACTTCAAAACGTTCGATATCTGATATTCAACGAATTACCGATACTTAAATTGAAGAATTATTCAAACTGTTGCATTTCTTTCAAAGTCCTCTGTCAAGCCCAAGAGAACTCTCTCAAGTTACAATTCTACACCCAGTGTGCGAATATTATAGAATCGAAAATCCTTTGATTCGCTTGAAGCACGTCGATCGCACCGAGTCGATCGATAACCGACGACCCCAATTGCCGCGATCGCTCGGTTACTTTCTAATTGCGCCGAGCAGCATTAACGCGGAGTTTCCTTCTTCCAACGAGTGCCTTTAGAAAAAGCTGGTCCCCGTGCATAGCGTTGATCGAGCGTCGTCGAAAACGATCGTTCATTCGCGTAATTTATTCAGCCACTGTAGCTCCGTCCAGGCAATAACAATGGGACACTCGCGTGCGCGCCGATCGAAGTGCCGTTGTTCATCGGGCAACAACAGTTTATCCTACTTTTCCGATGAAACTAGATATCGAACAGGTTCTCGTCTCTCTCTTTCCCTCGCCGCTCCGGCCACCGCGCCGTGTTCACGTTTCACTGGTACTTTTCATCGTTGCCGGCACACTTAATGATTCCCAGTACAGGCGGGCTTTCACAGACACCATTTTTATTCTCCGTCGATCCGTTTCGAGGATCGCGGAGCCTCGCGTGTAATCCAAACGACATCGCCTCCGAACTTGAGAATCACGATTCGCGACGGGCGTGCGGACTGCAACCCTGACACCCTCTTAGACCCACCTCCGAACCCCTTTCATCATCGCTTTCGCCATAACGCTCGTTTTATTCGTGGCTACTTTTTGCGCACGTGGTGTTCAGCTTCCGCTTTCCGCAATATAACTGTGAGAACGAAGCAGAGGCGTCCACGGTCGCTTTTTTGCAGTATACAAGTTCTTAGAACGATCGGGTTGGGCTTGCCACCTACGTACGCTTTTACCGAAGACACCCTGGTCGCGATCGAACGTTTTTCGTAGCTTCCAACTTTTGTATCGCAGCGTTCTTGCGGCGCTAGCGAAGTTTTATTCATTATCGCGCGTGGTCTTGGCCCAGGCCAGTTTTATCATGCAATTTAGACGGTTTCTTGCTTTTCTTGTACGGTATAACCGAGGTAACAAACCCAGTTAATTATTTCTTGGTCCGCTGAAGGGAGAAGGAAGTTATTTAGCTCGGAAGGTGAGACCCGCTGGTTAAATTCAATTTCCTTCGTGTGCGGGCCCTTTAAATTGAGTAAAAATGTCCTCCAAGCGTATTAATCTCTCCTCGGAGATTAATTCAATCTACGCGCAGTTCTATGAGGAAGAAGAAGCAGAATTAATACTCGAAATATCTTGGAGCAATCGTGCCAAGGAAAATTCACTTTCATCTGTGCACTCTTTCAAACAAAACGCCACCTTTCTATCTCCAATAAACCCATTCGCAGTCGAATCACGATAAAATCGTTGATTACGTTGATATGTACGAACATGGGCAATCATGTATTCAAATTTGTCAGTGTTTAAAGGTCCCATAAAATCGCGAGTAATTCGACGAAAACATCTCTCGCGTAGCGTGTACGTGGGAACTGGGCGTGCCGTGTATTGGAAATATTCAAATTACGTTCACGAGTTGCGTTCCTTGGTCTTCCCGTGCGGAATGGCAATTAAGCTACTCGAACGCTGGTGGAGGTTCAATTATCGGGTGCATTGGTAAGGAAAGCGCGGCCGCTGTATCGCGATATCGCGTTTATAGAGATCAGGCAGTAGCCTAGCAGAGGGCTTGGGAAAGGGGGGAGGGGCGTAATTGAAAATCCCGCGAGCAGGTTTTCCCAGTGTCGCTGGCCTTAATTGCACGGAATCGGCCGGAATTGCGTTTGAACCCGTTGGAATACCCCTCGAAATTAAGCGGTCTCGGGAGCGTAACTTCTTTTCCCAGGCGGAAGTGCGCGTTTAAATGTCGCCCGATCGTTTAATCCCGCGACAGCGTCTGTTTCACGGTTCGCGAACGAGGGTTCGCCAATCGCGCTCCCATACTTTGGAAAATTAAACGAAAGCGAAAGTCGAGGGAAACAGCTCTTGTTAACCTTTCGCTGAGCCATTTTCTTCTCTGTGCCGCATGGGTCGGCCAGGATATTCTACGAATGGTGTTAGGAAATTTGGAGACATTCAACGTTACATAAACTTCTTAATGGGTTTTTAAATAGCTCGTTATTTAGGCGCGATTCAGCTCCTGGGTTTCGATTTGTGGGTATTGGTGAGTTCAGCAGTGAGAAGTAATTTTTTAGTTACCCTTGATGTGATATTTCAAGTGCAAAGGTATCTGTAGGATATATGGTATCGATTCCGTCTATTTATTTAACTTGTTTGCTTTCCCACAAAGTTCACAGTAGCGTACGCCATAGCCAGGAAGTTTAAGAGCCTCTATTCTAATTTCGAAGGTGTTTCCGACTAGTTTCCACCGTCGTTTCGAAAACACCCTGTGTGTAGATTCGTATCGAGGCGACCGACCGAGCAACCGAAACCGTACAAACGTTTAGGTATACCTCGTCCCGACGGTGACACGCGGCTGTGACAGCCAAAGCTTTACACGCGTTCTTTCATCCCCTTGGACACGCCAGCTGCGCGCATCTGAGGCTGCAACATAGAGACAGGCGTGGCTGAAGCGTAGCGTAAGAAGCAGTAGAAACCGAGCATTAGGAACTGTCCGTTTTCCGTCAGCCTTTACATCTCGTAGGGACATCTCTCGCATCATCACAGTGTACTTTGCAATGCTAATACTACCCAAGTAACATTCCTCCAACTTCCATTTGCTCCTTCAGTCGAGCCTCGCAACATTCGGAAGAGTTACATAGAGTTTCATCCTGGATATCGCAGATCACGCTTTGTACTCGAATCTTGAGGAGCATTCCATCCCTCTTTACTAGCTCGTTACTAAAAGCTGCAGCGACTTTTCCTTTAGAATTATTTAGAGTGAATTCGTTTTGTGAGAGACAGAATAAAAGGGGTGGCTTTAAAGAGGCAGACGTTGTTCGGTGGAAAAAATAATCCAAGTATCCAACCACCCTGCTGCCAGTGTTCAAAACTTCCGTTTCCCTTTGAAACGCGCGTCTCCATCGCCGTTCGCCAATAGAGTCCTCGCGTTGACTCGCCGGGGGCGGTGGCTCGAGTAATTCGAAGTTGCCCCGGGAGTTTGACGTTGACACTGAGATCGCGTCCCTTCGATCCCCGAGCAAGGTCCTTTCTCAGCACGCGAGCACAAGAATGCGGTCTGTGGAAGTTAATCAAGAGTCGAGGGGGGCCCTGAAAAATCCAGCTTGCTAGAGGCTATCGGGAACTTCTCGAACACGGGAAATGAATTCCGTTATCGGCTGGGAACGTTTTAAGGGCTGCTTGATATCGATTACGCGCTCTCTCTCTCTCTCTCTCTCTCTCTCTCTCTCTCTCTCTCTCTCTCTCTCTGTCTCTGTCTCTTTCCCCGGGCCGTCTTCTCCTCCTCTTTCAACCGCTCCCGACCACCCGCCACCCGCACCTTTATATTTTATGCCCGCCTTTCTTCTTCGCCGCCTACGTTCTCTGTCGCTAAACGTCGCCCCGTCGGCCCTGCGATCGCGATAAGATTCTGCCGCCACCTCGGGAAAGGCCTCCACCTCGCGACTAGCACACGGGAATGGGGGGGGGGAGAACCCTCTCTAACGCCTCTGTCGTTGGCAATCGCGATATCGAGTCGAATTGCTCGATAGCAGTCGACGAAGGGAAGACCTCCTCCACGCATCCCGCACAACACACGACACGAGTGGGACCCCGTTGGGAGGAGCGAGACACAGCGATGGGAACAGAAATGGGATCGAATGAGAACGGAACCGGAATCTCGAGAACAGTTACATCCACCAGTAACAACAACATGAACAGAAACAACAATAACAAGTACAGTTAACCACCACGGCCAACATGCATCACAATTTGCGCTTTTCTTTTACTTTCTTACTATTCTGTTTCTCTTTTTCCCCCTTTATTAAATACCTGTCGGGTACTGCTGTGCATCCGTAGAGAATCCCACGTAATCTTTATATACATAGTGTCTCACACATTTAGACGCCGTAGATCTGCCGATCGCCGGACTAGAAGCCTGAAAATGTGCCCGATAGAGAGTTATAAAAAAAAACGACAAGTACTTGCCCGAAATAGAGACGAGAGTAAATCGAGTGTAGAGCTACAGTCTATAGAGAGCACCAAAAAACTACGCCTCACGAGTCAACCCTCCTCAAGTAATATATCTTAAATGCTCACCACCACAACGTTTCGCAAAGGCTACCAGTGCACTCACAGACAAACATTCTATCGACCACCGTTACCGCTCCGAAAGTAAAAAGAAAAAGATAAATATGTATAGAAATGTGTACAAATATGTATATACGTGTCTCCATGTCGTGATGCGTCGAGGCTCTCGGAGAGAATACCACCACCTCCTACTTCTACTTGTACTTGTACTTCTACTTCTACTATTACTACTACTTCTACTACTACTACTACTACTACTACTACTACTACTACTACTACTACTACTACTACTACTACTACTACTACTGCTACCACTACTACTACTACCACTATTACTACTACTACCACTACTACTATAACCACCACCACCACCACTCCGATGTCACGTTAGAGAGAAATCAGTATACAAAAAAACTACCCCTTACCGTCTGCCCGTCTGAAAAGATACATATATTCTCTCTTTCTTACCACATCTGTACGTATATCTACATATATATATATATATATATATATATATATATATATATATAATATATACATATTTGTCCATACACACGTACATACACGTGTACGCAGTATTACGCACACCAGCTAGTTAATCTGTCTTGTCGCTCGTTACCACAACTATGCACACCACAAAAGTATAATAAAGAAATGATAATAATATGTACATACATGTCGGAAGAATCGGGAAATCGATCCTGTATAACTAACCAGAGGAACAGTGGGAAAGACACACCCCGTTAACGTACGACGGATACGAAACAACAAAAACAAAAACTACAGAAACAACAACAACAACAAAAAATAACAATTCCCCGGAAAAAGTCAAATATATATGTATGCCTGTATACAAAGTATATAGAAAAAAAACACACATGAGACGACTGGAGAGGCAGGACGATCTGTGTCGCTGAGTACATATATAATATATATATATATATATATACATATAATGATCGTTGCGAGACAAGGAGAGATCGGAAGGAATGTGGAAAAGCGAAAGATGATGATGATGATGATACTGATGATGATACTGATGATGGGGATTGTTATGTTGGAATGTTTGTCTGTGTGCAGATGCAGCCTACTACTCGTTGTTGACTTGACGGTGATGATGGATTCACACGTGGGAAGCGAGATCAGGGCCCGGTGAGAGATTGTGGGGCTTAGGCAGGTCTACGGCTCTTACCTTCTTCCCTTACTACTACTACTACTACTACTACTACTACTACTTTACCACTACTAATACTTTACTGCTACTACTACTACTACTACTATTACTTTACTTTACTTTTACTACTACTACTACTACTACTACTACTACTACTACTACTACTACTACTACTACTACTACTACTACTACTACTATCACTACTACTACTACTACTACTGCTACTCCACTACTACTGCTACTACTACCACTAATACTACTACCACTAATACTACTGCTACTCCACTACTACAGCCACTACCACATCCACTACTACTGCTACTACTATCACTGCTACTACCACCTCTACCACCATTACTACTACTCCCACTGTCTGCAAAGAGAGAAAGTGATAGCCCGATCTCTGTAAACGCGGACCAAACGGTCCGTGTATCTCGTTCGAGTCCAAAGGATCGAGACACGCGGGGGTAACGATCACGGTAAGTCAGTCCATAAAACCACCGCCTAAACGAGTTTGCCAGGAGAGACTGGCTCTCTCCACCTCCTCCGTCCTTCTATCGTTTTCTCTGACCGCGGGAGTCGAAGAATCAAGATCGATCCGTTCAACCCCTTGCGCGGGCAGAGCGACTTACATTCAATTGCAACGAACGCCGACTATACCGTCGCTGTGTAATATACTTTGGTAACGGTTCTTGCTTTAATCACGGAGTGCAAGGAGAGTTGTTAGGCTAAGTCGATGGTGCCTGAGCGTTTCACTGAAAACCGCCTGACCACACTGTGGCCAGCGAAGATCATCTGAATATAAACTATTATCAAGGCATTCGTTGGGAAGGCGACGATCTTAGCCCCTAGTTACTACATTACTGTTTTAAACTTTGATATACAAACTAGCTAGTAAACTACCTTACAGTGGCTCGGGGCTATCTGCTCGTCATCCAGCAAACGCAAGTAGTACGAATAGAAATAAGGTAAACGCGTATTGAATCTCTAACATTCCATCTATTCTGTAACGCCTATGTCTATTTAAGCTGATACGCGATCGCGTTAGCCCCTAATGTATCCACCCAACAATGAACACCATCTACAAGCTAACGTAGGTCATAGTATCCCATGGGAGCGCAGATTCTCCATCGAAACAGTGATGTATGATGCCCGCAGCGTGGCTGACGTTTCGAGGGCCGAACCCGCGGGCACGGTTTTTCGCAATCGATATTTCGACGCGATTGCACGAGCCGGAGACAGGAAGAGTCCGTTGCGAGAGGGCTCGATAGCCATCGCGTGGCAACCGATCGCCAGTTTTTACTGTCGGTTATATTATCGGAAGCACGGTGGTGATCGATGGAACGCCTGGTCCGCTGGGAAGAGCGATGGCTGGGGCTGCCTCGGAGATTAAAAACTCCCGGGGATTAAGAAAAGTTCCGATCACTGGACTCGTGCCTCGGCTCGTAACTGCACGTCAAAACTTTCCGAACCTCCTCTCGCAATCGTACTATATCCCCCCGCCTCTCTTTTTTTATCCAACGTTCAAACGACAACCTAGCGTTAAATGATTCTCGTCGGCTGGACGTACCTAACAGTTTCGCGAATTGGATGGCGGCCATTGATCGAGCACGTCCAATATTTCAGCGAATTTTTTTTCTCTATTTGACGCGACCTACATCCCCTTCGTTTTGATTCTACGCCCGGCGATGGGGGGAAGTAGAAAGCCGGTTCCAAACCGAGATTTTCTACTCGGGCGGTCGTGATTCTTTTCCTGTAAGATCTGATACTCGAAAGGGCCGACCCAGATGTGTGTTATTTTCTAACTAAAGCGCAGCCTGGTTGACGAGCGATGATTTGTCAAAGCATGGTGAGACTGCGAGCGGAGGTACCTGCCTGGAGCTGTTGAAAAACAGACACACGGGACCAGTCATCGCTGAGGCTTCTAGGCAATGAGATACTGCGTACACACGACGTTGTTAATCAACCTCCAAGGGACAGTGACAGCGCGCGCGATTGGCCTCGCTGTGTAATCAGCAAATTCGAAATGACACCGCGTGTGCCACTACAATTGCTGGTCTCTCTTTCCATTGTGCAGGCTGGCTGAGCGTAAACGACTCGTTAACAAATGGGATTGTGGCGTCAGGCGTATCGACGCTTTCACAATGTGGCCATTCGTGGTTCATTCTCGAAGGACGCGTGAAATTAAACAGAGAAATTTAAGGCGGGCGATGTAAATTCATTTCGAAATAATTGGCACGGTTGTGAAGAAAGGTGAAATCGTTCCAAGGCAGGAACTTGTTCGTGTCGCGCCGGAATTCGCTTTACCCCCGTCGTTTATCGCGAATGCTCGTTGGGTTTACCATCGTCGGGGCTCGAGCATTTTCCTGGGGAGCGTCGCGTGGGCCGAAGAAATTTCGTTGCACGAACCGAACCTGTTGCTCTTTCTCTAGCAGAGAAAAACTGCGTGGTACGTTGCAACGGAGCTCTAGAGACCGTGGCAACGATCCACGCCGAGGGACTAATTTTACGATTATCACAGTCGTTGGGCGGATCTTAAAGGCTCCTCTGAAGACCCCATCGTGCACCAGTTACTAGATTCAGCATTGATAACTCAGCAGGCAGTGAAGGAGCAATTATGAATGAATTAAATTCGGGGATGGTGGGATCATTAAGAAGCCACTCTAATTTCGGGCATTGTAACTCACAGGGCTCTACATTGTCCGGGACAGAACTTCACAATCGCGTGACTACCGTTTAATAACAGTACCTTTTAAGAGACTAAAAAAAAATTTAATTTACATTAGAACTCCCACATTCTAACTAAACACAATTTCTCATCGAGCAAACATTTAATTATATATGTATATAATTAGCAAGCAGTTAGTATTCATTCGCACAACTTGCTGGATTCCTTTCTGTGTCGCTGTGACCATTGATTAAATACTTTAGAACACATTTGGCCGACAGTTGTCTAAACAGTGGGGCTCGGACAGTCTCTAAGTTGAATTTAAGCATTCGCGTATTACTTTGTCGCCATTAGAATAAGTGGAAGCTCCTCCCCATATTATACACCCCTTTTGAAAAACACCCTTGCATCCACTGTTGATACACGAATTATGTAAATGAAAATAGAGGAGCGATGCGTGTGTGGTTAGAGGGATGAACAGTGGTGGAGCATGTTCGATTGTCCGCGATCATCCAATCCACTTACGGGTCTCTGTTTATGGTTCCGGTGGTGCGCAGCGGTGAAGCAGACCCATGCGATGGTCGCGGGGTTTCTCCATTGCACTGGCATTTTATGGGGTGCGCGAGGCTAGTCTGCGTGGCGACGGCGGTGTAGGTCGATACAGCAAAGGGAAGCTTGCCGTCATCCCAGCTGTTTCCTTCGCCAAACCCTCCGAGAGCCACTCTTGCCTATTTCCGAAAGAAACAAAGGGACGACACTTGTTCCGCGCTCAATGGGGCCCTTTCTACCGTGCAATGTAATCATTTGCAATTGCTGTTTCGCCACGTACACGGGACCAATTCTATCTTCTAACGTGAGTTTGCGCTTTAACGTTACGCTTCGCTAGGCGGTGGGATAAGGAGTTAAATTCACCCGGTTTTCTTTGAATTTAATTGAATACTTCTGGGGGGGGGGGGTGGAGTTCTCATGATTAATAAAGCATGCACTGCTTGAGTGCAATACACAATTACGCAATATTGAGCGATGTATTTAGAATATGGTGTAATAAAACCCGGCAGAAGTATTCACTGTGAAGCATTTGTCTCTTTTAAACATCCTCGAAGCTTCTTAAAGGAACACAGTGTCTGAAAAAGGTATTCTCAGGCTGGCACCCCTCCTCGTTCTTACAGTCTACGTGAAACTCAAATTAGATTATCCCGTACAGCTGCACGAGGCTTTTTACCTCGGCACAGAAAGAAAGCAATCGATTTGCCATCATTTCTGGCCCGCCGTTTCCCATTAAACCCCCAGCAATGTTGCCGTAGCTCGTACGGGTATCAGAATTTCGTTAACCTACCTGGAGAAGCCATCGGTTCCAATATCCGATTTTAATAGTCTCCGAAGGGGCTGCGTAAGGGCAATTTATAAAGTTACAGGCGACGTTATGGAGGGTAATGGCTCGTTAGCCTGCGCGTCGTACGGGAAAATCACGTGGAACGTTGACGTTTATGGGGGTGCGCGAGATCTACTCCTATCCACGGAGCCGCACCTTTTGTCTAGCAGCTTCCCTTTGAGAACGATCGCTATACACCGCCAACGAGTTCCCACATTTTCGATTCACCCTCAAAGCCACGAAGAAACCATCCAGACGCTCGATTTCTATGGGCGAAAGAGAAGTGAGACGCTTACCTTCTGAAACCTCTCTAAAAGCCACCGACGCTTTCCTCTGGAATACGTCGATCCACTCGTAAATATAAACTCGCCCCACGGTTTACGAGCTTTCCTTTAATTTATCGGCTCCGTCGACGCTTTATTGTTCCTCGGTTGCATTCGCGGAAGCAGCGTTTCGGAGATTGCAAAAACTCGAGTGGAGAGAGTGCCCGTTGGGAAAATATATTTCAGAAACAGCCGCGAACGTCGCGCTGGGGTCTCCGCCCGTGGAGAGTGGAAAGTGGAAAGCGCGCGTCGATCGCGGAACAATGGCGGGCAACGTTTGTCCGCCCGGACACGATATCCGAAATCGCAATCTCCGCGCTCCTCTGCCAGGCGTACAAGTGCCAATATCCAGTTTCGTGGACCTGCAGCGGCCCTCGCATGACCTGGATGTAACCGTTCTCCAAGCTGGCTGTTGAATTCCGTACGGTGTCTCCTGGTGCTACCTCCGTTATTAAAATTGCGCTTGGCTCTGACGAGGCTTTCGGAAAATCTCGCTCGTGTCGCGAGGTATCTCTGCCAGCTATCCTGTGATTAAAAATGGCTGGTGCGAGGAGGAACGCGATATTGGCGTGTTTTATACCAAGGTTACCTTGGGCGAGGTTTTTCTGCACTGGTCATCGCGTGGATCATCGATTACCTACGATGTCTGTGTCTCTTTTAGCGATTTCAATAGTAAGTTCTTCGAGGAGACCCCTACACACTCTGAAACGCGTTAGAATACTTTTTTAAATTTCCCACGCAGGAAATGTTCATGGTGATAAAAATTAGACAAATTGTTTTTTATGATACTATGCGGTTGAAAATTATTTCTATATTTCTTACGTTTAGAGCACGCATTAATAATATATAGTACAGAAATATTTAAAAAATCAGAAAAAAGTTTCGTAGGGTAACACATAACTCGAGCCATTTTTTAATATTTCTGTACAATATTTATCTAATAGAGAAATAATTTTCAACCTCATAGTATCATAAAAAGTTCGTCTAATTTGCCGTATTGAGCGTCTCAGGGTGGCGTAACCCCTCAAGCAAGCCCTAAGTAGCAAGCAACACGTTGACATCCACGAATTAACGGGAAAGAGGCTGAAAGTTCTTTTTTATGAAGCGTAGGCACCAGGCTGATTTATCCGAGCCTGCAGTGTATAAACGCAGAGGAACGGAGCAGGGACTTTCACGGGAGTTTCCGTGCCGGTGTCCCCGACGTTTGCAGGGCGAAAGTTCCGTGAAAGAGGAGGATCGATACTTCATCGTGCGACTTTGACTGTGTAGTCCTCGCCTGTAATAGCATCCTTAAATCGGGATGGAAGCCGATCGTTCGCGGGATAACTTTGAATATACACGAGGCAGCGGGGCGAGGGATCTCCATTTAAGTCTACTTGCGACGAAATATTTCCGCGCGTGCCTCTTCTTCCATACGGAGAGGGATTTCGAGGATCGGTGGAGGATCGATGGGGAAAAACCGTTCGGGCGGATCGTAAATCTGGCGCGCGCGGGATCTATCGATCTCCAATGTTGGTTCTCATACAACCACCTCGGGTAGCCCGATTTTCTAGGTCGTTTGCTTCTTCCGGCGTGGATGGATAGTGTCTGGAATAGTTTACAGCTGACGTCACAGCCGCACGATTATTTGCTTTGCTGTAATAGTTTATTTCCCCGCGTGGATAATTGCACACTAGCCCGTTGGATCATGAATTTCTTAAACCTCCCTATTTATCGCTACGGAGCCTCGACGGCTGAGTTTACGATCCGATTGGTCACGAGTGTTTGCTTAGACCGCGTTCCTTTTCTCCTCACGTTTTCGATATTCCTTCCCGTGAAGGAAAAACATGTACGTAGCAACCTTTGGAAATCGAATATCTCCTGTCCACCAGCATATATTTTCCGCGAATAATATTCTGCAACCCTTCAAATACAACCCTCCAACGCAAGCTTCATCGTTGCGGCGCAAAGTGCCTAATGCACCCAATATTCGCGCGATCGCACGTGCATCCCATTGCATCGGCCAACACGAGGGTCATCGTGTCGCAGCGGTGTCCGCAATCAGATTTCCATTGAAAACAGCATCCAAAGGAGGCGTCGCAGTATCGTCGCTTAATGGCTCGAAAAATTACGCTTTTCCGCCCCCGGGGGCCAATCGAATTCAGCCGATGGGACCGGGAGCCCACCGCGCCGACTGCCCGTCCCGAATGGAGATGCATCGCCCACGGCGGGCCGCGGCGGCTGGCTGTGCGTCGAGTGTGTCGGCACGCGATATCGAATATTCGGAATCGATATAGGTTACGGGCAGCCTGGCCGCTATCATTGACGTTGGTGCACACACCGACACGTTGAGCCTCGCGTCTCCACCTACACACCCACCACCGTGTACGTAATGCGGTTTAATATAGACCGATTGTATACGGCGCGTCGGTTTCGGCGGAGAGAGATTGTATCTCGAAGCGACAGCGAACAGCAGGCCCGAACGAAAACATCTGACAGGCCACATGCGAGCCTGTATCCGGAAGACCAAGTGCGCCGGAAGCTCGGCTGTAACGGATTGTTCGATTAAGTGGATCGGGGGTGGCGGGAACGAGGGCTAGGCTTGAGTTCTCATTTTTTTTTCTTACTTTTGATAAGTTTTGCGTTACGAGGATATTAGTGGGAATGTACAGGGTGGTGCTCGTAAGCGATTAGCCGGCAAAGAAATTATTATGACCATAGAATGGTTCGTTACTAAGCAACTTTTAGCAGAAAAAGAATTTTCTTTTAATTTCACGTTTCTGGAGATGTCGAAGGTGGTACATAATTCTTATTGGTCCACTCTGTATGTTGTGCTTTGCGCGGGAGGGTTCGGCGAGTTTATGAGGCTTCTGCGAGGGAGGTGGATTTAGGGGAGGGCGATGGATTCGTGGATCCCTGTATTGATAATCAAATCGTTACTGAACTTGTAGCGTTGTGTGTCCCACGGTGGACTTGTGAAGTGCAGTATGCATGATTCCAGAGACGTGGTAACTGAGCAGACGTGCCCAGACCGATAGAACTCGATTATCAGCGGCCCCAGGCCCATGGGATTCGACGCAGACGGTTCTAGAGATCCCCGGGATCGGGCATATTTCGGAGTTGAGAGGCGATCAGAGGGAGTGAAACTCCTGAGCTCTTTAATTTTCGACCCTCGCGATCCTCCAAACCACGGAATCCCCATAACTTTCTAATCGCCATCAACGATATCCGGTGCCATGGGGTTGAAATCTATTAATTCCGCGAGTTCAGAATCGTCAGTGTTTCGCAAGGGTTACATTAGCTCAGGACTGCGATAAGTTCGACACACCTAAGCAAACTGTAATACTCGAGCGAGTAACCGTGTCTCGTGAACCCTCGAAAAACCTGACACCTCCAATTCGAAGCCTCGAGAGGAACTGATTAAATGGATCGCCTGTCTCTTAATCCTAACGACTCATTGCGAAATCATTCGGGGCTGCCTGAAATCGGGCCGAAGCAATCTTGGACTCTATTCAGCACGCTCTCGTTCGAGAATACCGAAAAAAAGAGCTGATCGTGCCTATGCGGGCACGATGATCGATTGTAAATGGCTGTAACGTATTTCCTGTCTTCCGAACGGCGCTCGAACGAGAAAGAAGCCGAGAAGTTTCTCCCTTTCCATCGGCAGTAGACTTTTACAGGGAAATGGGAAATAAACGGGAGAAACTTTTGTGCTGTTACAGGATCGAGTGCGCACAAAAACGACGCGACAGGAAATGGAAGGCCGGCTCCCCTTTTGGCGGAACCCAGATACGGTGCCGCGCCCCAGCCATACGGTAAGTATGTCTCCCTGTGCCCCTTTCTCTCCCTTTGATAGTCAAATTAAGCGGAACCGATCGAGAAAACGTGGATGGCTCGTCGAATCGGGGGATGATTACACACTTTTCCACTGGCACGCCTGAAACACCGCGAGGGCCCGCCCCCTCTCTCTCTCTCTCCTCCCCCGTAATTACGTGGCCGTCGATAGAACTACGCGAGCAGCAATTTTACTTCACCGTCAGCCATGCATCATCCGTAAATAGTCCGATGAGGCAATTATCCACGCTAATCCCCTAACTTCCACGTCGTTTAAAGAAACATTTACTCGAATCGCGCTGTAAGTTTCTAATTAATGTCTCGCAGAATAAATAGAAGTGTAACCTGCATCGATATACATACAATATCGTGACGCAGCCTAGTTGCTATTGTATTCTGCGCGCATTACGCAATTTATGAAGTTGGTGGCTTGGGAATACGTTTCCGTTGCGCAGCGATCGGAAGCTATTACCCCGAGCCGCAACTGGGTGGGGACGAGACTAAAGTAATCCTAACAGAAAATCGATGACTTAATCGTAGCGCAGTTACCTGTACGGCGACTGCAGACGAATCTATCACCGAGGAATCGTAATCGAATCTCTATTCTTTCAACAGATACAACACCTGCTCGATAACCTCAGTGAACGTCTAAATTGCGCCCGACACGTGTCGTAACGTAAACAGTAGCCTAGTACCTACGATAATCATCGCTGCGACTTAAGAACTCTCCGAGCACAACCATTCGCAAACACATCCATGATCTCGCTCCCGCCATATCTGTAAAGCAACATCACCTCCCGTCCACTTTATCAGCCGTGAATGCTTTAAATGATCGTTCGTGTCTCGACTCGTCGCTCACGACAAATATTAGCCAGTGCGGTCGTGATTAATGGGTGCAACGACGGGTGGACTCGATTTCCATAATTAGCGTGGCTGAACGTAGGCCGGCGGAGCAACGAGAGGCGGAACGAACTCTGGCCGACGGAAGACGTGAAATATCCTCCCCGTTTTGTTCGCAGGATCCACGCCACAGGTAACCTTCCCCCCGGGCGCCGGCCACGACCGTTACGAGGAGAACTTCAATGGACCAGCAACGTACGCGGAGCCGTACGTCGAGCGTTATGGAATTAAGAGCGAGTTCGGCGGCCGGGAGCCGTTGCACCCGACGCCGCCGCGGCCGGGCTACGTGCCCACCCTTGGACAGACACCACCCTCCAGCACGCAAGGCTCCGTGATGATGGTGTACGGCCTGCAGCCGGATAAGGTCAACACTGACAAGCTCTTCAACTTGTTCTGCCTCTACGGGAACGTGACGAAGGTACGTGACGACTCTTGGATACCTAGCTTTCAGAGGGACAGTGGATCGGTAAATTAGAAGGATAGGCCTGCTACGCTAGTGTAATGTCATTAAGAACAGTACAAAGATCCACGCTCGAGTCCTGTAGAATTCTTCCGAATTTTCTGTTAAAATGGTGTTGAAGAGTTAACGAACGTTCTCCCGACGTGTCCCTCGCAGGTCAAGTTCCTGAAGACGAAAGAGGGATGCGCGATGATCCAGATGGGCGACAGCATAGCCGTGGAACGGTGTTTGCAGAATCTGAATAACGTGACGATCGGCACGGACGGCAGGTTGCAGCTCGGCTTCTCGAAACAGGCTTTCCTCTCCGACGTCACCAATCCCTACATTCTGCCCGACAAGACGGCGAGCTTCAAGGACTTCACAGGAAGCAAGAATAACAGGTAAAGTTGAACAGCGCTCTGTCCGCTAGAATATTCTAGCCATCTCCTTTCAAGTGACACCCGCGTCTCTCCTATTTTGCGGATCAGTCAGCTTTTTCCTGGCCGTACTCCTCGACCCTGTTCGCAATTCCTCCGCTGCGAACTTGGAACTCCCGATTCCGCCGCGATCCTCGCCGACGGTGACCAGGTGTTTCCTGCAAATTGTATCCGAGCCGAGCCAAGAACCTGTAGCGATTCTAATCAGCTCGGAGCCGAACGCCTCGACGCTGAATGAACGTTAATGAGAAGCCGGGCCCGATTCTATACAGGAGCATCCCCGCTGGGCGATCGTTTTCTATCGGCCAGAATTCTGTGTGGAACGGGGATTCCTATGTACAGCGATTAATGATGTTCTTCCTTCCGGGGACTGGCACTCCCCCTGCGCCGCGTTTAATATTTACTCGATGAAAACTTAATTGCGTCCGGGTTTTTGAATGCTCCTGGCCGGGGAAGCTCGCGTCCTGATTGCGAGAAATTAATTACGAGTCTCGTGGGCCCCTTTGGAAAGTTCCAACGTGTGCTGGAGACGTTTCCATCCTGAATTCGGCATTTGATTAAAGTGTTTCTGGGAATGTGGGACAGCTTGGGAATGGCATTTGAAATGGTACAGATTTTTAGCTTCAAGTTAGCAGTATACGTATACTTTTCGAATGTTTGATAGATGGTGTAATTACACCTAATTAGGTTTGCGTAGCCCTTCGCGATTGAAGGAGACCGAGGAGTTTGATTTAACTGATGGATGCTCGTTACTTCGAATTACAGGTTCCTAAACCCAGCAATGGCCAATAAGAATAGAATACAACCACCCTCGAAGATAGTCCACTTTTTCAACACTCCCCCGGATTTAACCGAAGAGACCGTGCACCGTGTGTTCGTCGAACGTGGTATCGAGGCGCCGACGACAGTGAAATTGTTCCCCCTTAAATCGGAACGATCGTCGTCCGGCCTTATCGAGTTTAGCAGCGTCGGTATCGCGGTAGCTGCTATCATGGAATGCAATCACACAGCACTGGAAAACAGCAGTAAGTACACACCCGTTACTAACCAAGACAACTCCACTATTACGGGCGCGCACCTTCAATTTCATTGAGAATCCTTATCAAACAAGAAGTGGACACCTCGGTATTCGATAAAACATTCGCATTTTATATAATTAGCTTCAGAGATCTCTAATCAAGTCTCTGCAACGCGGATCGAGATTACTCGAACCGCGTCGCAAAGAAATTCTAAATAGATACAAGTAAAACTGCGTCATTATCTCCTTCTACGTGGAAGAGCCACTCGAACCCCTTCTGTCAGTGACCTCCCATATTCTGCCTCGGTTATCAAACGCTTAAACGTCGGTATATGTACATTCGCGTGCTCCAGTGGCCCTTTGTGGCAAACACAGCGCGTAGAGAGAAACGAAGTGACACAAGGGGTCGGTGATTGAGAACGTAGACGCAGCCCAGACCTTCCCCAACATTCTACCCTCGCTGACACACATTTAAACACCTCCCGTTGCCACGTTACTTGTGTGTGCCCTCACGTACCCCGTTTCCAATCCAACACAGCGCATGGGGAGAAAGGAAGTGAAATAGCGGGGCAACGAATCAGAACCACAACCGAACGATCTTCCCAAAGCCCTTGCAGCACACGAAAACGACACAGCCGCGGTTCCATTAACCGTACCCCGAAATCTGCTTCAGACGGCAAGTTCCCGTACATCATGAAGCTGTGTTTCTCGTCGTCCCGCACCATACCGACCAGCTTCCCGCCAAGCAGCGGCAGCACGTCGAGCAATTCCGCCGGTAATGGCCACGTCAAAATGCAGCAGGACTCGGAATAGAACGGCGAGGTCCAGGGCCAGCAGCGTCAGCGTCAGCGCCAGCGTCCCTCTCTCGCCCTGCACCCGTTGTGTGCCCCGACGGGCACGGCCCTGCACCCAGCCGCAGCGATCACGCTATCACCGGTCCTACCGCCGCCTGTGCCACCGCCCTTGCCGCCAGCCTGCGTCCTGATCGCAACCCCGACCCTCTATCCAACCGTGCCACCTCCGCCGCCGCCCCCGCTGCCTACGTTCTGGCCGTACTGAAACAGACAGAGGAGGAGCAAGGCCTATCTGGCAGACGAGACGCTCGTCTGCTCCATCATTCTCATCATCATCATCATCATCATCGTCATCCTCTTCTGCTTCTTATTCTTCTTCTACTTCTTCTTCTCCGCGGTTCGTGACCACCTCTGCCAGACATCGGACGCTGGTGGCTGCAAGGATGGAGGGTCGTTGGAAGATGAGCAGCGAGGATGCTCGGGCGCGAGGGCACGCCGGACGAGGCAGGGCGCGCCGGGCGGGGATGATCGACAGGGGGTGGAGACTGTGCAGCATCCGCGGGCAGGCTGGTCGAGGAGTCATCGAGGATCGTCCCGTTAGCCGAGAGGAAGCCAGGCGGACCACCGAGAGGCAGCGGACGTGTTGTTTGCAGTTACGACTCTCTGTGTCTTGTTCTTTTCTCCTTTCTTTCTGTCGTTTCTTCTGTCCTCTTCGTTTGGTCACCTACTTCTCGCTGCCGCTGTCGCCTCGGCAAGGTGCGTACGCGTGCAGCAGCGCCGTCGAATCGCGATGGGTGGAAGGTCGACGTTCGTCGCGAGAGAAGCATCGCTAATACCCCGTCAGTATTAACGCCGAAGCGGTGCGTCCTCTCGGAGAGGATCCTCGCCTCGTCGTCGCCGTTCGTGGATGCTTCCTTCCTCGCTGGGCAGACGCGCGAGGATCGACCGCGAAGGATTGAATTGTAAATAGTAACTCGGGACAGCGTCACCGGGCACGGATTACATATCAAGGGCCCGGGAGGGAGAAAACGGGAGCGACGCGTTTCACACGAGGAACCCGTCGATGGAGCCTCCTCGAGATCGATCTGCAGCGAGCGGAGACGCTCGCCGAGGACTGACGCAGTCCGGACGGACGGAACGCCGCATCGATACCGTTCCTCGTGGAAATGGACGCCACCTTCCGCGACCCTGGCCAGAACGTGTACGAGGATTTTCACGTTCTGAGACGGCGGCGAGCCATTTATCTTCTTCCTCGACTTCACCTTCGTTTTCCATCCGTCGCTCTGGTTTTCGCGGCACGCGCGTGCTGCATCCACTGGCATGCACACACCACTCACGCATACACGTACACACGGGAAGGAAGAGACACATCTCCACGGTTTCGAGCGCGACCGCGTTCCTCGTTGACCATTTCGTGGGATCCAATTATTAAAATCGGAGATTCCTCACTGACCATTAAGGAAACCACATACATACTGAAGATACAGTTTTAAAAAAGAGAGAGAGGGAGAGAAAGCGTGAGTGAGAGATAGAGTGAGAGTGAAGAATGTGTGTTCAGAGGATCTGAATCAATCGTGCTCCGAGAACGATGCAGGCAACCGTATATACAACCGTGTATCGCTAGTGTGTCGCTGCCCTGCGTCGTGATTTCACGCTTCTGACTCGCGAGAATCCTTTTGCTGTGACCAGCAATTAGCTACGCTCCCGCTATCATTATCGTTGTTTTTCGTATATGCTCTACGCGCATATAGACCTATAAACGCGTGCGCGCGCGTGTACGTTTCGTTGACTATTTATGTTTTTAACGTTGTTCAAATTTTATTTCACAACGGTTGGAGTCGTGCTGGATATACGCCCACGGGAGAGTGGCAGACGTATGCGTTCCACTGAATCTCTGCTTTTCAATCTGACGATCCGCCTTTCCGTCGATTCGATTGGGAAATCGGGAAAAGAAGGACGATAGTTCGCTGGCCCCGTCTCTCCGGTGGTGACTTCTTCGTTTCAAAAGCTTCTCGCGAGTCTCGGCGGAAATGCAGATAATAATAAAAGGAGAGAAGTGGAAGTCGTCCCCCGACTGTGTTTATCGATTATGAAGAGAATCGAAAATCGTTTATCGGCCCACCCCTTATCCACCCCCTACCCCCGCCTATCCCTTCGTGAAAGGAAAGGGAGAAAGGAAGGAGGAAAGAAAAGAAGGAAGCCCCCCGCACACTCCCCCCTAACCCAAGCTGTAGTGTTCAGGTTGCGACGACGACTCGATACCAATCGCGCTTGGTAAAGGACGATGGAGAACGGGAGATTAATTAAAAATAAATGGAAAAAAAGACAAGCCACCGGATGGTATTTCTCTACAAGCGCTCGTACACTATTGATCAGATCGCAGATTGTGAATTGAATTTTATACGAAGACGATGATGTCGACGACACACTTACACCCCGCATACATGGATTTAACACACGTACAGGCGACACACACACGCATGCACACACATACACCGCGTGGACACACGTACACACGATATATTAGCAGTCCCTCGGCAATATTTTGTCGAGCCGGGGTGACGTTTTTATAAAAGAAAGGTTTTAGATCTCCGATTTAAGAAAATGAGAAACAAATTACTAATAATAATAAAGAGTAAATAATAATAACGAATGTTGCGTTTTGCGAAGCGAACCAAACGACTCTACTCTAAATAAATAAAGTATATAGAGACTCGTGACTCGGCCATACGTAACGTAAGATAATAAAGAGAAAAAAAAATAATAAAATAAATAAAAACACACGACAATGGGGCTACGGTGTTACCCTAATTAAGATGCGTGAGAGGAATTATCCGCCACACTTTTGTCCATTTGATCAAGAGAGAGAGAGAGAGAGAGGGGGAGAGAGAGAGAGAGTGAAAGAGGAAGAGAGAGAGAGAGAGGGGGAGAGAGAGAGAGGGGGGAGTGAGTGAGTGAGTGAGTGAGTGAGTGAAAGCGAGAGGGAGTGAGTGAGAGAGAGAGAGAGGGAGGGAGGGAGAGAGAGAGAGAGAGAGAGACCGAAACGAGATGATGTGAACTCTTAAATAAGCGAACGATAGGGAAAAAAAGCAAAATGTTTATATTCGAGGCAATATTTGTTACAATACAACTAGAGGATAAGTTGTATACCGTTTTAAGGGGCTCAGTAACGCAAAGCGAGGATCCTTGTTGATGATTGACGAAATACGTGAAGGAAAGAGTTCTTTTTTTTTAAATGAGGGTAAAGAAGGTAACGACAATTCGAAAGAGGAGGAACAGGTGGATAGAAGAAGAGCAACGTACGACTTATAAGCGACGATTAAATACACGTTGTGCGTTGCTGTTGATCGACAAGAGTGTTTCGTTCGAAAGTTTGTCGAGTCGTAATGGTGATATACGTATTGTATCGGCGCGAGAGAAACAAAGGTACTAAGCTAAGGATTTAAGCAAACAAAAAGATTGATTAAAAAGCAAAACCGATAAAGTTACGGGCAACGGTGAAAAGATGCACGTCGATCGACGCGTGGCTTGATGATCGTTACGTTTCATTATTCGTTCATTGTTTCTTCGATTCCTGTTCTCGTAGCTTCTTCTTTTCTCGATTCTCCCGCCGCGGGGAACAATTGTAAAATTGTTTTTACATCACATTCTCATATTTTTATTATCGATATTACATTAGCACGACTATTATTATCATTAATCATTAATGATTGTTACTATTACTATGAATTGTCTACTATATTGTGTAATTGTATATATATATATATATATATATATACATATATATATATATGTGTGTGTGTGTGTATATATATATATATAAAATTACAGCAAGAAAATAGGGTTTCACGGTAGAGTGAATGATGCGTCACGTTTTATCCGACGAGCCATTGGGAAATTTCGGTTTCGTATATTATTATAGTGAGCAGGACCTAACGCGTAAGGTTAAATATGATGAAAACAAAAAAATGTGAAGTAGATCGATAAGAGCAGCTAGGACTTGTAATCATATCATAACGATTTTGTAGATATATATATGTAACTATATGTGATCCGCGGAGTATGGCGTTTAAATCAAGAGCGTATCGTCTCGTAACCCCCTCACGTGCTGATACATGTCAGGGCGCATGTATAGTAGAAGAATCCCCCTGTTCGGGCGCCAATCGAACTTCCAGCGAGTAGTGGAGTTCGATCCCCTCGTTTCTTTTTAGACGGTCGAACGCGAGAGCGCGAGAACGCTGTTTCCTCTTCGGCTACGCGCGCGAGTGAAACTTTGAGAACGAACTCGCAACTCCGGTACAAAGGCTAACGGTAGCGACCCGGCTCGGTGCCCGTTCCTGATCACATATTCCACAGTGGCAGGAACGGTATATGTAATTGAACGAATGGAGGAAGGATGGGAGGGTCAGAGGTAGAAAAGAGCCCGGGTGCAGGTTCGTTCTCCAGGAATTACGGATCGTTAGACATTTCGTTTCCACTAGGTAATTTAGAGCTGGACACCGTGTATCTTCGGCTGAACGATGCCCTCCTGATGATAAATCCCCGCTCCGAAACGCGTGACGCGCGCTAAAAGAGATAATCGAAGGCGCACATGTGTTCCGAGGGAGAGGCGGACCACGCATGGCCAGACTGTCGCTTATTTTCTGACGCTTTACCTGTGTAAATTTCGAGCGCGGCCAAGTGAATCACGTAGCAACACGCGTTACAACGAACGCTTCGAGGAGAAGCACGTTACCGAGCGAGCAACAAAAGCTACGGACGAGTGTACCCCCGCGACCCATGCCATCTTTTCCGTTCTTCTCTATCGTTTCTCGCGACAACAGGTGAGGCACCTTTGCGTTCGTCCCTTCCCACCGTCGCACACGTCGTCGACGTGTTCTACTTCGAATCTAGGATACCCGTAACGACGACGAACCTCCGCGTATTCGTAACGCAACGACCGTCGCGCTCTCTATAGTCTGCTCTAGTTCATTTGGCTGCACACAGCCGTCGAGAAGCCACCCCTCGCGACACCGTTCGCTCTGTCTGCGAAAAAGATTGGCAAGCTGGTCGTCGAAAGCGGAATCCGGGCTGATTATAGCGCGCGCAACGAGCGTTTCGAGAAACGTAAAGGAGATTAGTTCGTGCTGCTTGGCGGGCAGAAGAATGGCTTCCTAAGCGATAGCTGCTTATCACGCGAGGGCTCGGCGGCAAGAGGGCGGGAGGAAGGGTTAAATTTAAAGAGGCCTCCGACCGGAAATTCTCTTCGAGCACTGTGCCATCGGAGGATGACGGGCCTCCAGGAATCCTTGGAGGCTCGCCAAGACGTGCGCCGTGTCCCGGACGACGGAGGGGACGCGCAAGGCGAGCCGTGCGTCGCCTCGCGTCTATCCTTAGGTCCCACTTGTACATAGCTTTCCCTCCATTCAGCGCGTGGACTTTGGAGCGAGCTCTTTCTCTTTAGCTGATACGCAACATCGTCGCTGATAGTCGTCGGCAAACAGCAGCGGCGTAATGCCCCGATCCCACGGGCGCAGCTGATCACGCGCGCGTGTACTTTCGGTGCGCGCCGCTTTTTGTGAAAAGTCACCCCCTCCCCACAATTTTTAACCTGTCGACCGGCAGGTTTCTCGACCAGATATCGTTTGAGGCTGATGAAGGCCACTCGACGCGTATCGCCCGCAGCGAGCGGTTATGTTCACTCCTTTTGTACGAGCGTGATTGTTAGAACTATCGCGACGGGTTCGCTCGTCCTGTCCAATATCAGAGACGTGCTCGAACGACGAGCCGACTCGTCCGCCCCGGGTTAACAAGGTTAAGCGTTTCAGACGGCGTTCCGCGGCGCAGGGCGCGCGCGTGGGATCGCGGCTTAAGACGGGTCGTTCGGTACACGAGCACTGGGGCGTGTCGTCCACCGGTTGCAACAGAGATTCTTCTATGTACAAAAAGATCAAATTGTAATTGTAGCGTGTAGAGGAGAGTCTGTAACGAATATGCAGTATTCCAGGTAGCGTTCTAGCACTGTGTAAACCACGCGATAAATAGACATTATTATTATTACTATTATTATTATTGTAACACTCAATACGAAACTCGAGGTTGTAAAGAGAGAAAGAGAGGGAGAGAGTGGGAGGGAGAGAAAGAGAGTGGGAAAGTGACTGCGTGTGAGAGAGAGAGTGAAAGAGAGAAGCCATCTGTGTCGATAATTAGTTATATATTATAAAAAAAACAGAAGAAGAAGAAAATGAGAGCAAAACAATGAGGCGAACGACTTTTGTTTAAATCTTAACACGAGAAATACATATCCCATCTATATGTATGTATTTGCAGTCGCATGAGAATTTCAATTATATCGATGATTGATTGTGTAATGAATTAGTATTGTCGTGACGACGACGACGATGATTATTATTATTATTAATTATTAATTAATTATTATTTATGATCCCGGCTTTGTGAAAGTCGGGATCGGATAAGTATGTTACGATCTATATTGCGTTTAAAAGCGTTAGGTTTAATGTTTGTAGTTAGGCGATTTAGGTAGATCGGAGAGTAGGTACATATCGTTAATATTGTTATTAATTAATAGTATTGCGTGAGAGGTGTTACTGCCGGGTGCGCTTTGATTTCTTTTGTGCGCGACGGCCCAGAACCGCAGATCCAATTGTTCCCGCGGTAAGTCGAAGCGCGCGAGATCGACGCGACTCTTCCTCCTCCTCGCCCCGAAGCAGGGGAGGAGAAGCTTACATCATCCCAGCGTTTGCGGCCAAAAAGAAAGAAAAAGTCATGTACCTGTCACAACGTCGATCCCCCGACGCAATCTCGAAGAAGCGTCGACTCTATCTCGCGTCAGACTGTTACCCCAGACGCGACGTTATATTTTTTCACGCGGTTAACCACGACAACGCCGAGCATGCTCGACGTCCATTTTCCAGATGGAGGAAACCACGGCTTAACATCGCTGTCCGAAGCGCTTCTCAGTTTTCTCCGGACGAGGACGCTCGAGCACGACGAAATTAAAAGAAAAAAACTGGGCCAGACAAAACAAACCAAAGCGCGGTAACCTTTTTAGCGATCGCTCCTTCCCCTATAAGTATTACCAAGTAACATATACCTGTCCCACATATCAGATTTTACGTATCCCAAGCACCACTATGCGTCATATCAATGTTTCTAAGCGATAAGTCCTAGAACGTGCCCCTCCACCTTCCCTTTTAATCATCATCTCCCCTTCCAGTTTTGCCTCTCATCCAGCGCCCCACCTGACAATTTTATATCCCAACAAATTTCCCCTTCCCCCGTGAAAGAAACAAACCTTACAACCACCCCTTCGTCGCTCCCTTTTAATCCCTGTACCCACCTTCCTACTCCCAAAGAAACCTCCACCTCGTTATTGTACATCTGAGCCAGAAGGGTCTCTATGCTCTGTCTTCCCATCGCTGCGTCAAAAGACAAACTAGTTGTAATAAGATTTGTTGACTGTATACATTATTATACATTGATTGTACACGCATCAGCGACGTCACACGAATCCAGTACACCCCCACACCGTCACGAAACATACACACGTCGGGGAGGGCACCCTCCGCGACGCCTCGCCGAGGAACAAACACGACCAACACCCTCGCGCCACTGCGTCAAGATAGCCCAAGATGGATCGGCGAATGCTGCACCGAAATCCCGTTCCCGTTGCAACAGATCGCGTAGTGTAATGGATCGACGCGACTTCGGGATCGATACGACGGCTGTTAGGATCGAACGATGCTTTACTCGTGTTTCAAGCGAAGGGACGACGAGACTTGGTGCTTTAGCGCGCGCGTAACGAGACAGCCTTTCGATTCTCTTCTTTCCGAGTTGATATTGAGAAGCGTCGGAAGAGAATCGCGTATCGATCCGAAATCGTGGAGAGCGTGGGCGACGAGATCCGGCATTAGCCAATCCATGATTAGTCTGTGGTGTCGCAGCGCGCGTTCATCTCGAGACATTCTATACACGAAATACGATCGTAGGCGACACACACTCGTGTCCACACACCGTCAGTCGGAGAGCTCGCACACGGAGAGGCGACGGGAACAGTAGGCACACGTACACACATCACACTCCACTTACAATTACTCTTTGAAAACGAAAACAAAACAACAAAAAAAAGGAATAATTAATTAATTAATGATGTAATGTGTATATTAATACTTGTATGTCGTACGCTCTAATGTTGTTTGAAGAGTTATTTGCGAGTCAATTATCTGTGCCTAGCAGCCCTGTGCACCCTATCAAATGTACCACCGTTCAGAATGAAGGAATTAAAAATAATAATGGGAAAACAAAATGAAAGATACTGATTGAACCAAAAAAAAAAATAAAATAATATAAAAACAAAACAAAAACAACAAGCATTGAAACCACTCGAGAAACTAAAGAACATAAGGAGACATACAAACGAGCGAGAGAGGAAAGAAAGATACGTCACACTCACAATACACATTATACGCGTGAAAGAAAAACAGAGAGTAAAGGAGAAGGAACGAGGATATACACAGCACAGCCAGGCTACGTGTACACACGTGTGTTTCTCATAACAGCAACAACAGCCCACCACCAATCACAAGCAAACAAATATACTGAAACCGACAAAACGGAAAAGTGAACGAACGAAAGAGATTTAAAAAAAAATACAACAATGAACGCAATGAGGAAATATAGAACGAAAATATAAAAAAAAACACTTGCACCCTGTATACATAGTTCGCACAATGATCTGTTCCTATTTTGGAATCAGTTTTTTCGGATTTGCCAAGAATGTATATCTACAGATTCTATATAAAAAAAAAGAAAAAAATATATATATTAATATAGAAAAACTGACTATGAAATATAAGTATTGAAATCCGCAGTTCTGGAATTGTTACCCTTTTCGATTGTCCGATCGTGTGTGCACCCGCGTCCCTCCCCTCGGCAGGGGCGGCCCAGCAGCGGAGAGGAGAGGAACGCGCGAGAAAAAAAAAAACGCAAAGACGCTTCTGAAGCTAGCAGCCTAAATGTAACGAGTATATTACAGTACCTTCCGTTCGTTTCGTGCGACCGGTTGTGAAACGCTGTTAGCCGCCTAACTCGCTCGTGCATCGAGTTCGTCACGCTGTAATCGAGGCCCGTCGTGCGACGGGGTCTCTCTTTCCTGGTGTTTCGATTCTGAAACGTGGAACTCGGGAGACCAAAATGAGACGCAAATAATTTAGAAAGGAGGACATTAAACGATAGGTAGATACATGCACACAATCAACACGCAGACACACACTTTGACGCGAAGGTGACAGCTCGTTTCTAGTGGCAATCGAACGATCTTTTACCCTTCGCGGAGAGCCCCATCCTTCAGGGGGCGTAGACCCTATTTTACCACTTTGTAAGATGTCCTTTGCAAGCGTAGCGCCACCCGTCACCGCGGAGAATCCTTGAGCAGCCGCCAGACGGTTCGTTCCCTCACCGAGGGGGCGAAGGCGGATGAGGAATCTGTATCGTAGGGGGTTGAACGGGACGATCGCGTGACTTTTTGTCACGAGTCTCTCGTCCCCCGTGCTAATCGACTAAGAGAACACACGAGCCCCGCCGGATAGTCGTCAGGGCAAACGCCACGGCGAGCGGAGCGTAACAGTTGATCATACGTAGACCGTCACACACTGAACACAACAGCACAACCACCATCACCACCACCCCACAACCACTATCCACCTACATGATTCATATTTATATACGACGTAATTATATATGTATATGTGTATAAACTAACGACAGAGAGGACAAAACACTCGCTCATTTTTTGTGCGACATCGAACACTCGATCTTGCCACACAGCCGTTAGAGGTGACCGTGGGACGCTTGTATGTGTGTCTATGGAGAAACGCGAGTGATCGATGCTTCGAGCTCTCTGTTCCACGAAACGCGAACCACTTTGCTAGGCCAGCCGGGTGTGCCCCGTCAGCTTTAGCAGCCGATGCCCCTCGTCGCGAATCGGTCGCGCGCTCAAGAAACGGGGAACGACCGACGGAGAGGGGGATGAAAGTCGCACGTGTACTTTGTCCGCGAGCTTCTTAACGGTCACGATCGTTCGCGAGCGGTGACAGAGTGACGGCGCGAGGGTTTGTCGGGGTGCAGTGGGACCGGAAACCCCCTGGGTGGCCGTCGTTGGGTTGAGGGAGCCCCGCGACAACGGTGGGACTAGTAGTGGACAGAGACTGTGAAGCGACCGAGCGTGAATCGGTCGGTGTTTGTAGAAGCGACAGGTTGCAAGGAAACACGATTTTTTAAACGAACAGTGGCAAAGACGAAGGAAGTAATTACAGGAATACAATAATAGGGAGAACAGTGGGGTACGAAAGGAACATCGAGCACAGAGGAATAATAATCACACTTAGAGATACCTGAGAGAATGAGAATGCGTGCGAGAAAGAGAGAGAGAGAGAGAAAGAGATGAGGAGAGAGAGAGAGGGAGCGCGAGCGTGAGAGAAAGGGATATATTAAAGAGGAGATAAGAGGGAAAAAAGGAACACACTCACTGAAGCGCCGCTAGTAAAAGACATGGTAGGCTATTATTATCGCTAATTAGTCGCTAGCCGAATAGTGATGTAGTTTACCCTTTAGAGTTATTTTTAAGTTCTTAATTATAATATGGTTACTATTAAATTTATTATCGTATCACATTACACACTGTAACACTTCTATTATATATGATAACAAGGAATATTTACCTGTGCATATTGACATATTGTGGAGTCACATCATTAAAAACATATACTACTCAATAATATTCAGCGTCAACGACTCGATTCATTCTACACCCACACCATATGAATATATATACCATGCATAGACACAGGGTGTCTCCGTTTAAACCGATCGTGGCGGAGTATCTTCGAAACGCGTCGGATGACATCGACAAGTGTCTCGAGCGAAACTTTAACGCAAGCTCGAGCTTTGCGCGGGACACTGTTCGATGCCGTTAATAGTTTCGAAGATACTTGTGTTGTTTGATTTTAATGGAACGCCCTGTATATACCTCTACTCAAAGATATATATACATTTATGCCCTGTAAAAAATTTTCACCACCGACAACCACTGATGATGGATCTACTTTGGGAATTGAGTCCTTCGTCCAACAACCAGTCTCACTGGCTTTAATTCTATTTTCTGTTATAGTCCTGTCGTGCCGTAGAAGTTTGGAAAATTACGTAACTATGAATACTCACCTGGAATTTTGATCATTATAATTGAAGCTTGCTGAAAGTCTTCAGTACTGTTTGATGTATCCAAATTTTTGCAGATTTAGCGTTCCTCTTTCTCTTAATTGAAATTTCGAGAGTCTCTTTCATTACCTCTGCCACAATTTTGCATTCCAAAGTGGTCAGAAAACTTGAATTAATTCAAACGCCAATATTCTCATCAGACATTTCAGAAATACCAACATTATTAATTCATATTTATCACCAACAGAAAACCGAAACAGTCGAATAGTTGACTCGTGACTATTCGCTAACTCCACAAACTCACCTGAAAATTTTAATCTCCATTCGACTCGATAACCGCGACATAAAGTTACGCCACGGAATTTCCGCCGTCCGCGAACAAAGGAACGCGCTTTATGCAACCCCCGAGTGCTTGTTATTAACAATTCCAGAGCGAGTGGAAAATGGAGCAAGCAACAAAACTCGTACCTCAACATCCACAGAATCCATTTCGCTCGAGCCTCGCGATAAGATGCCCCCTGTGCAATTACCCCGCAAGAATGCACAACAATTTCGCATGTTTATTGCGCGAAATGCCGCTATAAATCGCGCCCTCGTATTTGCATACGCTCGCGTGCACAGCTCGGTCGCGCCAGATTCGCTCGTTATTTCGGAAAAAAGGATTTTACCAACGTCACATTTTCCAAATCATCGTCAGAGAAACTTCAATCTGGATACTTGAGGGGAGAATCTGGTGCAGTCGACAAAAATCAAGGTTCTTTTGTGGGAATTTTTTGTAAGGAAACTATACACGCAATCCTTTTAAAACTTTCAGGCTATATCATTATCCGACGCTTGCGTCATTTGGAATTACCGCGTTATTTTTAAATAAAAAAAATATTTGCGCACTTCTTGAAAAAACATGATGTAGCTTGAAACTTTTAAAAAGAATGCATGTATAATAATTTCCTTACAATAAATCTCCAAAAAGAACCTCGATTTCTGTCGATTACACCAGGTTCCCCTTTTAATAGCTTACACTTTGCAGTGGAACATTCTAAATTAATTAAACCGTGCAATCCTACACAAGAAAGGATCCCTTAAATATTACCACACTCTTAAGGGGTTACGCCACCCTGAGGCGCTCGAAATAGCACTAACCTAGGCGATTTTTTTTACCGATACTATGAGGTTGAAAATTATTTATTTTCTTCTGATGTGTAGAGCATTTATTAATGCACATATTGTATAAATACTGTACAAAAATATTAAAAAGTGGCCGTGTTATTTGTTGTCCCGCGAAGCTCGTCCGCGGTTACAGGCGTAAGTGGTATACCAAATTATAACACCCAGGTTCATCTGAAATGAAAAACATGATGATTTTAGTGTTCCTTAATAAAATACCTACAATGTAGCGTATGGATTTGAGAAAAAAAATTATTGCACAAATGAGAGCAAGGTGATACTAATACACGCTCTACGCATAACAAGTAAAGAAACAATTTTCAACCCCATAGTATCTGCAAAAAAAATCGTCTAGTTTCAAGCCTCTCAGGGTGGCGTATCCTCTTAATCCCTCCAGTATATTTAATTAACAAATGTTTACAAATTCAAGATTACTTTTGTGTGTATTTATTAAGCAAATCAGTGTGCACGAAAATGTGCAGAAGTATCGTGCTGGAGGGGTTAAATGCCCCACGGGAACCGATACAAGGTAGGAGGGAACAGTCCCGATACATTCGAGCCTCCGTAAACAGAACAAAGATCACATTGAATCTACGACTGCGAGGAGGAAGGAGCTGAGATGAAATACCTCCAAACATTGATAAACATTTGGCGCGCGTTAAAACGCCGCAAAGAAGCTAGATCGCGGCTCGAGTCCTTCGATAACACTGAATTAAACGGGATCTTGATAAGGGTTGCCTGAAATAGAGCTGCTTGAGCATGCAATCGATTCGTGCGAGCTTTTATTAGTAGTTTTTGCTAGATGCGGCCGCAAGCATGCGCACGTTTTTTTCCAACCACCAGCGAGCATCTTCTCCCCTTTGTTTCCCGCTGCCCTCGTTGTTGTCGACAAGGGATGCTGCGCTCGTGGCACTGAGAATCGGGGCGCCTGTTCCGAGCACTCGCGCGACACAAGACTCGACAACATCAGGCGACATCTCTACCAATTGTTGAATGAAAATATCACACGAACAACACAAACTGACCGTCGTAAAAATTGTAAGTAACCGCGGACTCCGTATCTCTGTGTAATCCGGGGCCAGTTTCAATTTCCAACGACTCCTTTGGTAATTAAAATCTGTGGGTCATAGAGCAACGGAGAGGATTGCTTGAATACACGCGACAATAACTGGGATCATATGTTATACCCACAGACAGACAAGAGGTTCCTTAAAGTTTAAGAGGATCCCCGGTCCGCGATTTTGGGATGAAATGGAGGGGAAACAATTCCAGAAGCAGCGATTAGATTAAAAACCGATGTAAGTAATATATTTTCATATTTACAAGGAGTTCTTTTAGCTTGTAAGTTATAATAATCAGATAGTTGAATATGTATATGTATATGGATGTATGTATACATATATATGTGTGTGTGTTGCGCTTGTAAAAATATAAAGTGCGTTTTTTCAAAACGTATTTATTCCATCGACGCGAGAGACCTTCGGGCAGGGTGTTGGTGGGAGGGAGGGATGATGGCTCGATTTCCAGTGGCAAACGTTCGCCCGACGTTCTCGTTCCAAAATGGAAGTGGGCCTGTGTCCGTGGGACCGTTAGAAGGAAGGAAGAGCGGGGATGGAGTTCGGTATGGATCGACGCAACGAGTACATTTTGAAAGAACGCCACGAATAGGTATGCTTTCACTGAAAGCGATTAATTTCCAAGAACTTCGTTTCGTTTCTCGATCGCGGCCCGCGGACTGTATCAGATTCCTCTCTCTCTCTCTCCTGATCGCAAAAAAGAATCCACTGCGCCCGCCTTAAAAATCGATCAGAGGGTCCCCGAGAAATTTTCATCCGCCCCCGTTCGCTTTCGCCCGATCTCGCGGCGAAGAAATTTCACAATCGGGACGGAGGCCATAAATCTCCGCGCGGTTCTCTCCGAAATCGGCGCCCGTCCTCTTCGGGGGGCACGGCGAGGGAGTCCTCCGGACTCGAAAACGGGCGATTTGCATTCGCAGCTTTCGAGAAGGCACGTGGTGAAGAATCGTAGATATCGAACGATATAAAAAGACGTTCCCGCGGAGTGTGCCAGGAGCGAAATCGGGTCTCTGGATTATCGGGCACGTTCCACACCCCTCAGGGCTTGGCTCGGTACCCCGGGGGGCAGCGCGGCTCCCTCCCCTCCCCTGGCTTCTGGATCGTTGCTGGCTGCTTCGGACGCCTTGAATCGCTTGTACTTCCCTGCAATCAGTGCAATCGCATCGTTCGGGATAGGATACCACGGTGAAGTTGTCCCCGGTCGCGCGAGGGGGTTCGGCGCGATTTTTGGATCGATAAAATTGTTGAATTACTTACTAGCTAAACGGACCAGAGTAACGCCCCACCAAATGCTCCAGCCCCACCCGACCAGGCAGAATAAAACGGTGAATAATTGACCCACACCGACCACGAGGTTCACCACGAACGCACCGAGCCTCGATTTCAGTCCAGCCACAGCTGAGAATCTCGGCTGGCCTGCGCATAAGTTGAAAATGCCGCTCCAAACGGTACCTGCAAGCAGTAATCGTATTCTAACACCAAGAATAGGCATCTTCCTTCCTTTTCGAAGAAGCAATTCTAAAGCGATCGTCGCAGTGGTATCGTTAAAAGCGAGAGTAGTTGAATATTCATTAGTATCTATCAATTCTTGCGCTTCTGTAGAAAGTGATTTTTATAACACACTTTAATCCCGCTGCTTATTAGCGATTCACTGTAATTACTTAGTTTCTAACGATCCGAAAGTCTGGGCGGCAAAGATTTCTGCGTGATATCGACCGCGTCGAGCAATTAATTATCGATTTACCAGAACCAGGCAGTAAAACGTTCCACACCAGGCAAAACCAGGCAAGAGGAACTGGTAGACACGGGATAGCGCCGCGCATTAAGGAATTGTGCTCCACGAGGACATCCGGTATCTTGGCCTTCGGTTCCTAGTTACGTAACACAGAAAACGATCGATATTAAATTCTACTTAAACTGAAAGATCATGCGCGTAAATTTATAAGGTGCTAACAAAGGGATTGCAAATGCCTTTGTCCCACTAGTCAAGAAAGATTTCTGTTCACTGCGGTGAACTGTTATGCGTTACCTCCGACAATGGGGGTGGCGCTACGCTGGTAAGGCTGTGCTTGGCACGTATGTTTCTTGTGCGTTCTATTTCAGCGTTCCGCTTGCATTTGCAGTTGTCGAACACTCGCCTACAAATCGCGCCGAATCTCCTCTCCGGAGGGCAGCAAACGGCGGCCTCGGCGGGCGCGATCCTCGACCTTCTTGAGCAGCACCTCACTTCCCTCAGCCGTTTGCATCTGCCGCGAACAGAGCCACGCTGATTCATACCCGTAAATCAACCTATCGCGAGCCTTCTACGCGCTAACGAACCGAATCCAATCAATTTCGCGTTTTAATAAACCTAGAAAGCAGAACTGCGAACGTTAACGCGTCGATAAAACGTACGATCATCAGAGAATCTATTATCGCGAAATCTAGATTCTAGAGTGAAAGCCGATCTATTGGAAGTCGCGGTTCCTTCGAATAAGGGGACATTGGTGTGCGACATTCGCCAGGCGGGAAGTAGAGGCCAGTCGCGAAGGAAACGCCGAGAATGAAGGACGAGTTCTGGTTCGAACACCGAATTAAAGCTGCGGTGAGCTTGGTAAGTGGTTGAATCTTAAATTGTCACCCGTTTCGACGCGTGTGTTATTCGGAAATCGATAGATCGTACTGCCTAGGCGGTAATTAATAAATTCTCGTTAGCATCGAGAAATAAATAAATTAATGGAATCTCCTGTTTCTTTGTATAAACTTTCCAATAAATTCTCGATCAGTACCTGCATCTGTTCTTGAATTTCGGCCAGCAACCAGTAGGTGCACCTTCCTCTGTCGCGTTTGTCGCTGGCTGTTGGCTGGCTTGGTTCCTGTTCGACACGACGGTGGTCCTGGAAGTGTTCCTGGGCCAGGCGAGCCCCTTAGGATTAGTTCGGCAGGCAAGGCACCTCATGCTGGGCCAACACTCGCAGCACCGACTCAAGGACCTCTTCCAGCGCGCGAGAAGTCTGTCAGGTGGTCGTTCACCAACACCGTTTGCGGCTGTCAGCACCCTGCAATCGAAGGGACGGCCGCGCCCCACGCTGTTAGTATTATTAAAAAACGCCTCCTTGATCCATCGAGCCCACCTCGTGATAAAGGAGCTATCGGGGTCGATTAAGAAGAACGCGATGAAACGTGACACCGTTGGAATAACGAGTGGGGATTGTAAAATTAATGACAAATGAACCCTTCGTGGTGTATGTTATTTATTCGTTTCATTTGTAGGTACTATTTATATTAGTAACAGTGTTAAACAACTTACTATGTTACTTGTTCTACGAGTATATCGTATTGATAATAAACATTATTTTCACTGTTCACATGATTTGCAATATTATTGTTATTGTTGTTCTTTTCACTTAGGCATATTCTCTGCAGTGTTTCCACACGTTCCTATACTGTTCCTCCATCATTGTGACCACTGCTCCGATGGTACTTTAGTCCAATTTTCACACTACTCCCACATCTTCTTCACACCATTCCCACGCTACTCCACTCTACTACCGCAGCTCTTCTATGAACATCATTCCCTTGCTATTCTACTCATCCCACGCTATTTTTACATTACAGTCGTACCATTTTTACTTCCATTCTACACGTCGCAACGTCACACAACGCGCATCACATCGTTACACTTAACACTCGCGCAACACGCAACATAAATCACGTATCCGAAAGTACAGCAAAGTTGCAAACAGAAATTAAGTTTCAGGCGAGAGTGAGAAGGCAACGATATTGCAAAGCTGTTTTTTTGGTTCTCGAGGGCGCTAAATTTATTTGCAACATTGTTGGAAAAACTTTGTACTTAAAACCAGTATGCAAACATATGAATGTTGTATGTTGCGCGTTGCGTGACGCGTAAGTATCATTGTAAATGTAGAAGTGTTGTAGAAGTAGCGGTAGTAGCGTAGGAGTAGCGTGGGAATGGTGTGGGAGTAGAGTGTCAAGAATATGGAAGATCTCTGAGAGTAACGTGCAAGTAGCATGGGATTGATTTTAATAAAACATTGGTGCGTTGCGCAAACAATATGGGAAATGTAAAGGAGTGGCGTGGATGTAGAATGGAAGTGATGCATCCGTACGAAACTACGGAAACGAGAAGAAAATAGATGTTGCGAAACCTGGAAAGTTAGTAAAATATAATTTTTACCACGAACAAAATGTATAAAACACCAACTGCATCCTAAATAGGAAAAACTTGCGAAGCCCCAGACAGCCAGACTATCAAGAATATTAAAAAAAAATGCCGCCCCCCTGCGATACAGGAAATTACGTGTCCATCAAACTCCATTTTACCACCTTTCAATCACGCCGCCGTTAATCAATCCCCGAAAGCCGTGCGAACCACCAATCACCGCCTACCTGAATCGAACCTCCCCGAAGCAACGATCGCGTACCAATCTAATCGCATCGATTTCTCACAGCCCGACACCAGTCGCGCCACTTGCCACAAATTCACCCAACATTTTGTCGCACGAACGTGATACAGAAACGTCGCGTAGAATTCCTATCGATCGCACGGTCAGCAACAAAATTCCCACGTGTTTTGCCCTGTTACCCGCTAGGAATCCCACCCTTCCTTCCTACTGTCTTCCACGTCACCCCTAACCTTCTCCGCGCCACTTCGCGTCCTCTACCAAGCAATCTTACCTCTTGCTCCGAAATTTTCACCAACGGTAGCCGGAAAGATCGACGGATCAGTTGGATCTAGTTAGCGAGTAGTTCTACGACGGCGGACGGAAGCCGAGGAGGATGATCTGGCCGGCGAATCGATGTGGTCGTGGACGAGAAGAAATCGTACTGTTCGAGGGGCGGCTAGCGAGGATCGCGGCTCCGCTCGTGTCGCACGAAGATTGCAGGTGCCGCAGTCCTCGAGGGTAGGCCAGACCTCGGAGGACGCAGGGTGGCGAAGCAGAGAGGGTGGTCGGCCTAGGAGGCCGCTGGTCACGCGAAGATTTTCTCCTTCGACCACTGCATATACATAGACCGCGGCACCTCCTTCGCTTGACCGCGAAATCGATAACCCGGGCACGAGTGAAGTTCTTTACCTTAACGCCGTCGCTTTTCAAGGCGGTCGCGCGGCCCTCCACCCCCTTTTCTAAAGGATTTTTCTTTCTAATCGCCCCCGACTCTGTTGTTTCTTACTTCCACCCCTATTAGTGGGTATATCACGTTTAATTCGGCGAACGCTCGCTACGCAACCACCCCTATTTCTTGCGGAAGAATAGCTATCTGTTTCCTTTGTGTCGCGAACCCCGCAGCTTTTTGTTTCAGCGGACTACATTAATGTCGGAATGTTCATCGAATCGATAAGCTGCTGGAGTACTACGCACGCGGTATGCTTCGCGCAGATTCAGCTGAATATTATTGCGAATACCTCGGCCTCTGCCACAAAGAAGCCATTATGCGAGGGGCAAATTGGTTAAACAGCGAAGCAGTTGATAGCGCGATTTCTAAACGAGGAGAAGAGCATCGATGGCAGAATCTAAGAGCTCTGTTTCGTAACGGACGATTTCAATGGCGCAAAGTTTTAATTGCGTTCACTTTGGCTCGTTTACGACGTGTTGCCCCTCGCGAGGCGTGCGTGCGAATGCCGTTTCGAATAGAACGCAAACTTTCTCCTTCAGCCACGCGCACTCAAATATACTGTAACAAATGTACATCTTTCCACCAGAGAGCGCGCGAAATAAAATACTGTATTTCCTACAACGCGCGAACGTTACTTCTAAATCACCTCCACTTTTCCCTTTTCTCACCTTCCAAGGAGATGGTCAGCTTTAAAGCGGGTTAAACTTTCCCCGGAATCCTCGAGCTGTCGTTTTCAGCGAACGTGGAAAAGACACACTATTCTTTAATGGAGCAGTTTCTTTTACGATCAGCGATCAGACCGTAGGGCAGAATTCTACGATCGTCGTAAAAGCACTATCGAGTGAAAGAGAGTCTCGTAACTCCGTCGCGCGCCTGTGACGTCAAGGAACATATTATTATGCGGTCAGAGAATTATGCGAAAAGTGTTGTAACGGTGTCTTGCTGTACCTAAGCGCTGATATACTTATTGCGCTGGATCACGTGGTGCGCCATGGAAATTACGGTCTCGAGGCTTTTTCGCCGAGCGCTATTCACGGCACCGATTTCCCCGATTCTTCGAAGCTAGGAAAACGAAGAGAAAGAAGTTGCACCTGCGAACACCGTGCACGGAGTTCACTTTCCTTTTCCAAAGATAATAACAACAACGCGAAGTAACGATAATCCGTTTGTATTACTTTATACTTATAAATTACATTACATACGTGTAACATACGTAAACAAAATTTGAACTTGCACCAATTACTGTTTTGTGCAATATTTTTGTTTTGGGCGGCTCTAGATTTGAAACAATCGCCAAGAGTAGAAATAAGAACATATCACCTCAATAGCAACTACTTATTGTGTGAAAATATAATTTTTCAATTGGTGTTCTCTTTTATAATTTTATAAACAGTTTTCTCTAATTTACTCAAAGTCGGAAAAGATGAAGTTGCACCCCTCTTGCTGCAAGGCCCCCAAATAGTAACGTATCAGGAAGTATACGAAATTGTAGATTGTAGATTACAGTGCAAAAGATGATGCAGCTGCCTAATCTAATCTTGATGAACCATGAAAGAGTTCCTACATCAAATTGCTTTTCTTTCAACCTCGAATGTGTTATAAGTACTTACCTGGAAAACTACAAACTGGGAGTAAAAAAAGAAGGGAACAGGGAGGTAGGAATCGTTGCCCGTTGAAAACGGAGATCTTCCGCTTCTCCTTGGGCGTGGAAGCTCGACGTGCGAGCTTAGAAACTGTTTACCGATATTCCAGAGTACTTCCACGCGAAATCGCCCTCGCGATCGCGGTATGAGGCGCGTGTTCAAAAGTTGCCGCGCCGTCGCCGCGCAGCGCGTTAAACGAAACCATTAAAAGTCGGCACAAAACGTGCCGGAAAGTTCGTACATCGTGGCCGTGCCACAATATACAGCGGCGATTGTAGCACGGAGCCGCCAAAATCGTGGCAGTTAGAAGTTTACACGGTGCAGGAGCGTCGTTAACCCTCATGGCGCGGAGGAACTTTTAGCCATGTTATTACTTTCACTCGAGGGAGGGGAGCGATGAATAGCAATTCGCGAAGCAGCGATAAACAACTTGCGCCAGCGAATTACCAATTAAAGATTAAGTAGAATCAAATAAAATAGTCACATTTCGCACGAAGATTGCATTACGCGTTTCAGTCTTTTGTATAAATTTCACAAGACGAGGACGAGGACGAGGACGAGGCACTTTCCCTCGTAATTATTTGCTTAACCGCGACGCGCGTATTACGGTAACACAAATAGTGTAATTAGAGTGGCAATCAGATTGGGATTCGACAGTGAATGGAAAGGAAGCGAGGGAAACGCTGGAATTATATTGAGAAACGGGCCGCTTTCACGTTGGCCCCTTTTAATCGTTCTTTTCCGTCGTGGAGCTTGCGCAACACAGTTTTCCAGCGGGCCGGTCGTCTCGGGGAGAAATCCGCAAGTCCGTACACTTTTGAGTAACACTCTGGCGGAATATAGGCGCGTAAAAGTTGCGCGTGTCGCGTTTAATTTTATGTCACGTGGCTTAACATAGTAACGACGGTGAATTAACATAAAAATGGAGTGAAATCTATTGGCATTGCAAATTCAGGCAATGATCGATGACTGCGGTAGGTATCGCGTAGGGACGTTTACTGTCATTCGTTACCAAGAATTCAAATGGCACACCGAGGAATCTAGGAGCGTACAAGAATTGAAAGAGAGTATGCGTGATTTCGCAGTTCTGAAAAGTCGATGGCGTGATTTCTTGGAAATCGTTCTCAATGGTGGAAGTTGACGGAGGGAGAGGACGTTAGGGGGGTTAAATGAAAGGACATTCATGTGGTAAACCAGAGATTAAAATTCATTCCGCCTGATTGAGGGCAATTATAAATGTATTGCTGGCTCGTAATGCCTCCACCTTGCGTCGCGGATACCGTGACACGCTTATCAGCGTGTTATCGCCACGCCATGACGCTATTTTGGACCAAGTTGCGATTCTCCAAATAGACGTGCCTTTGGTTATTCATTGAGGGAAACACCCGTGAGTCAATGAATCAAACGCTGGATTTACAATTTATAATATATCGAGCACCGATGTTAAAAACAACCCATTCAATGCAAACTGCTATTTTGTAGTTCGGCTAAAATGTGACACCCTGTATAATACTAAACTAACGCAGCAGTATGGTACAACTGTGGAATACCTCATGAATCCCGAATAACTACGTGTCCATACAATAATTTGACGGCCCACGTCAGTGGCGTACACAGAGGAAGGGGAAGCAAACAGCTTTGGCACACCCCTCCCAAAAAAAAGGAAAAAGGGAGATTACTGTAACCACAACTGGAGTAACTCAAAAGCTTTGTAGAAAGAAAAGGAAACTGGATTTTATTCTTTAACCCTCATCCCTCCCACGTGTCAATTTGACACAGTTTTCTCGTAATAAGTTATACTGTCCTGTTATTTGTCATTCGCGTAAAGAAAGTTGTAAAAAATGTAAGGTGTAAATGTTAACTTATCAATTTGCATAAAAAATTATCTAAAAATAACTGTTTACGTTGTCACTTCATCGATCTTTTACCACTTTGTAAATTTGACACCGAGGGAGAGATTCAGTTCGTGAAATGAGGAACGGATGAGGATTAAATAAATTTTTATAACCACCCAATGAATTTGATTGAATTTGCATTACAAATATGTTCACCTATGCGTTCAACTCGGCTCCCCCTAAGATTAAATCCTGAGTGCGCTACTGGCCTACGCTTTGCCACGTCGAATTACCTCGCTCCAGTAGAACAAGTCAAGCATATCGCAGCCTCTAGAGCGTCCATTAACAGGGAACATCAGCGACTCGCTTCCTGCCTCCATTAAAGCATACCGCCTTATCAAACGAGGGCCTATCGAAACAAATGGAAGCTCCTTTTCACCCACACACCAACCCCCAAGCGTGGCCGAATAAAAAGCTCGAGCTAAACGATTTTATAAACTGGTCAGGTTTGACGTCAATGTCGCGCGGAACTGGGCCAAACACGAAGGGCTAGTTCATCCTGGCCGCCTCAGACAGCCCCCTCGTCACGCAACCCTTCGCCCTCCCTTATGAATCGGAGGTGGTTGGAGAAATTTGACGGAGCTGGCGCAAACGACCGATGACGAGGACGAACGACAGGGTTTGTCGAACGGGGGGTGGCCAGAGAACGGAGGAACCACCCAAAGGAACGGCAGAGTCAGCCGGCCGAGCGAAACGTACAAAAGGGGTGGTCAGGAGGTCGACCTTGGCCGCACGCGATGCTGACCACTCGTCGGTCGGCTCGCGTAGCGGTGTTACACGTCGATTTTCGGTTATGCCAGCCTAGAGCACAGCAATTATATCCGCCGCGACGATCTGGCATTATGCAGATGACACTCAGCAGCTGTCGTCGTTTGCCGAACGCGCTCCGACCCGCTAGTCGCTGAAATACGCGTGCGACTTGTTTTCTTATGAGGCTTTAGGAACACGACCGACTAATTGCAACGGCTCCGAATGCTTCCGAATTGTAAATCGTCGAGTGGAAGAAGTGTGCGAAAGCAGAGCTTGATAAATGAATACGAAGATGGAGGTTATTAATAAAGATTATTAACACGCCTCTGCAAAATAAAAATACATAACAACCACATCTTAATTTTTAAATATGTATTTTTTTGTGGCATTTTGCATTATTAATTAATTGATTGTCTGTAACAAATATGTGAAAGGTTTGATTGAACTGAAAGTCAAAATTAACATATATGAGCAGCTCATTTTTTATGATAGATACACTGGTTCTGTTTCTTACTATTATTCATGTGTTTAACTATCACCCACAGTACGGTTTGTCGCAGGGGAACCTAGAATTCCTGCAAGATCCACGGGCGCCTTGTCAAGCCGCGGAATCCCAGTAATTTCGAAAAGCAAAGAGAAACGGGTGCCTGGCATGTAACTACACGCTCGTTCGCTGTTTACATCCGACGTGGAAGAAACGCGGCAAGCAACGCGGATATCGACGATTGGGAATCAGCCGAGGGTGAAAAAATGCGCGACAAGGGGCCCGACGAAGTGAAGCGTCGCGCGATGGAATTTTAATGCGCAAATAAGACAACAGGGTAAGTTCCCATCGGGCTATCCCGTGTTTACGCTTCGCGGGCCGGAAATGGCGTGCACGTGCAACGGTGTTTTTAGAGGAATCCCGTTCGCCGAGCGGACGATCGACTAATAATAGACGCGATAATATTTGCTCGCACGGAACTGCTCCGCCGCTAGCGCGCTCGGGATGATTATTTTAAGTCCCAGCGATCGCCGACTGCTAATTCGATTCCGAACGATCCGGGGTGCTGCGGGTGAATTCGGGGGCGAGATGGATCGCGTGTCGCGTAATTAACGTTTATTCTTCCAGAGGATCTAACTATAAAGTAACTAGAAAAGGTAATGTTACGTGGAGATTGTGAGAAAAAGTTAGGTCGGGGGTGCTTTTCTCGTAGATGACCTCCAGTTTCTTAATACCACATAGCATATTCGATCTTCCTTACGAATTTCAAATTTCTATGCGTTGATTAGAAATCATGTAATTGTTACGTTTATAGCACCGAACGACTAGGTCACGGAATTTGATTAAAAATGTAATTGTTCTAGTTCGTTCTTTTCTGGGATTGCCACTTCCAATTCCTCTTTGAATAGCACGTGCGATGAATAATTCATGGCCCGCGGCAGCCGCGAAATTTGAACGGCCTGCGAGGGCCCGCCGCGATTTCGCCTCGTACGATCATGTTTGTAAAGACGTTTCAGTATTCGTACGCGATTATACAGTATCGTCACGCTATTGCGGCTCTCTGTGAGTCACTCGAACGTGGGCCGTCCGTAATAATATCCCGTGAAATTATTACGGCTCCCCGTCGCGTAAAACGAATTTAATCTCGTTAGAATTTCCGTTAATAACGGACCTCACCTCGCGGGTGTATCGATACGCGTCGAAGTCACGAGAACCGCAGATTAATTACGGCGAGGAGCTCTAATGTCGCGCGTGTCAAAGTTCAGCAACAAATTAAATACAGAAACACCTGCAACCTTTAACATATACACCCACCGCGACCAATCAACCACCCCACCGCAAAATAAAAAAAAAACAATACGACTAACAGTACCGGAAATATTTGTTCGCGAAGTACTTTAATTAAAATAAATCGAATAAGGTGAATGTCCCAATTTCTGCTCATTTAAGACGTAAATCGTCATAAAGGTGTAAAAAATTTGTTTGTGATCAAAATTTGCAGAGTAATTGATTAATTCTGTAATTAATAACTGAACCAATTCAAAAACTACTTAAGAAAGATATTTCAAGATGTTTAACTATTAGTAATTTGTAATTAAATATATAATGCTCTAAATGTCCGTAATTCTGCTCACGAAAAATAGCGATGTATGTATCGATCCAAGCTCGTGCAACACTCGCGTAAATATTTAAATAATTTAGAATTATTTTCTTGCAACTATAGTACAAACGTAACGCATATAATAATAAGAAAAATACGAAATGAGCAGAAATGGGGACATGAGCAGAAATTGGGACGTTCACCTTACCAACTACTTTATCGACCACGCAGTTATGAAGATTATTTCATAGTACGTGGATTTGTAGGGCGATATAATAAATATTTCCAGCATTGTACTTCGAACCCTCCCCCCGATTGAAAGTAAAATACGCTTCCAACTAGCTCCTACATAATACCGCAAGCTATGAGGAGCAAGTAAAAGCAACGATTCATGCCCTTATCGACGCTTCAATGTCACGAGCACGATCGTTAATTAATCTCGCCGCTCCATAATGTCCAGATTTGCATCTCGGTCGATTTTATCGCACCGCGGACGAGCCGAGAGCGTCGTCGAGGGAAAGGAAAGAAAAAGGGAAGGAATCGCGATTGTACGGGCCGAAAGACGGACACGGTCTATCCGCCTCGCTGCTTTTCGACGTTCTCCTTTCATCCCCTCCTCTCCCTAGCCTCTTCTTTCCGCCTGGCTCTTTCTGTTTTCGTTACCGATCCGAGTTAATTAGCGACCGCCCGTGTAACGAGGCGATTCGAAATTCTGATTTATAATCCCCTTGAGCGAGGCCGTTGCAACACCGTCGATGTAAATCTCCGCGGGATCGATAAACCCAGCTCGGTTGCCATCGACCGGCGCGGCAGAAGGGTGGCGGTTTACAGGCGACCAGGGGTGAAGGAACTCTGGATCTTGACGCGATGGGCCAAGTTTTCCGCCCGACCCTGTCTGCGATACTCTGCTAGGAAGTGCCCGGCAGCACGAACTTACACAACGATTTAATTGCACGCGGTTTAACGACGGACTTCCGCTCGCCGCTTTTTTCTTCCGCCTATGTTGCGTTGGCGACAAGCCCATGGAATCGCTGCGGACAATTTCAGCCGCGCCGAGTGCATGTGTTCTTTAAATTCCGCACCATCTGGGCGGAGAATCTTTTGCTTCTAATAAACGAGGTACTACTTTTCTTCTTTTCTATAGGAGATCATTGTTCGTTAGGAGACTTCAATTGGAAAGGTAATTAAAACAGTCTCAACTTCGCTGGACGAGGAACACCGAGCTTTTCTTATTTTTAGAGGCGTATGTATTTTTCGGTGGTAGAGGCTGTGTTTCATATATTTTGCTTTTAACTCTGATTACAATTTGCAAAATGTGAATTTCTTTTACAAACTTCTCGCTACGTGACAATACCACTGTAGCGGCTGGCTTCTGTTTAACCAACTCAAGCTTATCCCGCTTCGGAAATTAATGCAGGAACGTTTAATACCCAGTTAGGGAGAGCGCGCCGAGTCAGGAGCGGATTATAGGGGTGACTACATGCTGGAGGACGTAACAATGAATAACTGCGCAGTAATGCAAGCTCGTTCTCAAACTTGGTCGCGTTAATTCCTCGGTTAATAAAACGCGCCACTTCGTAATGGCGATTTTAGCGGCTTAACCATTCCCAGGTTCGCGCGGAGCGAGCCGCCTTCAAAGTGATAAGGGCGGTGTCCGTGAGGGGTAATTCCGTTGGAAAGATGGGGCCTCGATGCGCGGCAAACAGAACGGTTTGGTAAAAGAATCGTTTCAGGGCTCCCATATATAACTGCTCCGCCGGAAGTTGCAGGCAATTCTTTTCGGCCGCGACTCATCACGAAAGTGATTCGTTTAATTGAGAATGATGCTTTGCTTTCGTGTCGCGGCCACGGCTTTATAATTCGATTTTCCGATCCGCCCCGTTCGCTTCGCGCGCTCCATGCATCCTGTGTCCTTTAATACGGATTTAAATCGGCTCGCTGGCGATTTATTGCCATTTCCGCCGGCATAAATAGCCACCGTGCATTCTAGATCTCTCTGGATTAACCTTTGCGATCGTTGCTCGCAGTGCAACTATGATTCGTGAGATTGGCAAATTTCGAAGGACGTGGAAACGCTTAAAATTTCAATTCTTCGTTAAAAAGTAGCGAGATTTCAAAGCTTCCTATGTAAAATTCTCTCAGAAATTCTTGCGGGGTGCTATGCTGAGACACTGAGTTTTTGAAACAGCTTTCCCACAAATGGAGGAAACTTTTAGGAACAAGTAGCTCCCCACTACAATTCTACCGATCCAAGTTTCTTTTGCTACGTAACATTAAACCTCAAGTGCCTCTAATCCTCAGATCATTCACAGAGAAGACTAGAAAGGCAGCAAAAAGAAAAGGAAAAGTTTCTACTCACGTTGGTTCACCGTTTTGCTCCAAGTGCACCACGTTCCCGCTCAGGGTCTCGATCTCCTGCGGCCGTTTTACCACGTGCATCCCCGTCTTCTCCCTCGGCGAGGACACGCCCCTGACGGTGTCCACGCTCACCCCGGTGTCCGTGGAACGCACGCTCTCGATGGAATCGACCGACATCCCTGTGGACGATTTCACGGACGTACCGCTTCCATGATCTTCGGGTCGCTTCGCCCCTGCGCTGGTCACAGTTTTCGAGCCGTTCACTGCACCGGCCATAGCGGACACGTTGTTCGCCTTCGTAGCTGTCGTCGGCTGACCGACCACCGTATTGCCCGCCATGCTTCCCGAGTTCGCGATGGCAGCAGTCTTCGTTTCAGGATCGGGGGTCGGCTTTGACATCGTCCTCGAATCCTCCTGTTTTGCAGTGGCACTCGTAATTCGGCTTGCCGACCTTATCATCTCCTTGCTGGAAGAATTCTTCGCGAGATCGTTCGTAGCTTCCGCCTCGCTGGCTTTCGTCGCATTCGTAGCTGGCGCAGTCTGCGCTGGCCCCGATTCATCGCTCTTCTGCTCGCTGGACCTGGAACCCTTCGCAGTCTGCTCGTTCGTCGAGTTCTGGTTCCTGCTGGATCGTACCGTGGCTGAACCAGTACCCGTGCCGTTCACCTTGGCAAAGTTTTTCGCAGGCTGACCGACGCTGTTGCTCTTCGAGTGGCTACTGGAAGTCTCCGTGGGAACCGGTGAATCCGTCCTGCTATCTGGCCCACCCTTGGCTCGGTTGTAATTGTTGCTGGGCTTGGTGGACTTGGAAGATGGAGGGTTAGACGAACGTTCCTCGCTAGTAGCTTGAGAACTCTGCACCTGTTTCCCTTGGGAGTCGCTGTTGGACGAGTTAGAGGGCTTGCTGTTGGGAGGGTCCGCCTGGCTCCTCGTCTTCTCAGGGTTCTTTCTTTCCGCAGCATCTTTGTCCAAGGGAGCCGCGTTGGCGTCGATGTGAAGAGGCTGCACAGCTGTCGTGGCCGTCGTGTTGACCACGCTGGACGTGCCCGTGGCAGCTGAGGTTTGCTTCAGGAGGTCTATCAGATCCAAGTTACTAGCTCGATCGGCGCTCGAGGAGTTCTTGCCGCTACTCTGCGACTCCTTCGAGCCTGTGCCCGACTGTTTGCCACTCTGGCTGGACCCGTTTGCCTGTTGACTCCCCGCGCGACCCTCCTTGGACCCTTTATCCGCTCCCTTTTTACTCTTTTCAGCGGGTTGGTCGGTGATAGTGATGAACCTCGCTGGATTCAAGGAATTCGAGCTGACTTTGTTCGTCTTCAGTGGGATCTTGGACGGAGAGGTCGGGTGTTCTTTGCTCGTCGCTTTCCTTGAAGTCTTCTCTTGGCTCGGTCTTTTCAAGTTCCGGGCATTCTTCGACGGGGAAATAGTGACCTTCTGCAGCTTCGATGGAGGGGACCTAGCGGCATCCTTGGAACGATTCCTTGGCGTGAAGTGGGATGTTTTCTCGGGCTTCGTCGGTGTTCCTTGTATAGGCGAGAGCTTACTGGGTGTCCTGGTCACCTGCCGACGGGCGGCCAGATTGCTGGTGCTGTTGCTGTTTCCATATGCGTTCAGGCGATTCCTCGAGTCGGTGGTGTTCAAGCGGGTCCGCGAGTCCCCGCGGCGGCCGAACTTCGGCGAAGAGAGGCGCTCGTTCGACTTGCTGAGGGACGTCGATCGCTGACGGGTCGGCTGAGGTATCAGGCTCCTTCTTGGACTACTCTGTTGCGATACTGAAACTAGGAATCGCAGCGGGACTATCTGATTATCCGTCGATGAACGGAGAAGGGGACGAGAAAAGGAGCTGGTGGTCGAAAGGAAGCTTAAGAATGACCCTAAGATCTATGTAACATAAACAAGAATACACTTTCTTTTCATCGAACTGTGTTATTTTTTACCCTCCACCTTTCAAACTTCCGCCAAAGCAGTTAACAAAGAATATAAAAAAAATCCCAATGTCACCAACGCAGAAAATATCCACCCACCCCCTCTAGAAATCTAGAATATCCATCACTCCCCAAGTGCATCGCACCAGCGACCACGACGATAGAATTCTCCAAGTGAAATGAAAGAACGTAAAGGTTACCTCGACGATCGTTTCGACCTCTTCGCCTAGCGTCCGCGGGATCCGGAGATTGAGGCCTCGACTTCGATCTGGGTGGGGGCCCTTTGAACCCTCGTCCACGGAAGGGCGAGGCTCTGCCCGTGGCCAACGTCGGCGACGGGCTTCTCGTCTCTGGGGAGGCTGGCCTCGAATCCGCGATGATCACGAAGCTGGAACGTCGATGCGCCCTGGAAGACGACGTGGAGGAGGGAGCGATCTTGTAGGGCTCGGGTGCACGCGGCGGGGGTGGCGGTATCGACGGGGGTGCCAGGTAGTTGCCGTCGGGTGCCGCGAGCACCCTGAACGGAGGCGGTCGTGAAGCATAGCCGTCGTCGATCCGCCTCATCCTTTCGAGGCCCCGGAGCTGCAACGTCAACGCAACTTTGTAGTCAGGCAGGTCCGGTCCCTGCGAGATCACCTCCGCTACTGAACTATGTATTTATGTGGAAGACAGTGCTCCTACTTTCATGGTAGATATCTGGTCCCTCTGTTTGTGGGAGACAGCGTATCTTCTGATTTGCGTTCGCGATAATGACAGCGATAATACACTCTGATTACGATAGGTTTGTGTATAGTGGAGGTTGAAGGGTAACCGAGGATGAGATTCGTTTGGGGGATTGACTCTAGCGTTGTGAGTAATATTTAAACGCGATTCCGCGTTATCAGGCGGTTTGTGACGGAAGTTAAACGTTGCGATCTCTTTTAGTTTGATAAAACTGCCTCCATTATCTCGTAGGATGTTAAATACGTTAGTAGCGACTGTAGGAATGATACGCGGTAGGAGAATCTAACAATAAGTTAATCGCCCTGTGTCGATCGCCTCACCTTGAGTCCTTCATGCAGACCACCAGGATGCGGAGAGCGCCGAGATCTCTTGTCGCTCTCACCTGGAAAACACAGAAACCACAGCTGAGAAACTGCCCTCGGGGAGAGTGCCCCTATCCGTACGGTATCTGGTGAAACTCGAATTCGTTACAACTTTTCCATGTCGGCGATATCCAGCTGGATATCTGACCGCGGCATCTGGAGGCTCTGAAGCGCGTTTAGCAATTCCACGTTCAAGAAACGCCTTTTAATCCGCGCTATCATTCTCTTCATGTTCGTCGAGCGGCCGAGTAATCCCAGTAGACCTGCTTGTTTATTCACAAAGGACTACAACCAGCGCGCTAATCAAATTAGATCGTTCCTCACAGATTAACGCGAAACTTTCAACGACCCCTGCTTCGCACAGTCACGCCAGAGTAAAAAAGGAGCTGACTGGTATCCCGGAAATTCGAGAGGGGGAGCGAAGCGGTCCCTGGAGCCACGAGTTCAGCCCCGTGGGCCTTCCCGAGCCTCTTAAGACCTCATCAGCCTTCTTCCTCCTCTTCCTCTTCTTCCTGCTCGCTGATGAACGCTCAGACCAGACCGAGACACGGCCCCAGTTCTGGCAATTAACAGAGCCGCGTGCAACATCGTAATTATTCGTCGACTGTTGCAATTACTGACTCTAGTTTTGCGGGCTTCGTCGAGCGAACAGCAGCCCCTGGTGCGCGTTTTATTCACGCTCTCATAGGCGGGAATGCCCGGCCAGATCGCGTCGGTCTCGCTACGCGCGCCATGCTTATTACCGTCATACCGTGACGCTGTTGAACTACATTTTTCTATGTTCCCGGGCTTCGTTATAGTTTTCTTCGTGTCCTTCGACGATTAGAGTGAAGCGAGGCTAGAGCGAAGCCTCTTACTGTATTTGAAATTTCGTTTCGAGTTCTTGGGTGGGGGATCTGTGGCCTTAGAAATCGTTTTCTGGTGTGAAAATCTTCTGAGTTGAATATGTAATAGAAAATTTGAATATTTTGTAGAAATTGTATTAGTAGAATATTATGCGCAGTATGCGAAATAATGAAATCATAAGATTCCCTTTTCCTCTTTTATACGAAGGATCTTAGTTCCTCCGTAGCTGTAATTCTATAATATGCTTCCCTCCCTGTTTCAGATGCTCATGCACAATCCCGTTACGCTGATATGCGCGTTGTAGAACGTTACTTTTATAGTTACACGTGCTACATTTTCAATGCAGATAGGTGAAGTGTAACCTGTGCAACTAAAAATGGGTCAATGGAGTCACTACGTTTCGTTCTTTTCGTTTCCTCTATAACCGACTGAATTAACAAATACCAAGGCGCTATTACAGTTTAATACAAGTGCGTTCGTCACCTTGGAATATCAATAAATAGTCATTTCATTTCATCGTTATTACCGCGAGTCTGAACGTTTTATCGTAGCGCGAGTTAATATAGAACTTCTACGAGTGACAAACAAGCGAAACTCAAGTACGCGTCGTCGAAAACATTCGACAACGAGCATCTATTTATCGCAACGTTAACGTCACGCTACATCCCTTTGCCGCCAGTTCAAATTCAAACTGTGCGCACACAAACGAACCATTTTTATCTACCCCCCGTCATTTTCACGAATGGAACCCGGCGATAACTAACGACTCGCAAGCAATTTCCTCCAAAGCCCAATACTACCCTCCTTAGTTAAAATGTCCTATCTAGCATTTTTCATTTTTCAAAATATGTTGAAATATTTAAAGTTCCACGCGCCTTTTACCTTTTAAGTAAAGTTAGAAAACCCTACGCGCCTCGTAGACATCTAGAAGCACTCTAATTTATTAATTTTTTTAGAAGAACGGCACAAAAAGAATTATAAAACTTCAGTGTTCTCGGATATTTCGAAATGCTAGATAGGACATTTTAACTAAGGAGGGCAGAATATTACTGCAACACCGTGGACGAATTCGAATACCACGTCTTAAGAGGTTACATACACCTAGAATATTAGAAAAAAATCTTTTTTTCCAATGAAGAATTCACAGAAGCTACAACATTATAGGAAGGTCAATTCTATGGTCTCGGAATCGACGATTTTCTGTAAGTTTGAACAAAAATTATCTCACTTTAAACTTTACCTTAAACTTTAAACGCTGTTATCTCGAAACTATTGTTTTTAAATCGGTGGCAATGATACGTAAGAAATTAGTGAACCGATTTGAATGAAACTTGGCACGAGTATTCCTGGCATCAATATCTAGTCTTTATCATACCGCTTTTTGTTCAAAAAGCCACAGTTAGTTTTTAATCATTGAAAACCTGATGAAATTTCTCTAGAATCTTAGTCTTCTCTAGTTTCTAGAGAAATCTCATCAGTTTCTTCGTGAATTCCACTGAAATTATTATATACGGAGATGTTACACTGAGAATCGACGTCGATGGTGGACGGTGACGGCGATAATCGAGGAAATAAATGAAATATAATCACTAGCACGGTAGTAGCGAAGACGCCATCCGGGGGTGACGATACCGATGCAGCGGGTGGTTTTCTTCCAAGTGTACGGCCCCCGTCGGAAAAGCCTTGTAGCGTCCAGCGACATTCCTCGAATGATCATCAGACACACGTTTCTCAGCGGTAAGATCCGTTCCTGGACGAGCGAGAACGACCTCGTGCCCGAAATGTAATTCACTACGTCCCCTGGCACGCTCCGCAACGGCGACGTGTTGATTTACGATGGCCGCTTGTTTCGAATTAATGGACAGGCCAATAGAGGCGCGATTTGCGAGCTGCGAACCCGTACGAGCGTTTCCAGAGAATTATTGCACGCTTTCTAGAAATCTGTCCGCCGTGAATCGCGACGGAACACACCGCAGGAAGAAAGTAACGAGACTGATGGGGAACGTGGAAAAACCACACGTGGTCCAACGTGTTTCCCAGCCATTTCCCCCAAATCTCCCCCTCCCCCCACCCCTGTGGACTGAATACGTTGCTTGGAGATTCGGTCCAGGGTTTCGGATGAAAATACGAATGTTATGCTGTTCTCATGGAACTTGGCTCCTATTGACAGTCTTCTCAGTGTTCCGTGTAGTGAATACGTAATGGTAATGGGGGAAGTTCGAGGCGAATTTTAATTTTGGAGGGAGAAAAAACCAAACTTGATGAGTAATTAAAAGGGGGGGCCGTTTTTAATGGACCTCGTTCGAATTCCTTGCGCGCGATGCTCGGCCAGAATCGTAAAACTTTGGGTTTTGAGAACGAGGAAGTCTGGAGTCCAAAGAGGATAAACCATTCGAGCAAAGTGTAACGCGATCAAGTCGTAAAGCGCAGCTCAACTGCGAAGCAACATCGACGCCTGTGCGAGATCGTTTCCGGCAATTAGGTACCTGAAATCGTTAATGGAAAATCCACGGAGATCCTTCGAACTGGGACGAATGGAAAATGGGTTACTCGAGACTCCTATGAGATCTTCCAGAAACACTCGATGAGCTTATTTTGAATTCTTTCGAATCACACTACTGTAAACGCTTCCGACTTATCGCAAATTTTAAGTGTTACGAATAAAGGTAGTACTGTCTAGCATTTCGAAACAACCGAGAAAACTGAAGTTTTAACATTTCCTTTGTGCCGTCCTTCATTCAAATTAAAACATTTATTTCGTAACAGCCTAATATAAGTTTTTGTAATAAGTATACCAGTAGGTAATATATCATTAACGTACCAATTAATTAATTGTTTTAGATAGGATATTCTAACCATCTGGAAAGCAGTTAAGTTAAAACTTTAGAGTGTTTCTAGATCTCTACGGAGCACATAGGGTTTTCTAACTTTACTTAAAAGGTAAAAGACGCGTGGAACTTCAAATATTTCAACGTATCTTGAAAAATGAAAAAATGCTAGATAGGACATTTTAACTAAGGAGGGCAGCGTAGCTCTGAAAGCCACACAATTTTCCAGTTACACGTGTCCGAACGCGTAATATTGCCATTGCAGTCATTAAACGCTCGAGCATTACGAAGTCCCGTCGTAACTTCCCCGTTGAAATGCAGCCCGCAATTCTGAGGATGGCTGGAGGGATTCATCCGTGACCTTGACACCGTGGAAACTGCTTATGAGATATGGGCACGGGGGCAAGTGACGTGATCGACGATTTTCCAGGCGCGACCCTGCGCATCGTGCACTCTATCTAATTGCAATCGGAAATCGAAAACGCGGCGAGAGGCCAAGGGTCGAAGACTCTTCCCTCACCCTCTTCCAAAAAACCTAAATCACTAGAGCCAGTACTTCTGATCTTTAAGCATTCTTCACCACCGTGAATTCCATTTCGTTTAAATACACCAATTACAAACAATGAAATTGAATAAAGAAAAGTGAAGCCACTCTGATCAATTCTACGACTGCCTTTCCACGCTTCCACTCCCCCGACGTCCAAGTGGAAAAGAGAATCTGTCGCCAGCGCCACGACCAATTGATCCCGCGATTACCCTCAAACGGGCCGAGCACTTTGGACGAAAACGTCGCCATAAATTGCAGCGAAATTTTGCAGCATCTTAACGCTCCGCGGGCTAATGAGGCTCGCTTAACGAGCCCCCAAGCTGGATCCACGTCCAAGTGCAGCGGCTCCCGCGATCGACGGTTATAAATAACGATTTGCCGTTGATGAGGCATGGAAAAGGGTGGCTGTCGGTTTAATTAGCGGCCGTTGCGCAACATTTAATTAAGTCGGCCTGCCGCCGGGGCCCCGAGGAGCAACGCTCGCGCTTTCCGCGGCCGCGGGTTTGCTCCTGCCCGCTTAATCGACTCGCGGCGGTCTGTCGCAACGCGTTTCGTATCGACTGGCGGTCAGCAAATCAGCGTGCTGGTAGCGAGAAGTGGAAAACGCGGATCCTCTTCCACCGAGGGATCAACGACCCCCCTGGCCGTCTGCGTTCGCCGGGCAAGGAAGCTCCGCGCGGCGTAACGATCATGTAATACCCGATTATTTCGCCGGCCAGTCGACCAGGGATCGGCGAATTAATTGTTACGCAAAGCTAAGCGATCCTGCCTTCGCATCCTGCCGCCACTGCTATTCAACGCACTATTACGGCGGAACGTTCGTTATCTGTCAGTTGATGGACGATTGAGGAGGGACTATTGTCAGGAGGTACTTAGGTACGTACGGTGTTTGAGTTTCTTCGGAAACGGGGCCGGAGAAATCTCTTGTATTCACTTGGGATATCATCTGTGGAAGCTTCTTATTCAACTACTGAACCAAACACAGGTGCTTCCACGCCAGCTTTTTAATAAAAATCCACGCAATTTATGTATAAATTTATCCACTCCATAATAAATATTCTAGAACTATTAACCATATAAATACAGTATGCAGACTATCACATGTGCAGGGTCACATGCTACAGGACTGTAAGGAGTTGGAAAGAGAAAACTCAACGATAAGAGGGATACTAAAGAGAGACGTAGAAGGTGCGAAGTGAATGCGTACGGTTCTGGAAAAAAGGAGAAGAAAAGAAGCCCAAGAGGAAGGAAGAAGTCATAATGAAAGCACAATCTTGAGTTAACGGCCCCAGAAACACTTACGCATACAACAGTTGTAACCCCATTTTCAGGCCGAAAGGCAAAAAATAAACCTATTTACTACTATTAACCATCTAAATAATATATAAAATAAAAACTAATACATGCAAAGAAAGAAACAATGTATAAAATATAAAATAATAACCCGAAATTACACATATTTCTCCCAACCCTCGTTTCAAAATAGTATTACAAAGAATTAATAATCTAACTTCAAAGAAAGAATAAAATATTAAAAATCTTAAAGAACTAAAAGTTACAAACAACACTATAGTAAAAAATAAATTTAAATTAATGCAAAAATATTCATTCTTATCAATAATCTTTAAAATAACCCCCGTTACAAAATAAACCAGTATAAGGCTTTCGGATAGCGTTATTCCGTTTCTTTCGAAGCCCTCTGCCCCCTTTCCCTTTCTGTTTCTTTGCGCAAAGAGAGAGGGGAAGGAAAATTGAATTCGTATAACTCGATTCGGGGATAACGTAATGGATGTGGATATTAAGGAGTACAAGATGGAAATTGCGGTTGAGATTACAATTGAGCGCGTCGTTCCATCAGAAATTGTTAGTTCCCACAGGCGACAAGGTGCACGCTCTCTGCCGCCCTATATAGGGCCGAGTATAACGCCGAGCACGGCGCAATTGCAGCTAATTTGAAACAATAAATTTCGACATAGTCGAGATTACACGTTCCCGCGGTTCTTTTTTTTTACCTTCCGTACACGGAAGCGATCAAGCACACATTTTCCGTCCACTCGGCGGCTGAAACTTCTCGCGTGCAAGTCGCGTGTCGTTGCTTTAATTCAAACGTCTCCCTGGCCCGCACTAAGCATCGTGTTCCTTGACAATTGTCATCGATCAAAGGCGAAACACAAGCATGTGCATGCATATTAATCCGCGGGCACCCGCGTGCACGCCAAAAAGTGGCGTGTTATTAAAACGAAGCCCCCTAAATCGTAAACCGTTCAACCTCCATCTTCGTCGTAGATTTACGAACAATGTCGTTGCTCGATCATTGATCGCGGCTGGCAAAAGTAAACCTCCAAGGATCTGGACTCCGACGAAGAAGTAATGACGAATGGTTTGATTCAGCTGATATCGAGGAAATCGGTGGCGAAATCGCTGGCCACGAGATTCTATCGAGGAAGAAGGGGATTCCGTAGGATTTTTCCTTCTCAAGTGGAACAGTCGGACTTTTATCGATCTGATTCGAATCCGAGCCACGAGGGACGCGCGCGCGACATTTTCCTCCCTGAATGAGAAGCCAGGAAACGAGTCGCGGGGATCTCCGCGCCACGAGTCCGGTCCATCGATCTGTCCCTTCTCGAATTACGAAGAAATCACTGCACCGATTCATCGGGAGTAAATATTCCGCGAGCAATCAGCGTTACCTCGAGGCAGCCGCTATAATAATCACGGTGGTTTCGCGCGCGTGGAAGATGTTATCCAGGCGGACCGAAAAAAAGGCATGACCCATGGAATTTCAACTACGACCTCGTGCGCGAGTCACGACAACGTCCACAGTGTTGCAGGAATTCCAGCAATGCACGAGAGAATCAAAACATTCTTTCAACGTTTCAGGGAAATAATAAAGCCCCTCTAACACAGCGATAAAAAACAGTACTCCCAAGGAGAGCAGAATAGAAAAGAATTACACAAAGGTCAGACAAGATGGAACCCTCGAATCTGATCGTCACGGTGAATGCGGACAGAAGGAGACGAAAATAGTCTAAGAGTAGTCGAACCTACTTCCTGAAACAGAATGAAACTGCGCACCTGTTTCTCGAGGCTAATTCCAATCTCAATCAAACATCCAAGCTAAAGTTCCTCCAATAACAAACTAAAAAGATTCCAAAGTACTCAAAGTTTCTTCCTCTGTAGATCAGGATACTTCAAACTACTCCCAATCTTCTTTAAAGTCCCAAAACTAAGATCTTCCAAGAAGAGCTGCGAAGGCAGCTTAATTCTGTTTTGTGATCTCGGAAGTTCCACCTCGGTCGCGATAATTGAACGCTAATCCAAAAGCGGGCGAGAATTTTCGATGCCGACGCGTTCACCGAGGAGATCTGTGCGCCTTACCTGGCTACCAGGTGGACAGCGAAGTGGAGCCGCCGGGCAGGGTGCATTTACGGGGGTGCGAGCCTCAAGGAAGGGCTGATAGTCGTCATCGACGTGGTTTCGGCCGCGGCGACGGTCCGCGTCTTCGCGTGAGCACGAACGCGTCCTTACTGCCGCGGGGTTGGCCGGCTCGGCTGTTCGTCGAGAAAGCGAGGGTAACGAGGCTGGTCACTTGGGAGGCGCTGGCGCGATGACCAGTCCTCGTAAAAACGTGCACTCGCGGCCAGAGGTCCGGGGTCCAAGTAGGAAACAGGAGGAACGGAAGCGAACGGTCGGCGGGCGCGCACGCATCAAAACAAAGTGAGGCCCGCGGACTCTACGGGGCCTGATCGGCGGTCCACCACTCCGCGCGCTCCAGCACCTTGCTGCGGGCGGCGATAAAGCTATTTGCAATTCTGCGTGAATAACTGGGAATATCCATGTATCCTATATAACTCCAAACATGCGCACTGGCAAGGTAATAAAGTGGCAACCCCTTTTGAAATTTCCTGCAGAAATAGAGGCCACTTCAGTATTTCATTATAATTGAACTGTGAACGGTAGAATTTTTAGTAGATTAAGTTTTATAGGAAATTAATTTGAGCTTAATTTACAAACCCAGTGATTTTGTGATCCTGCTGCAATCCTCCGCAGTCAGAAGCTGGAAATAAAGTTCCAAAGGGGTGAGAGACGAAGAGTGTTACAGATACGGTAGGAACTAGAATGATTCCCAATTTTCTTACGCGATATCGATCGTCTAGCAAACTGTGGCTATCCCGTCCGCCCACAGAGGCGATGGTACACTGCAAAATGTGCCACGATTGTAGACACCCGAGTATCGTCCGAGCGCGCGTTATACTACGCGGGTGTTGCATGTGTGATACAGGCGAGGCCGTTCATTCATCCATTTGGCCGAGCCAGGTCCGCTGGATCGAAATTATTGGAACATTAGCTTGATTTAAGCGAGCTGGGCTCGGCCCGATCGTGCGATCAGCCTCGTGGATGCACGTTTTCAATAGCGCTGTGTCGGTAGAATTCACGCTAAAGTGGAATTGAAGTCTTTGTAGAAAACACTGTAGGTACGTGCCAAAAATTACGTTACCATTGGCACGGAGAACATTTTCCTATAAAAATTTTCTTTTAATAGAAAGTAATTGAACAGAAATAGATTTTGCACACCCTCGATGGAGAAAGTGGAGTGACGTAGAATAACGTGGATTTCTTCCCTTTTAAAGAGATTTTATTCGTATATGTACAGTTTACATAATAATCACCGGTCACGTTACACATCGCACACCTGACTTCGAGTTTAAGTGGGTAACTGTTACACGCGGGATCGTGTCAGGTCGAACCCGAAGCGATCGGTCCGTTTCGATTAGCCTCGGCTAAGATTTCAACGACCCTTTCAACGTGAAATCGTTTGCACGCTTTGGAAATCCAGAGAACTTGGTCCTTCCGCAGAGGTCCTTTCTTTATCCTTCTCATCCCTTCCATTCGAAGGACTGAGGAATGCAACGAGGTAGTTAAGAAACTCGACGTTCTTACGGTTCATTCGAGACCGGCATACGTGTCAAGCCTGTTATTTAAAAAAAACTTCGCCGATAATTCCACTAACGATGTTCAATCACTTGAATCTATGAAATGCGGTGAAACCTCGGCTCGACCAATTCGCGCTAAATTAAATTCGCTAGTCTTCCTCGGGGGAATTGAGAAATTTGAAAGTCTCGATTGCTACTCGAGATACGAAGTTGCCTTTGCTATGTCGCCAAGAATGTTTATTTCCCGATGTTAACCGAAAGAAATACGCTTCACGATCTGCTACCGATCGATCCACCCCTTAATTGCTTTTCATACATTCAGTCCCTAACTCGCGCACCATTATTATATCGTTCGCTAACTTAAAACGTAACACGCGCGATGGTCGAAATGGAAATAAACAAGACTTCGAAACCGAGGGATCGCGCGAGCTTTGGCCATAATCTCGAGCTTCCTCGTGATTTTCTTGTTCATCCACGGTGAGCTGGCTGAAAGTACGCGGCCATCTCGATGCTCGCGACAAGCGCGTACCCGCGCCGCGGACCATTTGCTATTCTTCTATATGCGTATGCGTACATATATAATATGTATTTACAGGAACGGGACGTGAACGTTATCCTCGATACGATGGATACTTTTAATTAATTCCCGCGGAACGCGCGTCACCGTAACACCTACGACGCAGGACCTACGTGACGCACAAGCTTCCACGGAACCGGGGCTATTCTTCCGCAACCTTTGCAACCAGCAGCGAAGTGCGATGTTGTATTAACAAGAGGAATCTTAATGAACCGCTTTGACTGTAAGATCAGCAATCTCATTCGACCGTTCCGTCACGAAAAGCAATTGTAACGCGCCGAAATTCTTTCCTATTCAGCTACAGTGGCCATTGAGTATTACTTTAATCGATTGGCGAGAGCGCATCGCCTCACCTCCGTCGGAGTTGTGCAGAATATTACAGCCAGACAGATCAACGCCGATCTAGGATTTGTCGTGATACAATAATAAGTAAATTCCCTTTCATTCTGGTAAAAGAAGATTGAAATTCGCGTGAAGTTAAAGTTTCCACCCCTTCCCTTGAGGATACGCTTTGTAACAAGAAGAGCAGGCAATGATCGATTTTTCTATGGACTTGATTACATGCCTGTGTTACATTTTTATTCCCTCTTTCGTCACTCTTCCATAGACCGCAAATGCTGTTCGAAAGAGACGCGACAAGGAGGCGTGCGAAATAAAATTCGTAGGATAATTATATTGTTGCACATCGATGAGAGAGGACACCATTAATTAAGTACTAAACGCATCAGCTTCAGCGACGATTGCTTTCGATTTTGGTACCGTGATTACTCTTTAACACGGACGATAATGTTTTCGCGCGAAAGAAACTTTTCTTTTTATATTCCCAGACTTCCCTCCTGGGCAACGAGGGAACTCTCATAAATATTTAACGAAGTTCCTTTGAAACGATTGCTGTTTTGTAGATACACCTTATAATAGATCAACCATATAATATTGTCACCGCTATATCCTGTCGTATCTGCACCGGTACGCAAGGAAAATATACGTATATTATATATATATATATATATATATATATATATATATATATTATTCGCTCTATCGCTACGCCTGCGACGAGTCGTTAAACAGAACCTCGGAATTTACACGTTAAAGATTTTCTCGAAATACATACTTCACGTAGCAACGGAAACATTTGTGGGCGAATCCTCGAATATTGTCTCGTTTCGATACGCGCGGAACGCAACTCGTCCTATAATATTCAATCGCAGTAACAAGAATAAAAGTTTAATCGTCTAATGCGGTCGGACTATTTACCTCTATACAGAACTGTAGAGAATGAAAGTAACAGGGTGGAGTAAAAGTGACCATTTTCTCTCCTATACTCTGTAAAAAGCGGCTCGTCGTGGTTCGTGGAAAGGATTGATTGTAACATTAACGAGTCACGCGATTTTTCGGATCCAATTTACACACGGTAGCTTGCGAAGGAATTGACTAATGTAATTATTAAAGAATTACACACCGGGGATCGTTCTGTGACCACCACGCAACCGAATCTCGTTCAGATGAAGCTGCGACGCTAACGTTACCTACACGAATTAAATAAATATAATCCTATGTATCTGCAGTGGTGTATAGAATGTCATTCTCCTAAGCTACTGATCTTGGTACAGCCTTAGTTTCATATAGTTACAAAAAATAACGCTCTGTTATCTTTAAAGGAACTCCCTGCTGTGATAGTAATAATAATTTCATCCGAAATACTCGCCGAGATACTTTACATCTTCGATCCCGCCTTCTCGTGGCTTCTTTGAAGTCTCTTGTGATCTTTCCTGTACTTCTCGATCGTCAGATCCGCGCTGTCCGTGCTGGGTAGGCTGAGCGTTACGGGATCCAAGCTCGCGGCAAGCTTTAGGTACGTCTCCTCCATCTCTTTGGTGATCTTCACCTCGTAATCGAAATCGGTGCTGTCCATCTTGTTGCTGGAAGTTTTGGGCGAGACTTTCTCCTCTTCGCTTGGAACGTCGAAAGATATCAAATCCTTCTCCTTCTCTGGCTCCGCGTTATGTACACCGGATGAGAAATTATTTACATCGCTATTTAAATTCCCTTCGCCAAACTCTTTGATGCTCGTCGCTTTATCCTTGCGTTTACCTTCTTGGACGTCCTCGCGCAGCACGCGAGCGTCTTCGAACAGCTTCGATTTGGCCTGCGACTGGTTCAGATACGACAACGAAGGGCCCTTGCCTATTACGTTCTCGCTGGTCTTCAATTTCGTATAACCTGCCGCTGAATTGTCCATGTGAACAGACGACTGGACCCACTCGGCCACTCTTTGCAACTGATTATTGTCGTGCAGCAGAATCGAAGAGCTCTCCTCGCTGCTGGTGGAGATCGACCTTTCCGAACCAGATCGAGACAATTTCTTCGAATGGACTAAAGCGGTGTTCGGCTTGTTACACCCGCTAGTGTATAGTACAGTTTTGTAATGGCCAGCATTATCTAGGAGGATATTCTTCGATCCAGGAGTGACTCTCACGAGGCAGTTCCTTGGGCCAGCTAGCCGACTCTGGCTGCCCGGCTTCGTATTACCGACGTTATGCAAATACGTTCCAGCTAGCGATTGGACGACATCGCTGGAGCTGCTAGAGGGATCAGAAGTTGAGATTACTATACTATCGCTACTAAAACTTGGACTAGTGGCCACCTCCATTTGCCCAGAATCGTTCTGGCTGGCAACGTTATCAATGTTCTTTACTTCTATTAAAGTCAGCTGCGCCGGATGCTGTGCTTCCTGGGCTGATCTGTCGTTCTTCCACACTCTATCGTTAATAATATCAATTTCAATATCACTGTTAAGCTTGTCCGCATTCTTGCCGTCCTTCTTGTCCGTCTGCGCCTTCAACTTCCTCCACTCGTTCTTCCACAGTCTATCATTAATAATATCAATGTGACTCTTCTCCTTTCCGTCCGAGTACGTTTTAGAATTTTCAGGAACTATGTGACTATAATTAGAAGACTTCTTTTCAGATTTGTTCCAATGATTTGAATTAAATTTACTATCGATCTGTGACTCACACTTTTTATACGGTTTCCCTTGTTTCCCTTTATCGATACTCATCTTGCTATTGGCGCACGTATCGCCGAGCTTCTGCGGCAACACCTGCTTAGCCGTGCCGTCGCTCTGACTCTGGAGAACACTTTGCAGCTGTAAATCGTTACGACGCATCGAGTTCTTCTTGTTCAAACTAGCCTTCGTATTCAAGCCCGCGCGCCCATCCTCTTTCACACCCTCCGCGTTCTTCGCGTTTCTACTTAAAAACTTCTCCCTTGTCCCTAAATGCTGACTAGTCTTTGTACAATTACTCAGATATTGCATTTTACCACTATTAACACTCTCGTTCACCTCGTGGTAAACCGTGTGTACCATAGAATTTTGACTCTCTTTATTTTGGCAATTTTTCTCAATGTTTCTCATATTATCGGGATACTTCTCTAAAGTTTGCGCGTACTTCATACTACAATCGTTACAAGAGAAAGCGTCTTGGGTGTTGGTTTGAGTCTCGGCGTCAACCATCAAAATACTCCTGTGGCAGGTGCACGTATTACAGTGCTTGGCAAATATCCTTTCCTTCTCTCGATCCTCGAGGACTTTGGCCATTATCGCAGCCGAGACGACGTCCACCGGTGGCTTGGATTCGTCGCTGTCGTCGTCGCTGTGCTTCTCGGCCGTCGGCTTAGTTACATTATACACCATTGCTGTCGGAGGAAACGTCGAGATCGGTACTGTGATACTTTTCACATCGGGGGGAGCGTCATTCGAGCGTTTCTTTTGCGCAACGTAAGTCCTAACTTTGGCTTGCACTTCGGAAGGTAACTGAAACAGAAACATCGCTGTAATACAGGATTGAACATCTCCCAGGAACCGTTCTACATTTAAGCAAATAAACTACGTACCGAATCGTATTTGTGACCCACAAAGTTGGAAGGTTTACACTGAAGAAGCTGTATCGCCAAGTTTACATCATTTCTGTATTTCTCCTGAAACATAAAAATATCGATTGTTAGGTAAGCTTTATCTCTCATTTAAATTACACAAATATTCAAGCTTCGGTACTTTAAACATACGTTATCTTGCGTTAAATGATGTATAGTATAATTCGCATCCGCTAATCTATGGGACAAAGTGGCTATGTCCTTGGTAAATGCACTCTTCTCAGTTTCGCATTTGTCTACGATCCTTAATAACTTATCCTCCAGATTTTGATTTACTTTTTGAACACGTTTGTGAGCCTCGTGCAACCTCACGTATTTCTCTTGCCAGATTAAGAGCTCATCCTTGGTCGAAGCCAGCTCCCCGTTTGGAAACTTCTCTGCTTCGTTCAAGAATTGCGTCTCCATCGTGGCGATGTGATTATCTCTTTCCATCAGTCGCTGGCGCAAGTTCTCTATCTCCACGTGCAGGTGCATGTCCTCGTGCTCCTGATCGTTCTTAACGCAGCTCGCACACTTGCAGCCGCATTCCTGAAACCGTAGCGCAGTCAGAACCAACGACTTTCACATATGGTGGGGAAGTAAGATCGCAGACTTTCCAGAAGGTCACAAACCTTCAACTAAAATTACAATCTCTACAGATTTCTCAACGCACAAATACAATTCTTCCCTTCCACTGGATCTTTACTCAAGAGTGACGTACGTACCTTACATTTCTCAGCCATCGTGCAGTGAGGGGATTATGTTTAAAACGGTGAAAAAATATTGACGAATATCGAGACTTGGAAATTGGAGCCTCATAACCCTGTCGTTCGATTGGCGATGGAAATATGGACAGCCTGTACACGTCACAGCGCGATGTGTTTCCTCACAGCATTGTTATCAATAAGGACAGTGTTCGCGATAAAGATGTTGGACAAAATCTGAGAAATGCTTGCGATAAAAATTGGAGGCGGCAGTGGCTACGAGTTTCCCTGTCGTTTTCCTGCACACCCGACTCGTCGGGGTAACTCAACCGTCAACGCTCAGCTTGTATTGCGAAAGCTCGCAACGGCACATCGAGACCGTGACATGTCGCCTCCGCGATTCCTTCATTATGTGTCACGAATTCACACGAGTGGGAAAAAAAACAATCGTCGAATGAAGAGGAAAAGAAGTCGAAACTAAATGCTGAGTGCTCGATAATGAAAATCGTACTTAATACAGAGCCTGGGTATCACCAATAGTAACACTCAAGGAAACGATCGTGCCTCTTATTGGGCATCGATACGCGGCCATTTTCCGTGCCATATTTAGGCGGGCGAAATGATTTGAAAATTAGCGCGGGCTTTGGGATCGAGACGATTTAAACTTGAATTTCTTTAGTATTCATACTGGAACGTGTTACGCTGAATCGAAAGGAAATGGAAACGACTCGATTTGCACAATGTTTATTAAGTATTTCTTATACCCCATACATGTTTGTAATCATAAAACTGTTAATGATGTTAATATAACGATAATTATATAAGATTGAAAGCGTGAAGTTAATACCTGCAGAGTTGTTTGTAAAGTTTGGTTTCGCTTAGAAGAAAATGCGTCGTATGATTTCGAAACTGAAATGAACGCAAGTCGTGAATTAATGAGGATGAATCGCTGGTGACCGATCAGAATTATTCGCGAATTTTAATACTCTTTCGTAAAGATACTAATTATCGATCATCGATGCAACGAACTTACTAGAAATTCGCGTTTCTATTTCATGTAAGAGATATGTACACTACAGGTAAACATTAAATTTCTATACGTGTAAGTACATGCAACTGCACTACGTCATTTTTATCTATAAGCGATAGTAATGAAATATGATTTGAATAAACAATATACATACATGTATATTAAAAACGAAACGTTTATTACGATCTCTATCATTTTTAATAGAAGTACGAAGCATCCTAACGTGCTTTAAAATTTGATTCATTCATCGTGTTAGAGAGTTTGTAAATTTGGCCTGTATAATGCTAAAAATAAGCAGGTTGTACATACAGCTAATGATCTATAAGCATTTTTTTGTTTGCTTGAATGTATAATATATCTTTTATTGGATAACACGAAACAAAGTACTAAACAGTGATATATATATTTATATTTGATAAATATATATATATATATTTGAAGTTATGAAAAAATGCGAAGATCAGTATGGTTGTAGAACAGGATAATAGTTATCATTGCACAGCTATGCAAGAAGTATTCTTATAACGTATGACACAGCAGTGGTAGAATATATGTATATGCTTATATAGTGCCTTACCCTACAATCGAAATGATCCAAACATTAAGATGATGTATGACATTGACTCTTAAATATCAAATTGGTTTTCCTTTTCCTCAATAAATTGTTCTCGCGCGATTGTAAAGTACAGTCTTCTCGATAAGTATTAAAATTTTGGTCATATAAAACAAATAGATGCGACTTTTAAGCTGCAAGCTGAAATCTTAGATCCCTCCTTTAATACTGTGTAAAGTTTCTTTTTTTGTCTTTTTTTTTAAAATGATTATAAAAGGACATCCATATTCACTCGTGAATTTTCGTTTCTACCTATCACGTACATGAGATGTTACAGATATAAAAGACTGCTTTATATAAAAGGGAATATACCGTTTGCCTGAAATTCATATAATTTTTTTTTCATCAAGTATGCAGATGTTCATTAATACTACACATTTTATCACATGTCATTTGAATACAGATTTCGTATATAAAAAATGTTATCGTACGAGCATACGGTATTTTTCTTTCTCTTTTTATGTATATAGATGAACACAATTAAAAAGTTTGGAACATTTCAAATGTTGAGCATCGTATTTATATATATTAATAAAAGAATATGTCCGAATGCAATATTGCTTAATTCTACATATACATTATAATATCTATATCTATATAGAATTTCCATATCTCTCATAACAACAAAATGACTCCTTCTGAATAAGTTTCAACAAATTGAACACAAAAATCACCTATAATAGAGCAAATTTCATGCATATAGTAAACAATGTTAAGTGTGAAACATGAAATTCGCGCGATTTATACTAAGTATTTGATTAAAATTCTCTCTAATACAGTCCGTTCAATAACATTTACGCTGTATCTAGTTATACTTTTAGAAATTCTTCTAAGGACACTAAGTGTAGCCTAGTGGCAACAATATTCCGATTTATATGGGAGTTAATTAAACTCGCATTGTACAACAGATGGTAACACCTACGCCACTCAATTCGAATCTTCCACGTTACTGGCAATTTTAGTGCTCCGAAGCATTAATTAAACACCCGTGAGACCTTTGAACCATATCAGTTAATTATATATGTGTCATTAAACTTTACTGGATAAGAATCAATATTTCGTGTGCCACTGTACTTAATATATGTACTTTCATATACTTTCAGGAATTCGATTCTTAAAAGTAACCGTCGCGTTAAACTCTTCTACGTAAATTGATAGTTACTTTTATGAACAACTCTATGGTACAATATAAATAAAAGAAATTGCACATTTTTGGCACTAACTAAAACATTCGTGCATCTTGTACTAGATGCTTGAAAACCAAATAACGCGAACTGTTTAGCTATACAGATTAAATAACATGGGTTTTCTAATTTCTAACTACGGCGTGTACATTTTACTAGGATATACCAGAGAAATTAATTTATAACACGCGAAATGCTGCGCGCAATGGCAATCGAGAAAAAGTAATTTCTATTATTTGGTTTTCGAGTCTTCTGTACATAGATGATTTCGGAACAAAGATAAGACGTGTGTGTACGTTGTTAACGAAGCAAGAGGGAACAATTCAAATAGGTATAAATTACTATGGTGTTATAAATTGTCTACAATATACAAGTTTGAATGTACAAGACATTAGCATTAGTACGATAGAATTAAAGTTTCAACTCCAGCGAGCTATAGATCTACCAACATCAATGATATATATTTCTTAAATGCTACGATTTATTAGTTTTACTTAAAACATAAGCTCAATTATTCTCCGCATTGAGCGTGATTAAAATAAAGATTCATTTTTCCGTAACTGCACATTAACCATGAAATTCATGCATTTTTTAACAACGGTGTAGTGTAACTGATTATCAACAGAATTCCTATGGAGGCAGTATGTTTATATGCAATAGATATGGTACGCTCTTCGAAGTAAAAATATTACAAATTTTCCTGCACCACAAACCTTTGTGGAATCAAATAATATAACGTTTCTTTCTATCCGTTAACGCAATATAATATACATATACAATAAAAGATAATGTTGATTTGAACTTGTCAAAAATCATCCTCGAATCACTAGTACTAGAGCTTCAAAATTTACGTGGTATGTCGATGTTGCTGTAGGTCATAACTATTTCAAGTTAGCAGTTTTTATGGCTAAATTCTCTATCTCCCTGCTTTGCACTACAACAATATCGAAAAGATGTGGGTAAACTTCGAAGCTCTAGTCATTATGAGTACGTATATACGTAATACGCATAGTACGTACACATCAAAGAAAAAGTTATTTGATACTCTTTCTTCCTATTACATGATAGAATTTGATACATGAAATATTTACTAATGAACTGAGATCGCCTATAAAAGGCATTAAAATCCATTACGTACAATTTAATGAGCAATTGTATCTAATTTTGGAAAGCCGCTTAAAATCAATACTGCTCCCTTTTGAAATATATATTATGTACGACCTATCTTTCGCTAAATCCATTTCTCGAGGATTACATCAGAAAAAAAGTGTCACAAATGACGTGACATTCGTTTCTTCACGTTTTACGCATCGATGACTTAATTCATTCTAGTTAAAGTCTCGCTAATTCTAATATTTTACAAGCAACCTTGCATCCGGAATTAAACATCTATCATCCAATTAATTATTTATATATAACATGTAATAATGCAACATTTCTCGTCATAAAAAATCGTAAGCCTTAGTCGTAATTCGAACAAGGTCATTTGTAATTACAAAATGGATCATTTTCGTCACTGAAACGTTAATAAACCTGTTCCCGATATAAAAACCTTCGTGTCCGATTCTCTTAAGAGCACCACATAAATAATCTCTCCTCTCCGTTATTTCTACAAACGTGCTACGTACTTTTAGACCGAAATATAAAATTTTCAAAGCGACAGAACAATTTTAGACTCTTGATTTTATACAAAGGAACAGATTTCTTAACTACTTTCACAAGGAGGGCTTGTTTATACTTTAAGAGCAGCTTTGGGAGACCAGTGATGGAAACGGGCAGGACCTGTGGGATAGGAGGGTGGATGGATCCATTTATTTCCCCGGTGACCTATGAAGGGAGGCGGAGATGGACCACCCAAAAAGTGGGGAGGCATAATATTATACCACGGTTGGCTTATTGGGTGAGGGCCATAGCCCATACTGAACGAGGGACCGAACCACGAGCGATTTCTATTCAGGTGTAGCCTGGGGCTATTCAAATTGCGTCTCCTACCTGTACCGTTATTGCTATGCTGCTGATTTTGATTAGCAGAGCTCAATGGTTTTGATTTTTGCTGCTCTGTATTTGCGGTCAAAGGGGATTTCTGTAAAGAAAAGAGCAATAAGTTTGCATCGTTTACTGTTAAGAAATGAAAGATTAAATGTAAACTGCATGTAAGGCGTAATATTAACCTGTATTTTAGTCGGCCCCTCGGATTGCTTATTCTCTTTTTCTAATCCTTCTCCATTTCTGTGGAAAATTGGTACAGTATTTTCTTTATCGTCAAACGATGCCAACGTGCAATAGGACCCCTTACTTTCCCCGAATCGACAACACACTTCGTTAGGATCGACCCAAAGCGTTAGTTCTACCGGTAACGACAGATCTTCGTATTTTACACCGGCGGCACTGGCAGCGCCTTCCAAAGTCGCGTCCCTCCGGTTATGACCATTTACACGAATACAACGGTAACCTTGACCTTTGAACGGCTTATCAGGGAACCAATGATTTTTAAAACGCTCCGTCAACAGTTCGACCAAACGTCGCTTGAAACACTCCATCTGATCGGGACTAAATTTTTCGTTTTTTTCTATCAGCTGTACTAAGAACAGTACTGCTGCTGTGATCTCGTTGCGCATGTTGCCTCTGTCGTATGCCAAGCTTATAATTCGCAAACGAGTTCCGCCGTTGATGTCGCGACACAATGTTCTTGTAAACTAAAGTACCATTTGCTGAAGACGATGTGGAGCACATAGAGCCCTTCTGCGCCGTCGCAATGCTCAAATTTTTTATGATCTATAATGTTTTTCACTTTTTGCAAAACAATCTGTTATGCTATCTCGTCCTTTCTTTGGTATACAGAGTTTGTACCACTTGTCTCTATTATTTTCGCCTGAAATCATACCAAAAACGATGTTAGCAAAAAAGCAAATTTGTGAATGATCAATTCGCAAAATAGCATTTCATATTCGCTTGTAAGTTTCGGATGATTCAAAAAATTAATAGGAAACCTAATTTCAAACAACGCTTCTAAGTAAGCAAACCAAAATATATGTAGGAAACCTCGGAAAAAGAGAGCACGGCGCCAGGAATCGAACCCGAGGTGCCTGCATACTGATCAGCAGCGTTAACCACCATGGCTATGCCGACTCTCTGTGGTCCCTCAAGTCCGGGCCCGCTCTAATGGCATGGAGGTTCCTGATCCCACACTCGGCCCTCTTGCGACGACATTCGTCCTCGAGTGTTATTGTCACCCAACTTCGGCGTGTCACTTATTTTTCGCATCGCTGACAACGACCTTAGTGTCTCTTATTTTTCACGTTGCAGACAACGACTTTAAAAGCCATCTCTTGGCTTCGTGTGGCGATCGGTGCTCCCTCCATCCCATGTGAGCCCACAAATGTAGGAAACCTCGGAAAAAGAGAGCCACGGCGCCAGGAATCAAACCCGAGGTACCCGTGTACTGATCAGCAGCGTTAATCACCACGGCTACGCCGACTCTCCGTGATCCCTCGAGTCCGTGCCCCCTCTTATGGCATGGAGGTTCCTGATCCTACATATATATCCACATCTGTACTCACAGGTACCTTGTTTGTTTGTTTCTATAATGCTTAAATTGAAGCAAACACTGAAACAAGCAAATTTCGATGGTATTACGCATACACGACTTGTTGCGTTGCATTAATACTGTATATACATGCACAGAAAACGATTGATTTCATTTCACAATGGAGCTGGATAACAATATGTTATGGGTATTAATTAGGTTATAAACCGTAATAACGCAGGTTAGGAAAATCGTATCGAGACGCAGGGCACGGCGTATACATAGCGATCAGAATGATCGCTCGTTAGAAACAGAGCAAACGACACCATCGCGGGCTATATTACATTCCCAGGAACGATCGCCGCGAAATAATGAGCACAACGAATTATGCCAGCTCATTCTTGTCGTACCAGGTCGTGCCGTGAGCGATTCTGCCTCGGATTCTCGCTAATTATTTATTTAACACGATGTCCCACTGTCGTTGCCGCCGTGCTCCCGTCCTGTATACTTAAAAATTTAGTACCAATATTAAACTGACCTTACGAATCAGTGACGAAAATTCCGTGTTTCTGGTGAAACTACTACGTCTTCTTTCTCTTTAAATAAACGTACTCGACCCAACACGTGTTACGTTGCATCAATGTCCATGAAGTATGTAGAAAAATATAGACCTTCGACGACGACTTTTATTTGTAGCGCTGCGGCTACAGATAAAGCAATCATTTTACAAGATAGTTCGAAACTGTTCCAACAAATAGTACTCTTTTTTAATTTCCATGAGATATAATCCAACATTTTATAGAACGTTCTAATCTGTTAACAAGTTCAAATATTGAATGTGCGCACTGCGATTAACGGATTTTTCGCAAAAGGATGATCGATTCTTAAACGTACTAGTTTTAAACAAACTTTAGCTTCCGATTAATTTATCTAACGTGGATGACAGCAAATGCATATTAGGAATATTAATTATAAACTAAGTTGTAAGAGCAATCTTTTCGAACATTCTTAAATCTATCAGAATTTAACTTATTGCTTACTTCTCGTTCCATTATCACCGCATCGAAAATGTGCAGCGCCCTCGTGTTACACATTATACAAATGTGTGTAGGCAACCTCTGAAAACGTGTTAACAATGTTTACTGTGCTTCATTAGATTTAATTCAATAATTCCGAAACTAACAATCGGAATCGAATCGTTCGAAAATGATTAACATGAATAGAAGCTGCCCGAACATTCTAGTAACAGGTAAACGTAACAACTAACGTCATTCATGCTCCGACTACAATTTGCATTTTACAATTCGTTCGTTCAAGAACAATATAAGACTTAATTGGTGAATTGTTTAATATTAGGCACACCCGGTGTTGGAAAAAGTCTAATGTCTCGTATTTTATCAGAGAAAACTGGATTAGCCTGGATCGATGTTAGCAAGTTTGCTATTGAAAATAAATGTTTGAAGGAGTACGACGAGGTGTACCAATGCCCTATTTTAGACGAAGACGAAGTAATTACATTCACCCGCGTAACCTGAAAACGTTACTTCATTTATGAATAACAACAATTTTCCATTATAGTTATTAGACCATATGGAAGGCCTTATGTGCAACGGTGGAAAAATTGTTGATTACCACGGAGCAGATTTCTTTCCAGAGAGATGGTTCGACATTGTTTTCGTGCTCAGAACCGACAACACGATCTTGTACGATCGCTTGAGGAACCGAGGTTACACGGGGAAGAAATTAGAGGATAATATAGGTTGTGAAATATTCCAAACGATTCTTGAAGAAGCTAGGTCAGCTTATAGGGAAGAAATAGTTCATGAATTGACGAGTAATGATTTAGATCAAGTCACAGACAATGTAAATAGAATATGCCAGTGGATCGAACAGTGGAAAATAGATAATCAACAAGAATAACTGAATTTCACGAGCCTTGTTATTATTTTTATCTCATATCGCCATGTCTTTGTTTCGTAAAATATGCTAGAGGAGGAAAGCTACTTTAAGACGTGGTATATTAATATCACGTATGAAAGATACTGTAGTGAGATATAATAATTAAAATGTTGATAGATTGATAAGAGATTTAAAACAATTTGTAAATAATATAATCATGTTATACTTTTTATACTAAACATATATATATATATTTATACATTAAACTTAATGTATACTTACATTATAGATGCTCTATATATTACTAAAAAGTAAATCATATTCATTCTACTATACCTAAATCATGTTTCAGCTTTTTCAATCTCGTGCTAATACTGTCAAAGTATTTCATTCTTATAAGAAGAGTTTCTGCTTTCTTGATGTCGTTCCCTCGAAAAGCATCTGCAATTTCCCTACAAAGAAACTATTTGTTAGCCAATAACGCATTGTTACGTTCCTTTTCAAATAAAAAAGAAACTATTACATGGACAAATTCTTTAAGACCGCTTCATTTTCTTGCACCAGTTTCTTAATTTTACCAGTGTCAGTCATTGCATCCTCCACTTCTTCGTTTTTCTCCATAATTTCCATTAAGAACTCGGCATTCACATTATCTGTTTCATCTGGTATCGTTACACCGTTCAATTTCAACATGTACAATCCCCTTTTTAGTGGATGTGACAATGTGCTGTAAGCTTTATTCGCAAGTGATGAAAATTTTTCAGAGAACTGTTGCTCTTTCTAGAAAAAATAAAACGAATCGGGTTATATTTAAAACTGCCCGACAGGCTTATCACAAGTGACAGTACTTGCCTCGGTTTTGTTACCAAATTTATCTGGATGCAATAATTTCTGAAGTTCCTTGTACTTCCTCTGAATTTCTGTGAGTGTTACATCGTAACTTTTCGGTATGCCCATTATATCGAAATAAGTTAAATTTTCGGGTGGTTCTTGCAAAGCTTTACACTTAGAACAAAATAGATCTGACTTGTACATATAATTGCAATTCCAACATTTCAGCGGGCTGTCGCTCGAATATTGCGATACGTTTGTTGAAATTACTGAATAAGGGACGTAATTTTTTACCACGTGATACGAATGCAAATTTCGTTGCTGCTTGATTGAATTCAAATAAGAAATGCTATATTTTCTTGCGAGATTAAGGAACGTTCTTCTTAAGTACATCGTTCAGTTACAGGTGTTCATAACCTACACGTTTGTCAACATTGACAGAGTATATACAAGTTTTACGACTTTTAATGAAAGATAAGAAATAACAAAGTTAAAAGTTGCGGCACTTTTTTGAAGATTCGAAGTGTTCGTTCATAAGGTTAAACAGACGTCAGTGATTAAAACATTAGTAAACAGTGGGTCGCTTAATACAACACTGTATCCGACAAGAGATGTGTGAAACTTTAACTGCATTGATTTTTCAACAAAATTTATACATGGATTTATAGTTTGTAAACGGTGGAATATACCGATGTTGATTTAACGCACCACAAAGTAGTAGATGACAGGGAGTGTCACGTGTCTCATAAAATTGCATAGTTCGTGGTATTGGTTGCTTTTAACAAGCCACTGTTTTGAATGTGCATTTCTTTGATTTCTTCGGAATAAAAACAACGCGCGAAGATGCCGACCTACGAAATGCCACTGTTACTGCGAGTAATGAAGAAGGTACCGTGATAATTTCCAACAGTTGTACATACAAGTTACGTATCGTATTAAACACACCTAACCTGCGACACATAGCATTCATTACACAAACGAAATCCATACTATTTTATTTCTATCCACTTGGCTGTCGTTTATCTAACCGAGCAACAAATTGTCTTTACAGTCGGAATGTACAGAAGCATTGAAGAGAGTGGCGAATTCGATATTTGAAACAGGCGGATTTATTAGAAAAATTGAGAATTTGGGTGAGAAGGAACTTCCATGCAAAGCGAGCAGTCACGGGAAGGTTCATAAACACGCTAGGTAAAGTCGACGTTGAGTTTTCATAGCATCGGATGAATGAATAAGAAATTCGTTCCTTATAACTGTGCCGTGCGCATTGTTTCCAGTCATTTTCTATTTTACTTCGATGTCCCACCATCTTCGCTAGCGAATCTCAGTGACGAATGTAGAAGAGATATGGATATTATTAGATCGCATATATATAGACAAAATGAAACACCCAAGGAGAAAGCGTGTACGTTACAAGAGGAATTATTACCCCCAGCCTACAGGTAATCGCTGTCTTTTAAGAGTACGAGCGGCTAGTCGCAATATGAAAACTTTGCATACTTTCTTCTGTATTACAGGGCTAGCGTGATGAACTTGCTGGAAGAAGCCAAGAAACAGAGGAGTGAGAAGTACAAATTTAAATATAATTCTGGGCTCAACTATTATCCTTTCGCGAGATAAACGAACCCATTGTTATTTACTCCATAAGATAGTACTTTGTATATACCATTCGACGAGAATAAAGCAGTTACGAACAGTCGAATGATTTGCCCTGATTTGCCTGTTACACGTCGCGCGGCTTGCAAATGAAAATAATAAGTTCAACCAGACCACGAGCTATTTACTTGTTCGTCCGTGGGTTGTTTATTAACTCATATCACCGATACATTATGAAAAATTATTTTTATAATCATCAAAAAATATTTGTACAAAATACTTAATATAATTATATATCCATTTATCATTATACAATAATTATAATAGTTTATCATTTCACGTGCAACATGAATTTTTAAAGTATAATTTGGTTACACTGTAACTCGTAAGGGGTTTTACAGTAACAGTAACGGGGGGGCCGGTCGCGCCAGGCCCCTCCGTTTTATAGTCTATATGTAATATTTAACAAATACCGGGCCACATTGTAAAATCCTTTATCAGTGGCGCACTGTAACTTTGTTCGTACATTTGCAAACAAAAAATTGGCTTCTCCGTGAAAAGGGGGATCACATTTCTCATTGCTCCCAGTATGTCAACGTTAATACGTACGTTACCATTGAAACGTGTACTCGTGAATTTGCCTGCTTGAGCGCGGGCGTGTCACGCTCCGGATTGTTCGTTTCGCCGAAACGAAAAAGAGAAGAGTACAAAAGGAATCTTACGCCGACAGGTAAACACGTACTCTCTACTTAAGTGTAAATGCATACAAAGTCATCTGGCTTATCGTCCGCGCGCGAGGATGTTCTTTTCATTTTGTGCGCCGTTTAGATGAATTTGGACCACAGGAAAGATAGTTGAAAATAATTTGTCTATAAGTCTAGTGCATCATGAAAATAAAATAAGGGGAGGGCGAGTGAAACTGGAATTAACTTGGAGTGGCATTAACGACGAGCAGCTTTACATATGTCTAGTGTTGCCGAAATTAATGCCGCTCTGATTAGCACCCTTGTTGCTGCCGTACTGCAGACTAATTACACCCTGCCCAGCCCTCAATTGCTCCTCGGTGAAGTTGCGTACATTTTTGTCCGCCTCTTTCGGTCCGATGCTTGGCTTCCCGAAGTTGCCCGCCTGGAGAACATAATAGCAAATCAGAGCAAAGTTGGAAAGCCTCTTATTTAAAATCTCAAAGAAATTATCAAGCGTCAGAATAACGATAGCAGCTCTTCTCCTACCTTTCTACCGAGGGATTGTAAACAAATTACAACGGAATTAAGATTCTGCCTCTCCCAGAGATCGACAGTCTGAAAGGTCTCCTGCGCTGGGACGCCGAGTGCCCTCGCAGCTTCCAGGAAGGCATTTATGTTCTCCATACACTTGAAAGCGAGGCTGGTCTTGTTAATTTTCTTCACCGAGCCGTCTTTGATGTCGTTCACTAATCTGCAAGGCGAAAGCACCGATTAATGCCAAAAATAATCCACGTCGTATCGACGAGCGTCATTCCACGGATGTCTAAGTACTTGCAAAGAAGAACCCCGTCTTTCAGGGTCTCATAGAAGTTGTCCATGTCCCCGGTGGTGTTTATATTCTCGCCAGTGATCGTCTTGATCCATTCCAAGCACTCCTGCGCCAGCTCCTCGCTGTATTTACTGTTAATCTGTAACAAAGCCGATCGCCAGTCAGATAAAACGAAATAGTGACTGTCTCTTAGGATTTTATAGTTAGATGAACGGTCCTAATAGCCACAGTATATATTTTCAAATCGTTCGGATGCCCCAGCTTTCGAGTCGCGGGGATTTACGAGATCTCCATCGATCTTTGAGACTCGAAGGGAGAACGAGCCTCCAGCCGTAGCTTGTTATTAATTATGCGGTGTGCCAGTGATCCAAGTAACACATCCTGTAGGGTCTGCGACACGAGTCTGCTGCTGGAGTCACTGACCCAACTTGGTTCAACACTTCGCCCGTTGTTTCTTCCACGCGGCCCACGGAATCCTCAGCCGTGAGCAGCATCGTTTCGGAGAAAGTTTTTGTGCCGTTTCGAGAGACCGAGGGCACACTTCCGCCCACGCTTCCCAGCGCCAAGAAGCTTTCCACGAGTGGATGGATTTTCCTACTTCCCTCTGCTGCGCGCAGCAATACAGGGTGTGCCAGCGAGCGTGGGCGTGACTTCAGAGGTAAATTTAGTATGTAAAAGTGAGAAGGGTCTTTACATGAACATTCATCTATTATAATCTTCTTCTAAAGTCACAGACATTTCTATGTTACGCAAATTCTTCCATTCGAAATTCAAAGGGCTACAACTGGAGAAGAAGAACAAGCAACGATTCTTCGATCGAAATCCACTGCTCTTCGATAAAAAAAAAGAAAGTTCCGAACGAATGCTCGACAAAGTTCGTATTGAGAAGTCTGCAGAGACCACTGGAGCACAGTTATTCGCGTATAAGACTGCCTAAAAAGGAGAGGTTTGCAGGCTTGGACCGTCGCGTTCATCCCGGTGCAGTATGCATATTCCGTTAGGCATACGGTGTCTCGATCGTGATGCATTTCGCGTCGTAAAACATTCAGCATCGCAACCACTGTGCATGCAATTAGAATAATATACGATCGATCCTGCACCCGACAGCTCCCATAAAAGTGTCCCCGCGACGCGGAATCTCCGACTTTTTCGCGCATCTGTATAAACAAATCAGCCCGCTTGCACATAAGCATTCCTCGACCTTCCGATTTCTCTTCTCCAGCGATTCCCGCTGGCTCGCGCATCCATCCCACTCGACCCGAATTCCTTGCAGTTTCGACTGCATCCAAGCATGAATCCAAAGAACCGTTCAACTCAAAGAATCCTTTTCGGTGTAAGCAACGCGGAACAGACTAATAAGAACGGCAGTTTTCTTCCTGCGAGTCAGGAAGTCTGCGCGAGAACAATGCAAGCTTCCATGCAAAGAAGTTTCACGTCCGAGGTATTCACTTTCACCAAACGCATCGCTTTGTCCGTCCAAGTTGCACTTACGTCGAGCAGCGGGGGGTACGCGCGAGTAATTATAATGCGCCGGTAATGTGGATATCGTAAATTTGGTATATTTAAACTTTCTCAGGAAACGCGGCTCCCCACTGGAACATTCTACCGTGTATTTTCTTGTTAGAGATCACCTTTGCCCGAGTTGTTGAATGAAAGTGTGCCACGGGGCTCTGTGTAGCGTGTACTCTCAGTTTTTCTTCCACGTGTGTCAGTCTTCAAAAAAAAAAAAAAAACATTTCTACTTCTACCTCTTTTGTAAACGCTACTGTGATTACATTGCGCTAATTGCTCCAAAAAGCGGCAGCCTATCTCTCGATCGTTCATTCATCTACGCTTGAATGAATGTCTTAAAGCGTTCTTACGGAAGTCGGAAATGTCTGGTGTAAATTGAAAGAACGACTCCAGGTACGTTCGATTCGATATTGTCGCAAGTGTCTCCCCGTAAATGTTTTTTTTTCGCGCGATACGATAACGTTGGCTGGCCGTCCACTATCTGCTGGCGATACAAGCTTGCAATGTAGAGCACGATGCGAATTCTATATTTAGGTATTAGGTAAGCGCACGATAATTTCATTAACAGAAAAAAAAACGGTGACCATGGTGCCGCGCTGCACGCTTCGCCGGAGAATATTCGTGATTTACATCGGCAGAGCGGAACGGAGGCAAGACTGAACGAGGAAATATTGTTTGCTGATTGCGAGAGCTCCTACGGATTGACTTCTACGATTTAATTCGATTCAGAACGATTTCCTCAAGTATCTGAGACATTTTCTTGGAGTGCCAATGCCGAGGTCAATTTACCGGGTGTATATTGGACCGATTGGCAAAATGGTTGATAGAATCGAGGCGATTAATGAACGTCATCTCGCGCTTCAAATTTCTTCTGATTTTTTTAATACCTTTTACGCGATAGGTTTAGAAAAAGACCACGCGCGGGCCACCGAAAGGTTCGAAAGGAAAAGGCGGAGTTGAAGGGACAGGGTGCGACGTCTACCTGTATAGACTCCGCTGCATTCCGTACGGTCTCGAATGCAGGCTCTTCACGAGCAGGCTTCCGAAGTCCGAAGGGCGTGGCGGAGGGCCCATTGTGCTCGAAATTATGCAGGCTCTCCGAAGTTTCTCGCTTATCATCGCGGTGCGCAAGGAAGTTGAGCTGGCAATGGCCACAAGAAGCTGACTTCATTCTTTACCGATAACACCTTACGCGTTGGAACCTTGCAATCTTGGGAAATTAATCTAGCATTTCCCGGGAGTGCCGTTATTCAGTTAGACGAAACGCCTATTCCATTTATCTACTTTCTTTTCCTTCTTTCTTTCTATCTACTCTTCAATTAGCGAGCCTCCAAGTGGCCTTCCATAGCCAGTCGATCGTGAAACCACTGTACATTTCCCTCCGCTGCTTTTTTCCATCCTCGACGACAAAAAGGTGAATCGTAGCTTGTACGAATCGCGCGCGCTAAACGATCGCAGATTCGATCGCGTCAGAGGAATCGTCGGGGCATGTGATAGCGATTAAAGGATCGCGTTGTGATCCTCCGCGCTCGCTCGCGACAGTGACGCTTTTAAATGGCACGTTCGCTCGTTCACGGTCATGAAAACTGGGTCAGAGGGTCGAGCATCGTTGAACCCGCGAACGAATCCAAGGAATCGCTCTGCAACAATCGTTTCCCTCGACACACCGGGTCCGGTTAGATTAATTTATTGCCCGTAGAATACGCGTCGTTAATCGTTTCGCTTACAGCGCTAAAATCGACCGCGCTTAAATCAAGATAAATATTACATTTCTTAAGAAAGAGAATGAAAATCGATGACGATCTTATTAAATTGCGAGGGACTCGTGATACAACGATACAACGAAATTGTTAATGAGAGTGAAGTAAACAGTTACTGCTATACCGATAAATCCCCTTAGTCACTGATAAGGCGATCGAGAAACAATTCTTACGCGCAAACATTCTGCACCCAGAAGTGATATTGCGCTTTCCTTACAATTGGCTACCGATTAAACGATATCAAGCGTTCGATTCCATTAGAGCGCCATTTTTAGGAATGAATTATCAAACGAATCGATATCGCGCTGATACGAGACCAGCCTCACTGGATAAGTGAAATCTGATTAATCCGACGTCGATAGAATTCTTCTTGTCAATCGTGAAATTTTCATGTACGACGCGCGTGCCCGAGTTTCTGTTTCGTACGGGGATTGGGGAAAAAAGAAGAGCACCGGTTACTACATCGATCCACCTTGATCGCGAGCGCAAGGAGAACTGCATTTAAAAAGAACGCCTCTCTCGCTCGACCAGTTTCCATTTTAGTAAAGACTCGATGACAGGGGATTCGGGCCGAATTCGACGATCCTCCCTTAAACGGTGGATCGCCATTAAGGAAGATCGAACTTATCGCGGATCGATTTGATATACACTTAATCGCCGACCTACTTTCTAACGATTCTACGGCATTTTCAACGTGCAGCTGCGCCACGAATCGATTCTCTGCTTTTTACACAATGGGCCGTGTAAATTCTACTTATTGGCGTATTAATTAATATTTATGACTCACGGTAAAATATTGCTGTACACCTTTGAGAGTATTCTATGATTCGCGCAGACACCAGGTAAAATTGATTAGCTTCGGTTAGGGTTTCTTTCTAATTCATTACTTGTTGCGATTAATCGGTTAAGGATTACAGAATTGCTATTTCAATTAAGAAAATTGCTCGCATATACAGGGTGGAGTCTATTTGGCAATGATTCTCTCAAAAAGGAAGCCTTATGTAGAAAAATGTTATTCCGCGGTTTGGATTTATTTTTGCGTATGAAATTCCCTCGTTTTTTATCGCGCTATGAATTTTTGCGAACCTAGTATAAATATCCCCTGATTTCTATCGCTACATCTGCGCGGCGGCTCTAGTTTTCGAAAAGCCCGGCTCGCTTCAGGCGAATGACACGATGAGAGGACCTTCTTTAGAAAAATCGTTGACCCAGTTCGCGAGACCTCGCGTCACGTTAAATCTCGCACGCTTAATCCGCACGCAACTCGAGTTTTTCAATTGTGAGCCAGCTCGAAGGCTGTTTGCTTGACGTCTACCATATAAGGGCCTCTAAACGAGATGAAGCCTGAACAGGTAAGGCATCGCATCCTGTGCGAGCACGTGGAAACTTGCAAATTGAGTGAAGTCACTTACAGCGACGCGTCACGGTTATACAATCGCTCCAGAACTTGGCTTTAATCCGTTTGACCGTTTGTACACCTTCGCACGCGGCATTTGTAATGAACTATATCGACTAGGCTAGTCTTGCCCATCAAAACGCGTAATTCCACGTCCTCTTCCACTTTACAATGCTATTAAAATTCAAACTTTAATTAGCTACTGGGGAATAAGTTACGTGGTAATTTAGAAGGGTAGATCTATAGTTGAAGTAGTTGAAAATGTAGGAGTCGAAGGGGATAAATAAATTCTATAATACTGTTCCCGAGCAGGTTTCTAAAAAAAAGTAGGGCAGAATGGAGGGACCACTTTTCTCACAAAATTTTATAGAAATGGCATGAGCTACCATTTTCACTTTTTGCTTATGCAATTTTTATATTTTTAATATGCGTTTTCCTGGAAACAAAAAATGTGGTCCGTATTTACCCTTCCTTGAGATTTTAAATTATATTCCAAGTGGAAGGTTCACGGTTGTTTCTGGACCGTGAAATATGTTTCAGCGATCGTGGGAATTCATCAATGTTAATTTGAAAGAAACGCAAGGTCACCAAGGGGAGGCGATGCCGAGGTCGCCGCAGGATCTCGACAAACTCGGTCATTTTTCTCGTTATTAATTGGCTGCGCCGTAATCAACGGATCTACTGGAATGAACGCCTCTATTTGCGGTGCAAAACGATTCTAACGAAGTAAATTGCGGTGGCAATGGAATTGAAACTAAGCTGTACCGAAAGTTAAATCCAATTATATTTTCCCCTTGCAATTTGTTACAATTCTTAACTCGCGTTTAGTCGACTGTACAGCAGAGCTTCGCTCGTAGATCATAATTAGAGGCGATTGTGTAACGAGATTTCTTACACACATCGAAGCGCTGATAATTAAAATCGACTTAGGCCTCGGGCTGAGAAGAATATGACATAAGGAAGAAGCTATGCCCGAATGACTCACAAACGAGAGAAAGTTCCTCAGAATCCAAGCTTCGCTTTAACCCCTGTGATCGTGAGACCCAGCAATTACGCCCTTAGAAGGAATTCGTCAGAGACAGCGCCACACCCAGAAGGGAGAGGGGCAATGAGCCCTGGCACCCCTTAAAGCAGGGGGAGATTAATGTAACCACGACTGAAGTAACTCAAGAGCTTTGTAAAAAGAAAAGAAAGCTGAATTTTCTTCTATATATAAATTTGTATAATCCCCTAATGAATTTTATTGAATTTGGTGAGAGATCACTATCGAGCCATGTTTTAATCTTAAACGCTGCACTTTCTTCATATATCCATCAATTACTATAATAGGCTGGCATTCAAACTTAGCTATTAATCTATTGAGTTATCGTGATAAAATACTCGAATCTAAATTAAAGATAAATATCCGGGTATCCGAAAATAAATTTCGCGGGTACTCGAGTACTCGGATACTCAAAACTCCGAGATAGTAAAATCAAAACTATACTAATTAAAGCTACACCACAACTTAAGGAAAGAAAGTAATTACCAAACTTTTATACCACGGAATCTAAAAGAAAACGCAACTTACGAGTAAATACCAACTCTCAGTTCTCCGAGCTTTTTATCGCGAATCTTATCGAGAAATCATCCTCCAGTTCCTTCGCCGTTTATTCGTGACCTTTTCAAGGAGCCTCGTCGGACCAGAGTGATCGAGGGAACCTCGTTTTCGCGAGGAGGTCGAGCAGAACGCAGACGCAGAGTTCCACGTACGTATATCATGACTCGCTTAACAGAATTCACGTAGCACGCTCGCTGTCCTTCGCCTCTATTGCCATGCTCGTCCTCGTCAGCTAATCATTTGTATACGAATTTATGTATATCAGTTCGGAGTTTCGCGATTGCAACAGCCTCGACTTTGGTTGACACGCTCCACCTCCCGCGCCGATGATTTCTACAAATATTTGCCCGTCGAATCTTCAGAAAGTCCTTGTGCCATTTTCCGAATTCACGCCAGTGATTTAGAAGCCGGCGGTCGCGCTGGCGAAGAGATAATCGAGAAATTCTAATCGCGAGTCGAACTGCCTTGCGCGGTGACTTGAATGACCGAGCAAGAAGATGAACCGCGGAAATCTCGACGAGTCTAAGCTCTAAAGAGGGCGGGAGGAAGAGCTGAAACGAGTGATAATTTCAAAACGCAAGACGTTGGAGATCCACGAAGGCGACTTGGACCATTCGCTCCTAAAACGGAAACCACTTTACATTGCTTCCGCTGGTTAATACAGATATCCTCCGCGGCAATGAAGCATGCCTATTTTTAGGCGCCGAGCATAAGTGCTGCACGCTCGTCGCGCGACGTTCACGGAAACACGTGGCTGCGTATAATTGTTATCTCTAACGAACCGTTGCACCCATATGTCGCTCGACGAGGAAAAATACTAGGAGATCTAACTACACGCTGATGCTTCTCACAAACACGACTCTGAATATTGACAAGCAAAACGTAAGCTCTGATCGACGTGGTTGACAAAAAACGGCAGACAACGGTAGGTACTTATGCGCGACGCGTCCGCGTAACGTTTACTCGATCGAATTCTCGAGGTCGCCGCGTGACCAATAAAATCGCCATTTCTGGCAATTAGCCCCCTCCGCGATGATGATAAATCGATAGCGGAGCCCCTATACGGCTGCTCCCCTTTTCCTCGAAATAACGGACACCGAACTTCGCTACAGTCGCAATTTATAACACAAACGTTCGCCGTGTACGCTACAAAAAGCGCGACGTCGAAAGGGGAACGGCATTATTTTTAATTACTTCCGAGAACAGCTGCTTCGAAGGGGATCTTTGAACCCGCGGGCCCAGTAATTACCGAATGGTGGTCGTGGTTCGCGAAGCGTATCACAAGATACCGATAACAATGTCATCGGACGACCTTTCGCCGCGCTGGGATCGCCGAGCGTCGCCGCGCGTAACCCTGTCATTCATTCTTCCATCGCTAATGCACCGTTGCTCCTCGATAATCGAAAAAGCAGGTGCGTCGTGCACGGCCGCCGCGGCTGCACGCACGCTTCCTTGGACGGCCGACCTTAGCCGCTAATCGTGGGACGAAAGGCAGAGCGGCACCGGCGAAATGCAGGGAACGGGACCCCGTTGCATTCCGATCGCGATAACCGTATCATCGTAACGAGCACGAGTCTCTCCGCGAGTGCCGTAATGAGCGTCCTTCGGGCTTGTTACCCGCCGATTGTTTCGCGGGAAAACAAAAAGAACCGGCTCTAGTTGGCGCGCACAACGGGTCCTCTGTGTCTCGCCCCATTTCTTTCCCCTCGGCGTGTTTAATTGAAAGACGGATGTGGGCCCGCGGCTTCTGTCTCACGACGCAACGGTGTGCTCCTCGATCGCAGCATTGTTATCAATCGCACTGACATGGATATTTATGCTCCAATTTAAATAACATACAGCGTCGGCGTGCTTCTTCTTCGTCGCGAGAGGCTTATTCGGTGGAGGATCGTGACTGGCTGCACCACAGGATGGATCGTTCAACGGGGACGATTCTGCGTTTTCGCAGTGAAAACAGAGAAAGGAAATCTTCCTGTTCCGATTTTTAGCAAATGCAACTGCAAGTGGTGCACTGTGCGAGGCTTTATGGCGGAGTATACTCAGTGGCGGATTTAAGAAAAAAGGCCCAGGTGGCAAACGTTCCGAGAGGCCCATTTTTCGGGAAGATGAAAAGGTAGTTTACTAAAAACGGGCTGAGTGTAGTAGTATCTACAGAAAACAAATATAGTTTGGATAAAATCATAATTTCTTTTAAGGATGGGGCCTGGGGCAGGGACCTAGACGGCAACTGCTCATCGATCGCCCAGTTAAATCCGCGACTGAGTATGATAATCATTAAAAGGATAGCGTTACAAAAAGTTTTTATATGAACGTGTACTTTTTTCATTTATGCCACCTTGTACAGTGCGGCTATTTAGTTTCCCTCTAGTAGGGCTACTTAGTAAGAATTTCTATAAAAAGCAATTCCAAGAACGCAAGTAGTTATAAACGAAGGAAGAAAGCAACGAGGTTTAATACATTGCCATTCGCACGTGTAAAAACACGAGGGTTAAGTAAACCCTAAAATACGTAGCACGCGATACAGTGCTTCTACCGCGCAGTAACGCCGCAGAAAAATATTAGGGAGAAGTGAGCACCGCGAAGAAGTGTACCATGGCCAGCGAGTTTCGTGAGGGACGCTCCCTTCCTCGGCAACCGAGTCTCTCATTTTAATTCCCCGGGCCCCGAAGAAAGGATCGCCCGGCAGCTGTTACTCGCAAGCCAATTCGTTGCAAAGGTGAGCAGTGTGGGCAGATGTCTCAGGTGTTCCTCAAGGTGACACTCCTCCGAGCGTATTAAAACTTTGATAATCTTCCGTGAACCCTTCCGTTTACACTAGACTTATCTGTATCGCGTTATCCACCGTGATACGGCGCTTTAGATTGCACCGTGGACGATGATACTTTCCAACGCTTTCAGAGATCCATGTTTCCTTTAGTATTTTCGAAAGTGCTCGCTCGATGCAGGGCATTAAGCAGTTACGAGAAATTAAAGCGTAATTGATTATATTAAGTCGAGGTGATGTAATTTAATCTCATAGGTAAATCAAATGCACAGTTCGAAATAAGAAAGTAGTATTTTGCTTTTCTTATTTTATTGTGCAAGCTACTCCAGGAAAAACGTGACATTGCCGTGTGGCCGGCTTCGGTATCCCGCGTTACAATTACTTATGGGATTAGTTTGTCCGATAAGCGCCATGAAATATTTCTGACACGAGGGCCGTAATCTATAGGCGTCTGATTGCGAGACTGACACATACACTCGAGACAAACGCTCAACTCCTCCTAGCGTTCCTCAAACAACAATACAAGATCATAATATTTACCAGCCATGAATTCTTCCACTAAATCACTGAACCGAAGAAGCAAAACAACGCTACCGAGGCATTCATATATATTTTCTAAATGCCCCACCCCTTTGGGACACTCCCAACCCCCCCCCCCCAGAAAAGAAAATATAATAACACTATCAACTATCAATTATAAGCGATAAAACATATTAACAACTTTTACCAAAAACAGATGCAAGAAATTTTTTATACAGCCCTACAGTTAAATTCGAAATAATTCAATCCATCAACATTTATCTCAGAAATCCATGGCACAAAAGAGATTCCCTATTGCTTTCCCAATAAGCCACAGTATAACACTCAACCAAAAGCTCAGTAACAATCGTCGAATCCCATTAAAAGAATTAATTACCAAAATCAAAGTTTCCCACCCCAAACCCATGGCATCGATCATCCCAAATTACAATTCTATGTACCATCCTTTGAGCGAGTTGAGGTGCAATGAACCCCGGTAACCGCACATGCGCGACCACGCACCCTTACTAGGTCGAATTCCTGAGAGGGGGGGTGGTGGCGCACTGGGTCACGGTGGCGCCGAACAAACGCGAAACATGAACAGCCCCCTTCCCCCCGAAAGCCGAGAAAAGAAACGGTGGGAAGCGAAGAAGCAAATGAGACTCGTACCTTCCTTTGCGCCTCCGCCGCAAAACCTGATTTAGTAGCTCTGTTTGACGCCATCATGTGGTCGCTGACGCTTCACGTCGGTTGACAGTGGAGAAAAACGTGGGGAAGAGCTAGAGATCGCTAGTCCTATTCTGACAGAACTTAATCTCACTGTGAGCACTGTTTAACGGTCGCGGCTCGACTGACGCGGGCGCGCTCGTGGCAGCTATCGCGCGCCACGCTGGAGAGGGCACGCTCCGCGCCGATTGGCTGCCGCGCCGCTGGCCGCGTATCGAGTTTTCGTTGGCGACACGTGACCTCCGTTCTCCAGTCTGGCACGGCGATGACGTCAGGCGGCGTTCGACGAATTCCTGGAGCCGCTTTCGTGGCTGCTTCGAAAAAACTCCGGCCAGCCGCCAGTTACACGTAATTCACGGCGTAACGGTAGGAAAGACGATTCTTTGTGACGAAACAGAGCTAATACGTGCAGCGAGATTTTCTCGTAAGATTCCTCGAGATCGAGGAAAAGAGAGCTTCAAAATTGTCCGTTTCGCGCCTTTTTGGCGAAGTAGCTTGATGGTTTTCGTACGAATTATTATCGCATTTCGAGGAATGACGAACATGATTCGATATGATTGGTAATTGGAAAATTAATTGTGGTAGGGTTTTTTGGGCACGATGAAAGTTGGTACGTGCTTCGTGGTATTTTTTTTTTTTATAAATTATCAACACTTTAACGCCATGCGTACGAGTTTTTTTCTCGCGGGAGTGTTTTTTAACAGTCTCTGCTTTATTAATTTTCTGCCGCGTAACCGACGTTCGCTTGATTTGTGTATACCGATGACATCAACTCCAGATGTAGACCGATGAGTTCTTTGAATGGCACTCGCTTCGTTTCGAAAGTTCCTAAATCCTCCGATACGATAATCTTATCATTCTACTGTTACACGCATTCAGGGAAAAGATTGTTTGTGTGCTGTAGAATGTTGTTCGTCTTTAAAGCGCTATAAATATCGCCTCTGGAATTACTTTGATATCCCTTAATTAAGTTTTATTTCCAGCTGCTGGGAGGCTATAAGAATTCCTTCGCGATGAAAGAATTATTGCTAGGTCAAGGAACCTTCGATAGATATAGACTGTAGGATCCTTCGGCCAGCTACATCCTGACCGCTTTCTCGTGCCCCTCTGTTGCTTTAGGACGAGAACTCGTTCTGGAAATGGAACTGGCAGTAGGGCGACAAAGAATTTTTTACCGCGCGCATTTCACTGGACCAAGTGATTTGGAACACTGATTTCGATCACGATCTACTGGCGATTCGGCGCAGAATTCGCAGGATTTTGTATTCCAATTACTTCCTTAAATTTGAACGCACTTCTTACACTGATTTTTTTACCGTTGTGTGGCTGATCGAAGGATTAGAATCGAACTTGAATACTGCGAGCCGCGCGCCATAAATCTCCTCTGCAGAACTGTACTCTGCGACCGTACATCGGTTTCCTTGTATCCCTGCAGTATTCTGAGGACGTTCGGTGCCCCGTGAGAAAAGCATTGTCGTAACAGATGGAATGCGCGGAATTCAGTTAATAACGTGCTCTTTTCTTCGGGTGTACAGGTTTAACAGAATTTATTTGAAACGCTTTGCATTAAACTTCTCATTGCATTTTTGACAGAGAGTCCACGCGCCTCCTCGCACATTCCACGAGTTTTCAATCTGAATGGTACAAAGGATGTAATTCCTTTTCGGATGATTGAAGACACGACCGGGGGACGATTCGTTGAGGCAGAATTATTTTGGGATTGCAGAGTTATATAGGAGTACACTGTTCGTTTGGTCATCGGTCACGAGCGTTCAATGAAACCAGCCATAATAGGGAACGATTACGATCGGCCTTCGACGATCTCAGCGTACGCTGAAATTTCTGCTTACGCGTTTTCGTATACGTGTCACGTATCGATGACTCAATCGACTGTACGTCCGAGCCCCAGCGAATGTGTGATCCTTAAAAAAACACTACTTACTCACTCGCGGAATATACGGCGTACGAAGCGACTTGCCAACAGTTCTCGATAATGTTCAACTTTGCTGGATATTTAGGGGCACTTAACTTGCACCAAACTCATTCAACTTGAATATAAAGGCGTTGCAGATTAATTCTGCGCTACTTGAACTAAGAAATTTTTGTGAATGAATTTAAAGACTCCCCTCTCTGTAAATGAAGAAGAGTTACAGATTGGTAAGAACGAGGGATCGAAAATGGAGACTATAGAGAAGTCAGTACGCGTTTCCTTTAGAGGAGACTGCCGAGCAAAAAATTGGAGTTTCACCTGGGCGTTACGCCACTGCGTGGGACGATGCACAGTGCAGTCCAGCAATGCACCAAGGTCGAGGCCACGTACGCCTGTACCTGAGGATTGCATCTCGCCCGTGTACGCGTGCGACCAACACGCGTCTCCTGTTCGCGCTATTCGCCGCGAGCGAACCAGTGTTAAGTGCAAGGACCTCCCCTCGCGTGCTTCAGAAAGGCTTGCTAATTTGGCGAACGCGACTGCCTCGTGCTTCCTATGCAATTTGTATAATAGGAACCCGCTCGATTTCTATTAGCTCTACGCCTGCTCCAAAGGAGAAACTGTAGACGAGATTATTATGCGAGATTATCGCATAGTTTTCCGTATATCGATAAAATATACCTTTAATTCTAACAAAATACCAAATCTAAGATACACCTTTAATACTTTTAACAAGACTTTAATTCTTTCTCGAGGAATTGAAGCACCTGAAATCAGAGTTAAAAAATTACTTAAATAACGGATCAAGTAAAAGTTACTTTAACCATAGATTATTTGACGAAGAAAGTTAATTTTTTCATTCGACAATAATTTTTTCAATTCGTTCCTCGAAATTTTTATTTAAACAAAATTTTTGCCCATCTTTGCTTGGAATGTAAATGATTGGGAGGAACGATTTCATTTTAATGGGGGAAACAACATTTTGTTTTCCTTATGGTAGCCCGCTTTTGGCTCGGTCGAAAGGATTTCTTAAGTTTCTGCTCTCGCTGCATTGAATTCACTTCGTCGTGTTTCTGACGGACGCTGGAATTCTTCGTGCAACTCGCTTTTGCTCGGATATCTTTTGCGTATGTTTTAGATTTCGTCGGATAAGCGCAAACCTTGGACGAATGTCGCGCCAGCTGATTTCAAACTGCTGATGGCATTAGTGGAATTCGAGCTGGAGGAATGTTCGCGAGACTGTTGCGAGTGTTTCGCGTGGGAGAAATTGATATATCATTCTCCTTTAAATAATAACGAAAGGTTAAGGGTACTTTTGAATTCTTTCTCAAAGGGAGTATCGACTTGCAGCGTTTTACGACACTGTCACGTATACCAAGAGCAATCACGCCTGACCACTCGATCCTTTCTTGCCCGGCGATTCACTTACGGTTTCCATCGAAGGATGATTAAAACCGGATCGAATTAAAACCGGTCAAGGTAACGTCCTTGCAACCTGGACGGTCATTCTGGCCGAGGAATTCGGTTCTCTAAGAGCTCGTCGATCAATCCGCCTCGCCTGAATAATTTATTCGCCAGAATCTCCCTTGAGTTTTAAACCGAAATACTTGCTCCAAACTGAGACTCGAAATTTTAGCGTGGCCGCTAGAATTTTTATAATATGTCCCTTCCTTTAAGCTCCTCTGTCGCTCATCGATTTCTTCCGAGGATAAAATTCTGATGCGCTACAAAAATGATTAGCCTTGTTAGTATCACGAAAACGAGACGTCCATGAAGGGGATTATTTTCTAGACAACTTTATTACATATCAGAATACAGCCTACAGCTTGTAAATTAGATACTTATCGATATACTCTTAAATATAAGTAACATCCGGCAGGCTTAAATAAGAGACATTGCCATCTAAAATCCATTAAAAAATATTGAAAAAACGATTGTTAACCGGATAAAAAATAAATTTGAAAGTCATAATGCACATTGCTTTGCTTCGTTATCGATTACAAAAAGTCCCCAGTGTATGAGTTTATATACTTGCGTTTACGTACGAGCGCGCATGTTTGTGTAATGATATGTATGCGTGTGTGCGTGTGTGGTGTCTGTGTGATATGTTGAATGTAAAATTCAGGATTTTCTCAGCACAAGTACGGAAAGATACCAGGCGTAATGGAGTTCCCATTAACATTTCCCGTTTCTCTCGAGTTCTTTCATTTGCCTGTAGTCTAGAATCGCAACATGTACATCGTGTATGCTTTAATAATGTCGAGGAAGAGCCCGTGGCAGTGAACAGAATGGGTATGTAAATATATATAACCTACGATCCTATAATAGATTATGTGATTTGATACATTGCTTTTGCATGCATTCGTTAATGATATTTTTTTTTCCTTTCGTGTAATTCTTTATAATTCATTATAATCCATTCTTCCCTCCCCTCCTCGTAATAGTTTTTTTTTTGTTAACTAGCAAGCATTAATAACAACTGATATTCTTTCGTCGTACGATTAGCATCTCATGATATGACGTGTCAATATGTAGTAAAGTTACCCCTCAGGGGACCGCCCGAAGCCAAACCATAAACTCGTCTTATTGATATAATTTAGCTATACAACGGTGTATATCAAAACTTATAAAATACCCAAAACCACTTGCGGCGGCTCCCCTGACCCTGCTTTTTGCGCGATAATACCATCTCTCTGATATGCGTTAGAGCCAGACTCCATATTGGTCATTGATTATGATTAATGTTCGTGTGATCTCGCGTGGAAGATCGTATCGAATTGATATTTCTTTGCGACGCGTTGTCGGTATCGTTGGAACTTAAAAACGTCGCCCTCGAACGTGGTCGTTACTTGAAAGCCGGCGGTGGCGCCCTCTGTCCGTTCGTCTTCGACGAGTCCTCGCCGGTCATCACCGTCACCAATTCGCCGACAGCTTTCCCTAGGTCTCCTAAAAGAAAACAGGTTCACGTCACAGCCTCTGGCACAGCACAGCCTAGCAGCCCTCCTTTTTCAACCATCGAAAATCACCTATCGTTAAATACATAGAAACGGACGGTTATTCACGCAGGAGTTTCCTCTCAACCGTCCACATGCGCACCTCACTCGCAGGTTTATGATTGTACTATATGCGGAGACAATAAGCGACGAGCAGACAAGAGAATGAGAATGGAATACAATGGATAGAACGCGTCGTGTATAGTCGAGTACTCTGTTAAACCATTACTACCTACACTGTTCGCAAACGTTTCTTTTGTTCCAATGCGATAGAACGATTTCAGAGCTTGGCGAGTATATACGACAAGTATCGAACAATAAACGATTCTCGATTGAATGAGATTGGACACGTTTGACAGCGGTGTGCGGATAGAAGATCCAGCAGGGAAAAGAAGCGTTGATAGTCTCACCTTACATCCATTCTGTGGCGTGAAAAACAGGAAAGCATTGTTATTGTTAAGCGGAAATGAGTTCGTGCATAGAACGTTCGACATAGCAAGTTTATAACACTACATGAATGATTAGACGATCAAATAGTACACGAAGGGGGAACGAACCTGCCATGTGTAAGAGATTACCCACATTATGGGCAACGCTGTGTGAATGCGGTGGCGGTGGTGGCCTCTCTAAACTGCTCACTCTTCCCTCGTTCGAGCCTCCACCACCTACGCCCATACACCCATACCAATAAGCTTTATGCTAGTGTCTCTGGCATTTTATTAAACGCGCATTAATATGCAGTTAGTGTAGCGCTAAGGAAAAATACCCATGTGTCCATTTATTCTGAATGCGGCTCGATTAAGTGTATGCCCACATTGAAAATTGTTTCCTCGTCTAGTATGAGAGGCGCCGCAAGAGATATTTACGTGATGGATGTTGAGATCGAATAAAAACTGGCTGGGAAATGCAGACTAAAATCTCGCAATGACGATCGGGTACACGGCGATGGAATTCTATCCATCATTTCGGTCCGAAATTACGTTACACCAGTATTCATTAACATACCTGGAGAGTCGTGATAGTGTCCATTCATTTTCGCAGGGGAATCCGTTGCTAGCTGAGACGCTGTCACGCTTCGTGTCTGCAACGTGCCCGTCTTCGACGGCGAGGAAGCGTTTGGCTGTAATAAATAGTAAGCATTATTACCAAAACACTTGTAAAACATTACAGAAGATTAAAATATACTATTCTGAATAGAATGCTTATCACTGATATTTCCCTGACACTTACTTATCGCAAGCAATATATAAATCTAAAAGCCAGAAGCTGGACCTACCTCGTCCAGAAGTTGCCTGAGTCTCTGCAGCTGTGCCTCCAGCTGACGGTTATGGTCCTCCAGTATCTGCATGCGCGCCTCCAACCTGCCCTTGTGCTGTCTCAAAAGTTTCGCCTCGGCCATCATGTTGCAGTCGGGTTGCCTATTGCCGTGCCCATCTTCCGGCGTGGAGCCTGGGGTCTGCTTCGAGCGTAACCGTTCGTACTCCGCCTGGAGAGTCGCGTTCTCTTCCTCCAGTTCGCGTATCATCGCCTCGAGCTCTTCCCTCTGCTCGGCGTCGATCGCCGCCATCACCTGAATCGGGCTCCTGGGCACGTTCACGTTGTCGCCGCCGTTCAGGCTCTGGCAATAGTGAGCGATCAGCTGGTGCTCGTCGTCGCTGTCGGGCGTGGAGTTGCTTCTCGTGCGCGACAGCTCCACCTCCGCCAGCCTCGAGGCGTACATTTCCAATCGGGAGTGCATGTCCTGGCTGAGGGAGCTGTGCTGGGGCGACGGCGCAGGACTCTCCAGCGCGTCTCCCTCGAGCACGGTCTGCACGGGCAGATAACCGACCCTTGGGTGCTTCTTAAAGTACCGTTTCGACTTGAATTTATTCCTGAGCGCCCTCGTGAAGTCGCGCACGTCCTCTCCGGATGTGGTCTGTAAAATAAATGAAATTCTATCATAGCACCCATTCGACAACCACGGAGACGGCCTATTCTATAAAGTATGGTACACGGGTGACTTACCGCGGTACAGTATTCCTGCATCGGATGCGTCAACTTGTGGTTCTTCGCCTTACGGCCCGAGAAGAAGCAGTTCTGGCACATGTCGAAGTTGAAGCACTTCAAGCAGCGGTACCTGAAGTTGAAAGAGTCACGATGTTGAGATTGGTGTATAACTTATTACGTATCTTCGATCGGGAATTACACGAAATCTCACCTGAACCCAGTGATGGGATATTCCTTGCATATGTTACACTTCGCTTGATGCTTAGCGCTCTCCGCGGCGGAGAGCCGATGAAGCACAGGCAGCCAGACCATGCTCTGCGGCTCCTGTTGTAGCCAGCTCAGAAAGTGTACAGCCTCTATCTCATTTTTGTCCTTGCCAGCCTTCTCGAAGCAGCTGCGGACGCTGGGCTCGATGTTCGATCCACCGAACGCCGCCACTTCGCCCAGCTGCCTCGGCACTTGGATGCAGTCGTGCAACAGTAAACCCAGCTTCCGTTGATCCACCAGTCTATTCGGATCAGCGATCAGCCGAAACAGATCTGGAACAGTACCAGACTCGTTACGTACCCCCATGCCACTGGGGCTTTGAAACTGAAAACGGGGAGGCCGACTGGAAACTTACATCTGTACTTCTCTTCCAAGTGACCCTTGCACAACAGGACCAAGCCGACCTTGAACGAGAGCACGCGAATTTGGCCGGTTCGTTGGCTGAAAAAGAGAAACAGGTTAGTCGATACGAATGCTCCAAAAGGTTCAATCGTCTGTGAGACCGGACGTGAAAGATCTAGACAGCTCCAGTTAATTGGCTGACAATGCTGGCCGATTGCACACACCTATCGTAGACGTTGAGGAGCCAATTGATGGCCAGATCGATGCACAGTGGCACGGACATCGGCGTAGGATTGTCAGATGTAATCACTTCGTACAGAGACGTCAGGACAGTCACCATGTCAGGGATGTCGATCAGTTTGTCATTCTGCGCCCGTAGTCCGTGCGAATCGAACTGCTCCAATGCGGCGGAAAGGCTCAACATGTCCACTGCGAAGAAGAAATCGATATAACGGAGTTTGAAGTCTCAGCTATTTCTTCTCGGTATATTTATCACGATTAGTGCACCGTAGTCAACCCCTTTGTTACCAGTAATTGGAACAAAAGTAGTTGAGTACTTGAAACTAAAATTTAACTCAAAGTCAGTTGACGAAGTCATAAAATCCCACAGCACTTCTGTGGGAACTAAAACGGGGACACTAAAGTGCAATGCAGACTCTGCGCGAGGTCGAAAAAGCGATCGTGGCTGGCTAATGAGGCAAAACAGAGCCACGCGAGGGATCAGATCCATCGACGGTGATGCAGTGCGTCATCGCAGTCGGGCATGTGATTAATCGAGAAAATTACGACGATTAATGAACGGGCCCATGCTGGAGGAGCTGATTTGCAACAGGGGCGAGACTGATCGTCGTCGGCGGAGGGCAACGAACGAGCAAGACCACTTGGCGATACTCACGGCACAATCGTTTCTGAACGGTACGCAGCTTCATCGCTGTTCTGTACGCGGAAAATCGCACTTCGTTCAGGTCCGCCAGAGAGGACATCAGATCTATCATCTTCGGATGATCCCAATGGGTGGTCTCCGAGTGATGGCTGAAAACGGTTCCGGGGATTAGGAAATTAAACGACCGCGGCGCAGCAACGCGATGGATTAAGAAATTAATGAAATTCGGTAACAAGGACACTCCTCCCCCTGCTCTCATCCCCCCTCCCCCCTCCCCTGCACTGGATAGAAGTTCGGGAAAGTCAAGCGCTGGGAACTTTGTTTAATCTTCATTAAATCCGGACGATTCTTGGCTACGAGCTGCGTTTTAAGAATTTATCCACGGGTCGACGAATCCCCAGATTTATTGGCTTTGGAATCTTTAGGACCGTTCGGCTGGAATTGAAATAAAATTGCTTTTAATCCTCCACTGATGGGATGAGGTTGGAACTTCGCGCTGTTCTTTCAAAGCTTCTTATCCGACTATTTAGTTGCGGCGAGTTGTGGGTTAACGGCTCGGCCGTTAGAATATGATATAATCAGGCATTTGGTTAGACAAAACGTGTGACTCGACCTAATTCGTTCCATCAGTGGAGGTCCAACCATCAGGGGGCGCGGTTTGCCGATCGAATTTCGAATTTCTATCGTCCTGTCCGCTCGCAAATACGCTCGACTAAATATTCCCTCTTCTGTACGTCAAGTCCCGAGTGGCAGCGAATCCCCTGGCGCACTTCTTGTTGCCTCAAATCACAATTGTCTCATCAATTATTCGTTTGCTTGCGCGTCAAGATGGCGCTGGAACGGGGAGGATCCGGGCGGAGATTCGGCTGTGAATTTCAAAGGGACCCGGGCTGGGTGGCAAAAGGAAGATCGATTACTTGATATAGTAAGGCACTTTGGCGGGTGTGAGGGCTCTCTCCCATGGTGGTTCCACGCTGCTCGCGAGGAAAGCCTGGCTGCCCGGGGTACTGCCATCCTTTCCAAATCCGCTTAGCAACTTGTAACGCTCGTCAACCGCCACTTGCAGCACCTTCCACCTGCGAAAACACATGAAAAAAAGTTACCCGCCGTCTCCTACGACTTTCCCTATCTGAATGGCACCGTGAAATCCGCGGGAAAATGGCCACGTAAAACGAAAAAAGGCTCCTCGAGAACGTGACATGTTCGCTGATCAAATTTCATGGGTATCTTCTTGTTAACATTCTGGAGGAGCAAACTATTGGAATCTTTTATAACCAGATAAATTTTCTGACTGTCGAATTCCTTTCAAACGCGCACGAGTCGCTAAGGAAATCAGTAGTTCCTTACAATATCCCGAGTATCCATAAAATTCAAACTCACTAAGCGAATTTCTACCCAGCATATGTACCCCTAAACTTTAAACTATCCTCCTGCATCTTCACCACCTCCCTACCCTTCAATCCGACGCGTCCACCGCGCCAGTAGAATTTCGAGCATTACTACTGAATCGCCTCCGAGTACTTTTCCAGCTGCTCCGAATTTCTTAATGCCCCACATAAAAGTTACGCGACACCGTCGCTCCGATAACGAGCTTCCTTCGTGGTAGCTTGCAGAACCGAGTGGATCTTCGCAGCCACGGAGGAAGAAAAGGAGCCTGATAAATCTCGGAGCGACAGAGCCACGATGTTCCGCGGAACTCGGCGGGGACGCGGTACCTGGTGTTGAGATCTTCGAGTTTTGCCAGCAAAGCATGAGAAACGATGACGCTGCTCGAGGCGAAGACGCTCGCCTGATCGTTCGCGTCCTCGATGTTCCTCTGAATGGGGACCAGCCGTTCGCCGAATTTCTGCAATTGCTCCAGCAATTCCGTCGCCTCGTTCGCGTCGCTCGGATTCTGCCAGCCGCTCTGCAACGCCTCGGCAGCGGCCATCCGCGACGACAGATCCTCGAGCAACTTTTGGAAGACACATATTTTCTGCAAGCAAACGGGGAAATCAGTTCTTTCCATCTGCCGCGCTGGGATCCTCGCTGGATAATTCTCAAGCGGGCTTTGCGGCTAGTAAAATGGCACGCGAGGAGTTCCTTTGGGATCCGTCCCACCTTGGTTCATAGAATTACCAGATTAGGTAGAATTATGGCGACACATTTTTCCTTTATGGAAAAGAAGGAGGGTGCAATTGCACGGTGCAGGTGCATCGTTGCACCTGAGAGAAAGAAGAAGGTCGTAGAAAGTTGGACCTCGTTAAAACGTTCAACTTTTTCCTCTAGCACCTCCTTTTTTTCACCTCAGCGCTGGGAAACAAGTATTAACCGCCTTAGCGAGTTTATTCGCTTGTAATTTTATGCACTGTATTAGATCCTCCTTTACGCGCGTTGCAGGGGATCGCCATGGGTCTCAGAGGATGTTTAGCTATTCTTTTAACGCCGCGATCCATCGGTACCGCCTTAACGTGTGCATAATTTCGTTACGACGGCGCTAATAATCAAAGCGTAATTGTTTGGCGAAAAGGAAGATATATTTCAACGAAGACAATGAAGCCATTGTCCTGGAAATAGTGCTGCCCGGCCGAGCGGACGGAGTTTCTGTGCTGGCGGGCCGAAAAGAAAGTTACAAGCGTAATTGTCGGGGCAGAAGTTTATGGTCATGAAAACCACATTTATGGTTTACCGGGTTTCGCGCGCCCATACGTATATGGGTCAGCCGTGAATGAATAACCGTTGCTGCTGCAATTCGTTGGAAATCGCAGCCAGATCGCTCGTATTTCGCCGTCGATGAGAAGAATTCTGATTGCATTATGACAAATGGTATTCCCATTCATTAACCAGAATACATAAAGAGGAGTTATTTGAAAACCCGCGGTGTTCGCGAGAACGGAGCGCAACTCCCGTCTTCAAAGGCTTCTCTTATCGCCGCACCCGCCGCGCAAATTATTCGAATTTTAATTACAGTAACTCTGGCGAATCGAGTTCTCCAAGTGCTGTTTAAACGCGATTTAGATGGCATGCCATGGGCTAATGAATTTATTTTGGAGCTCAGCGCGATTCCAGTTGGAAAAGTAGCCAAGTGCCTCGACAGGCTTATGTGTTAAAGAACACTCGGTAGGACGATATTCCTCGCGGAGACTCCCTCTTCGATCTTCGGAAATCGAGACAACGCGAGAGGAGCCTGAGAGTGCCAGAGAGCTGTCTCTCCAGCGAATAGGTCGACGATTTTCCTTTCAACGCGTCGCACAATGAAATGGCAAGCTACAGCGACCCAGTCATCAGAGCAGCGCGCCCTTTTTCCACTCCAATAAATTACGTTTCACGGTGAAACGGCGAAACGGATTGCATCATGAACTCGGGCCCGGGGGACAAAAGGGGGACGCGCAACAATGACCCTTAAACAACACCTAACATCCCCTTTTAGCTTGGACCGACGACCCGAAAGCATCCAGTCGCTCTTTCCATTCATTCGATTACCTCCCATTCAAGCGTCGCGCCCCTTCTATCCAGCGTTTCTCCGGTTAAGTCGCCACCTTTTCGCGGTCGACCCTCGACACGGAAAACCGGGCTCGCAACACGGCCGAGCAGCGCCGGGGAAAATGAGAAAATTGCCGCTCCGCGAGCCGACGCTCTCCCCCCGTCCTTTCAGTTTCCATTTGGCTCGAGGGAGGAGAAACAACCTACCGTGGAGTAAAATCCTCTGGGATGCGTTCTCCAGATGCGACGTGTGAACGGAATTAGAAGCGGAGGGATTATGTGGCACAGTTTCGGGGCGCGCGTGATTTCGGGCACTGGTCGAGGTGGGGAATATTCTGTCCAGAGTATTGCGGGGGATGATCGCGCTGGTACACTTAGGTGGATAATAGTTGCTGTGTTGAGACTAGAAGGGGGTCGTGCCGCATTTTAATAATTCAATTATGAGACACGTGGAAATACGATGCTTCAATGGATCAGAAATTTGCATTTTGGGGTTAAGGAAGGAGAGAAAGGAGGGACGGGTGGAGCTGCAAGGGAAGCTGGAGAACGGGGACGGAATGAGCAGCAAAGACGAGAATAAAGAGGGAAACAATAGACAGAGGGAATAGGGAGGAAGCGAAGCTAGAACAGGTGGTGCAGAGGAAGCGGAAGAAAAGGGCTGGGTGGGGAAAGAGCAACGAGGAGAGAAAGGAGAACGGCAGACGAACAGTGGAAAAGGGTTGGCAGAAGTCTGCATTTGCATTCGAAATAAACGTCAACGACGGACGCTAAATCGCTCTAATTAGCCGTCCCGCTATGAAAGTACTTTTAAGCGACGTTTGTTCGGTATCCAGCGCGCGTTCTTAAAGCGGGAAGCGAAGAAAAAGGCGCCGGGGGAAGTCGATGGCGGAAGTTGGTCGAGTTGCCGACGTCGCGAAGAGCGGGGTTGTCCGAGAGCACACTGATAGAGATTCATAAAGCTGAAAGCTATATGTACCTACTGTCTTACATTTTCACGCCTGGCAAATTACTGGAATTATCAAGATCAGATATTGGTCTTAAAAAACAGTGTTCTACTGGTCCCAAAAGGAATTGAACAAGCTAAACGAACAGTTTATAGCATTTGTGCTAACATTTGTAAGTTTATTCACAAAGGTTCCATTTAATTTAGCGTTGTGGAGCTGCCAAGTTCCTTGAAGTATCGAATTGTAAAAATGACGAATGTTTATCTCATTTCGTGCAACGTAACCCAAGCTGACGAAGGACTCAAGTATCTCTGCATACCCTTCTTAGAATTGCAACGAATCCTCGGCGGCGCGAAATAAATTTGATACCGTGTCCAATTGCAAGTAAAAACGAATACCGTAAAAAGCCCGACATACAGTCAGCATCGACGCGGAGGCAATGAAACAGTCTCGCACTCTTATCTATAAACGATAATCGTTTAGGCGTCATCGCATAAAATGAGGGTAGGTGACGACAGACAGACACTTTAAAGTGGTGAACGTTATTTTGATGGCCAATAACCGTGGAATTTCGTTGATCCTCGGTGTCTATTCACATTTGCGTACTGCAAATCAAAAGAGGTGTTTATACTTATGATTCTTCATAACATCTATTTGAAAAGTGGAGTGCACACCACGTATGGAGGGTTAATTCGAAGAGAGCGTAAGCACGATAAAAAACATGGACAAATGATCGAGAAAGCTAGAGTACGTTTATAATTGTTTACTTCTATTCGCTGGTCCCGTTACGACAGTCTTCGTACCGCTCTTCTCTGACACCGTTCCAACTGCAGGTGTCAATAAACCTAATTAGCAGCGCACTTAGCAATTACGTCGTAATTGCAACCCCTGGCTGAGGTTCAACGCGAAGGCAGTCTGTGCATTCAATTCCGAGTTGTTTCTGTTTTGCGACACATCAGACGATTCCCTTTGCGACAGATGCTTTAAAGTCCACCTCAGACTCGTCGATAAAATGTATCACTGAGATTCTTTCATCTCGCGCTCCTTCAGGCATGGCATATTTAAATGATCTCTTATTTAAAAGAAAAATCTGAAGTCGACCTTGAATCGTCGAAATACAGTGGCGTGCAAAAGAATGCGGCTCCTCTTTAAAACAGAATAACTTGTTTAAAATTGGTCCAAATGATTTGAGTTTTTTTAGAAGCTAAAGATTAGTTTGCTATGTGACGTGATTGGTCGTTTTGAAAAAAATTGCAATCGGTCGGAATAGGCATTTTTTAAATTTTCATTACGAGCACAGACAAAAAAGTTGAAAAACATGACATTTACTATTTTTTCGCTATTCCGACCGATTGCATTTTTTTCAAAACGACGAATCACGTCACATAGAAAACTAATCCTTCTAGCTTCTCAAAAAGACTCGAGTCATTTGAAGCAATTTTAAAAAAGTTATTCTGTTTTAAAGGGTGGCCGAATGCTTTTACACGCCACTGTACCTTCTAATCGAAACCAACGCTATTAGATCCACGATCCTGTGAACGAATATTTCCTAAACTTACTTTATTGCTCCTCGAACTACCTTGTCCACCCCTACACCCATTCACCCCGTTCATGCGACGAGAATTAAAAGCTCATAAACTCTCCTAATTTGCCAGGAACGCCGGAAGACGTAATCGAAGCCATCGAGACACAGGAGGAACGGGAAAGGAATAGAACGCCGATGCGATCGAGCGCCAATCTTCTTCGTGACCAGACAGGTGGAGATTTAATTCCCGACGATAAATTCTCGGGGGAAAGAACGTACAGGCGTCGAAAGTGACGCGGCCAAGATGAATGTACACTCGGAAATAAGATTACAGAGCCATCAATACGTTCCCGTTTCCCTGCGCACGAGACCGTTCCAACAAACAGGCGGACGAAAGTGCAAGAACAGAGCTGGAGCATGGGGGGGGGCGAAACAATTTTTCCTCCCCCCTTACTTGGCCGTCTGCAATGTCATTTATTATGTAGCCAACCGGGCAATTAAAGTTAACTCGGCCGTGCTTTCGCGTCTCTCCGTTTCTCTCACTTTCCCCATCCTTCTCTCGTGCTCCCCCGCGCCTCTCCCTCGCCCCCGCGTCGCGCACCAACTTCTTCGCGGAATTTACGAAGCTAATTGTCTGGCGCCGTCCAGTACTCCCTGTTTTGCCGTTTGCACGGTCCATTCGGTAATTAGTGCGTCGCGGAATTTTCCTGGCGAGATTTCGCAAGAAGAGATCGCCATCGCGGTTCTTGGGGTAAGTTTTCGGGGTGGCGCAGAGATTGGTGGTTGCGAGAATTTGGAGGAGGGCTGGGGTCGATTGGAGGACGACTGGCAATGGGAGCTGGGATTCCTAAGTTTATATTATACTGGTAATGATGGGGGAAGAGACTTATGGGCGATGGAATTTTAAGGGTGACGATGGAAAGTAATAGCTACGAAGGATTGTGTACCTATACAGTTTTCTTTCAATCATTCCATGCACGTATTTTCGCGTCTTCTTTTCTGTAGGATGATGCACTGTTCAGCATCTGTCTTTGTATCGATGAGTGACGCAAGCGAAAGGTGTGATTTATTATGCGTGTCGCGGCCCGAGTAAATCATTGTCGCATTGTTCCTTCCGCGCGTCCCTTACAGAGAAAGTGTCTGATCGGAGAAGCGACTCTTCCAGCACCTCTTGCCAGCATTATTCGTGGTAGCTCTTTGAAAATCGAGGGAAATAGCAGTTAAGCTTCTCCGAGCGTCTCGAGGATGCTTCTTTCCCATTCGTTTCTTATAAATACGACTTCGATAACTCAATCAATTCCCGTTATATACCTTTGCTTGAAAAACTCGGGATTAACCGAGAAAGCAACCATAAAACTTTCCGCAGGGCCACTAATCCTGCTGCCACTATCTTCCAATAACAAAGTAAATATAACCACGAGAGCGCGATGCTGTGGAAGCAACGTTTCGGTCCAGATTCACGAAGGGAAAATAAGGGCCACGGAAAGACACGCGCAACGTCGAGTCAGTCAGCGAGCCTCTCCTAAATTTTCAGTTTTCCCGCAGTCGTTTCTGTTATTTATTACAGCGTCGAAGTGGAGGGCACAGAGGAGGCTTGGTGTAGGTGACTAAGCGGCAATATTGTGGCGCTTGGCCGCTGGCAGCACGCCATCCGCATCTATTATAAATCTGGCCTCGTAGCCTCGTCGAAGTACCCTAGACCTTCACCTCACGCGTTTTCGCCGTTCCATCGATTCCACGGCTGGAACAACGCTCCTTCGAGACGAGGCGCCCGAGGATTGCCCAATTCTTTGTTATTTCTGAATGCGCGTCCGTGCCACGTGGGTCAGCGACCTCGGCGTTCACCGGAAGCCACGCGAAAGTGACTCGCTCCTCGCGTTCGTCATTCAAGAAAACGAAAGTGACGTTGCTGCGAATACACCGTGGTACGATTCAAAAGCACCCGCTTAATCCTCTGCAAGTTTTGCCGCGCTCGACAAATAATTTCGTAGGATTATTCAGCGGAGGGGCATTTCCATGAAAATAACGCCCTACGATGCAAGATAAATTCATTATACCTGTTCACGCGGATGAATTCGGTTCGCGTAATTAGTTCGGAGGACGCGCGACACGCTGCGTAACGAATGATTAATTTCACGGAATAATCGCTCGACAATTTATCGGAATTATTTGCATATATTATTACAGGGAGCGTTCGTTCTAACGCGTGCCGATCGATACGCGCTGACGGGCATCATTCTACGGCTAATAAATACATGGAAGTCCAATGGATTCGCGGAAGTTCCATGGACGAAGTCCGAAGACGCTCGAGGCGGGCGTGACTGGGTCTTGAACGCTCGCTGCGTACGAGCGAGGAATGTTGAAATCGTCGAGAGAGGGTTACCGTTTCGTTTCACTTGCAGATCTCCAGAGAAGAAAATCGCTATCCAGGAGAACACATTGACGATAAAAGTACCTCAACGAGTATATGAAAATCAGTTAATACAGAGTCCACTGACAAACCGAACACTAGAATCCCTTGAAGCATAAATCCTCGAAATTGTATTAGAGACGCTCGGCGTGTGCGGGGGACGTTCATCGGCGGTCAGGAATCGCGTTGAATAGTAGCAACCACAGGGTTTCCGCACGAGTGGTGGCCAGAGTTAAAGAAATGAAATTGCACGCCTTTTTTCCCTGTTTTTACGTGGAAGCAGATTATCGCGAGAACTCATTCGTCCGGACAGAGAGCCGTCCATCGGGAAAAGGTATTCATTAGCTTCATTTGCCGGAGATCGTTAAAGCCGTTCGCGACGGGCGCTTTATGCACCGCGGTACGCGCAGAGAGCATTGAAATATTCCACAACGCCGCGGGCAGAGATACGCCCGCCCCGATTGATAAAAATATTTCCCGCGGCTCGCATATGCATGTCTGCCCGGATACGATGGAATGATTTTTACCATCGCCCCTCTCTTCGCGCAGGAGACGAAGTATTCCTGTCCGCTTTTCCGTGAAACTCCATTGTGCCGACAGATGCTCTTAAAACCAGGATCCGTTTTAGAGTGTACGGCTCCTTGAATGGGGGCGGCCTTCGCCGGGAGATCGAAAACTGCACCAATGGCACAGGTCGTCCCCGAGCTTCCATATCGCTGGCAAATATTTATAATCCGGAGGAGAAGTGCATTGGGTTTGTGGCAGCAATTTGGGCACAGATTTAGCAAGGCTAGCGCCTATCGTGTGCGATGATGGATGGAGGGTGTGGTATTTGTAATTTGAAGGGAAGATCGAGTTCAAGAAGAGTGTTAATTGTAAGTGTAGGTACGGGGTGATGGAACAACTTAGGAGTTTCTATTCGGTTAGAGAAGTCCAGGAAAAATTTTAACCAAATCAGTAATTAATTATTCAAAGTTCATACACTTCCTTCGTTACACACGAACACACTCGTGCATTCTCCATCGCGGGACTACGAAGCCCGTCTAAACACTTGAAATACGGACAGCAACGCTCGCCGCTTCATACTTTTAATTAATTTTGAACGGTGCCACGGTGACGAATTTCGAATTTGCTGAAACACAGAATTTCGACCGGGCACGTGGGAGAAAAAGATTTAGGTTACAGAGCCATCATATCCTACCACGAATAACTCTCACACAACGAAACCTTCGAGTGGAATACCATTTATGCGAATCAGAGACTAAGATTTACATGCGCGAGAACGACGAGGGCGAAGGAGAAACTTAATGCCCGGGTCGTTTCATTATACCGCGGATCATCAAAGGGACCCGTTATCAGGAATTATGGATAATCGACGAATTAATTACGAAGAGGTAATCATGAACGCGATGGCAGGGGATAAATGCAGGGACACTCGAAGAAGCTATGCCCTGATACACAACTCCTTGGTGTAATCATGGAGGCCCTGGATCTACCTGCAGCAATATCAACGTTACGAGGATCGTTTCCCCTTTAATGTCCGTCGCTGACGCCACTCTGACGACGTCCACCTGACGGTCTTAATACCCCTTGGATGTAATAAATGCGTATTAACATATACTATACCACACCGACGCCTCGTACTTTCATCCCAGGGGTAATAATCCATCGTTACGTCTTACTAATGAAACTGTATCCTTAAGGTCTACGCACACGTATCAGTAGTAAAAAATATCGTTTCCTTGTTCTGGAATAGCTCAGCTCGCGCTTGTCCGTCAAAGTTACCGACACTGGAACAGAGAGACCATTCAAGCTGACAGTTCCGAACCGTACTGGAACTGATACGTGCGCGTCGCCTTCACACGCTTCACTCGTCTACTCCTATCTTGAGTTCCTACTCAGACGTCTCTGATCCCATGATCGACTACCTTCACACTTCTCAACCGAACACAGCTGAAACATCAACCCAGTCGCCAGCTCCAAACATCTTCCAGTCGATTTCAACGGTCCCCCTGTGCTCGGGGTGATTTTTAACCGCGCTACCATTACGGGACGCGACGAAGCGAAACGACGAAAGCGTGCCCTGTCAGCGAACTCTTTTTCCGCGCGATCGGACACGCCAACGGTGCGCTCCGGTCCGCACGAGCCCCTGTCGCAGCTTTCAGCACGCGAGATCGCAAACACGCCGCGCGTTTCCTGCGCGCGGTGGCACGCCACGGTGAAACAGAGAGAAAAGAGAATGGCCTTTCCGCGCGTTGCGAGCAGGCGTTTCCTGAAAGGCGAGCCGTACTAGCGCTCTAAGGAGAATAGCCCCGACCCCGGCGGATGGTAGCAGCGCTGTATCATGTCGCCGCTTATCGCGATACGGTCATCTATTCCTTATCTGGAATCAGTCATCTGGACTTAGCCGCGCCGCGGCCACCAGGCAGAACGCTACACGGGAATCGGATTAACAGTCGGCGAGACGGTAAGAGCAATTTCCGTGATTGTATCTGCGACACGAGGGAGGCTACACGAGAGATACTGATAGGACAGCTCCTCGTCGCGGGCTCGGTGCCCCACCGAAACTCGCGACGCGGTGTTAATTACGCCCGATTGTCTGTTAAACTGACTAGCTCGCGTCCGATTAACTGGGGCCCCGAACTTCACTTCCCGACGGCTTTTGGTTAATTAATTTACCGTGTCCCCGTCTACTTTGGTTCTCGAAGGTCGCCCGTACAGGGTGGATCGCACACGCGATATACATCGACGGGCGAATCTGGGGTACGAACGTGAGGTGTCACGAATGTGGGGCAGGTATTTTTAAGTTGACGGAACCTGTCCCGCAAAGTGAACAGCTTAATCTTTCTTTCTATTATTCAACCGCTCCTCGATCTACAACCTCCAGAGTCGTCCGAAGCTTCTTAAGGGGGTATACCCGTTTGAACCCTCGGAAAATGTGTACATTTTGTGGAATTTTTGACAAGTCAACAGCTTGATGAAGATTTCCGTTTTTTTTTTACTATCTTTATATAGTATTATGAACTACTTTAAAAAAAAGTTTCAATTAAAAAACTATTGTCTTTCGAAAGTTACGCATACATATCCGAAAGTCTCTCGATTTTAGACGGCTAAATGGTGGGCCTAAAAACTCGCGCTACGTTCAACCAATTCACTTCCAATTATGCATGCAGGATCGTAATAAGATTCCACATCGTCCAACGAGGGCTTCTATTAATCCGATTCCCTGTTTATTATTTAGAAAGAAAAAAAGGTGGCCTTTTCTCTTAGAAAAATGTAACTTTACCTTTGATCTCTCACCATTTCTTTATTTTTCAAAATTTTCAAAATCGGTCCCGTTGGACAATAGCTATTGACATACTTTATAAGAAGATTTTATTGTTTTTGATTTCAGAGACGTTATACAACTGTTTTCAGGCCCACCGTTTAGCCGTCTAAAATCGAGAGACTTTCGGATATGTATGCGTAACTTTCGAAAGACAATAGTTTTTTAAATGAAACTTTTTTTTTAAGTAGTTCATAATACTATGTAAAGATAGCAATACAACTGGAATTCTTCATCAAGCCGTTGATTTGTAAAAAAATCCACAAAATGTACACATTTCCCGAGGGTTCAAACGCGTATACCCTCTTAAGTAACCTATACCCAATTCAAGTCGCCTACACAATGGGACCGACGAATGCATCCATACCGCATCCCCGTTTTCCTGGAGCTTTGCAACCATCCATCCAACTATGGCCCCCAAAGAACCGGCAGCATCTACCACCTCACGACTCCGTGCTCCCTCCTGTGTCGCCGCAAATCCAAACTTGCGCGCGATACGACTACGAGCGAAGTGCAATCGGATGTTTAGGCTTTCGCCGAAATTACCCGACTCCGTGCCTCCTCCTCCTTTTCCCCCGTTATAATACCCAGATCCGGCTCGGCCCGATCTTAGGCGCAGCCCTCGACTCCGCTCGCGGATCCTCCCTACGGGAATCGGGTTAGCAGCCGGAGAAACGGTAAGTGCAATTTCCGTGATACGTATCGGCGAAGAGGCTGGCGGGGAGCAGCCACCGATACGCAACGGTCTGTCCCACAGCGACGGGACCGGCCCCGGCGTGTTAATTACGCGCAATTGTCTGCGAGATCACCGGCTTGGTTTCCCTTCCTTCCCCTGCGCCACACTTGGCGAAGCTTATAACAAGCCCGCCACCGGTGTACGGTAACAATAATTATCGCGCTTGTGTTAACGGGACGCGGTGATTACGGGGCGAGCCGGGGATCCCTGTTGCTTACCCTTTAGGCTGGTTTACAATCGCGGTGACCGCTGCTGACAGCGATACGCAAGCTGGACGAGAGGAGTGTGTATGCTTTGGGGAACTCGGAGTTACTTGATCGAACGGATGTGCGGAGGTGGCGAGGCGGCAGGGTGGTAGCGTTGCTTCAGCGGTGGGAAGCAACAGATAAGAAAGAGTGCAGGTTTTGGAGACTGAGACCTTGAGATCTAGCAGCGCAATTTCTTTAGTTTTCCAAGTTCGTAGAGATTCTTCTTTTTCTTTATATGTAATTGAAGAGTCCTCGTACAAAATTTATAACTTTTTAATAATTGTTTAAACAATCGATAAAACTTGCCATTTGATAGATCTAATTAAAAGCAGTAACTTTTGTCTTGAAATTTCTTTTTTATATCTTACAGATTGCGAGTTAGAAAATAAAATCGAAAAATTGCTGAATCTTCGGGGGTTAATTTCACCCCCTTGGTGTGATTTTGGGTAGCAAAAAAAATTGCGTTGTAATCAGGAGGGAATTCCCTACATATCCACAAAGTTTCGGAATTTTTTGAATTTTCGGGTTCGGGATCGTCCCTTGTTTATCTTGCCAGTTCGCTCAGTACCACGCACGTTTGTGTGCGCGTACCGAGAACCAACAATTGCACATGTGTCGAACACGTGCACGGGAGGTTTCACCTTTTCAGGAGAACGGAAGCTAGCGAAGGGAGGGATGAAAAGGGTGGAGATGGATGTGGAACACGCCGCGGAGGAAAAGGGGCGGCGGCACCTAACCCAGGGCGAAAGACGTTCGCATGGTGGAAAACGTTGGATAAAGAATTCCTCTCGTGAGCCACGAGACAGGGGGCGGGGGTCGAGCGTCTTTCGAAGGGGGCGAGGGCGTAGGTGGAACTTAATTACTTCAACGTTACTCTATCTCCGTCCCACGTTCTGCCTCTCTTACGGCGCGGGCACGGTCGTGTGATCATTACCAAACGTAATTAAAATCTCGTGTCGTCCAGCAAATTAATTTCACGGCTAACGGATCACGGCCCGCTCGCTGCTCGGCTGGAAAGTTCACCAGCTGCGCGATCAATTAATCGTTAATGTATTTTTGCAGAATTATGAAATAACGCGGAAAATCGGTAACGAGCTCCGCTTCCCTAGCAAATACCTACACGGAGAGCCAGAGAGAGTGGAGAGCGATTGATCAACGCATACCATTAAAACTTCTTTCTACCGTCCTGTGTAAATTCAGATGTAGCTTTTTGCCGGTGATTGCTAGGGAAATTTACCTTTCCAGGTATTTTCACCGACCAATCGACGGGGAAGGGATTAAATATTGGCGACGGATAAGAATCGTAAATCTTAGCCGCTTGGCTGATCTTCTTTCCGTATCAGTCGTATTATTTTCAAGAGAGTGATTGGCTTTCAGCTTGGATCGGGATACGCCTCCGCTCGCAGAGAATCGCGAGCGAGCGACGCGTGTTGAACATCGAGGAGACGCGACAGGTACCGTTTTAGCTTCAGGGTCGTCTAAAAGGATTTCTACGTTTTCGAACAAAGTGTGAATATCTCCTCGTTGTTCGCGCGGGAGATGCACCGGGAGACGCGTGCAGCGTGCTCTGCTAAAAATGGAACGTGTAATCCGAGCGATGGATCCAAGTAACCATAGCTTTTCCAATTCAAAACTCTAACTCACAATTTGCACGTTTTTCAAGGTCCACCCGCAGTGTACAAAAAATGGCCTGGTGGTCTTATTGCTTGTAACGATTAATTGTTTGGTAACAAGTGGAGGATATTATTTTAAACGTGACAGGGTCGGCGCGCATCGCAATTGGCGGCGTTACGCGGCGCGTTTAATTAAAGATTCGGCCCCAAATGAGTTTCGCGGGGCCATCGTAATTTCACTCTCGGCCGTTTATTCGATTCGCAGCAGCGTCGACCCGCCAGCTCTGTCGCCGCTACCGCGGGCAAATCCCGGGCGAAGTCGAGACTGTCCACGGGATCGCCTTTTCCACCGCGAAGACGCGGGGTTATCGCCGGATGGACGAGCGGGCGGAACAACCACGAAAAGTTCACGGCCCCCGGGGAAATGGAAAACCGTAATTGCGATTACATTAATTTACACGCCCGTGCGCTGGCAACGGGGCAAGGGAGGGACCTCGAAAACTTTTTCCCAAACAGAGCCGCCGGAAAACGCGTACACGTTATATTTACCGTGCAGGGGATTCAGTTTCGCGAAAGCGTGTGTGTTTTTAACGCGTCGCGTGCTCGGGACTTCATAAAAGTCCAACTTCCGTCGGACCCGATGAGAAAAAAAGAGAACACAAACAGCGACAGCATGTAACTTCACAAAGCGTCGCGCATCTGTGCCAGTCTCGGCTCATCAAACTTTCAGGGATTTCGCTTGATATTTCAGCAGGCTTCCGCCATTTTCAGCGGGGACAAAAAATTCAAGCGCCACTTCGTTCCCTATAATTTTGATTTTCGGTAGTAACATTCGCCGACTTGGGGCTAACAGAGTACCTACAGCATCTGCAACTTTCATTTCAGATAGTAGATTCTAATGGTTGCTAAAGAATCTCGCGTGATTTCGTCCGATAGCCTCGTAGCCAGATTCTATGTAGGTCAATCCTACCCTTTTCCTAGCAGTAACTACCCGCGACATGGTCTAACCAGGGATGCAGACAAGTCCCTTGAACCCTCCCCGAAAGATGTTCCGCAGAACTGTTTCCTCTATTTCGACTTCAACCCTCCTTTTCTCCACGCGCGTACACACTTTCACCCTTCAACCTCGAGGTACCACTTCCCCGTATGTCTTCCAGTGATTCTACCCTTATCAATGCCATCCCTGATCCTCGACCCGCGTCGTCTCTTTAAAGAAATGGCCACGAACCCACAGGCTTTCCCCTGGCGCGGCATTCGAGCCTGTGAAACGCTAGTGACCGAGCGCGAGTCCCGTGCTGGTCGATTTCGACGCTGGGTCTCGGCGCTGCCATTCATCGCGCTCATCGGAGGGGAAGCCTCGGGGTGTAACGAGAAAACAAGAGGCAGCCAGAAACTGCCGGCGAGAGCAGAAGTCTGCTGGACCCTGCGCGCTGCACGGGGACAAGGGGGCAGAAGGGTGAATTTTAATGGGGCAGCGAGGCTGCACTTCTCAATGGGAAAATTGTACCGGAAGTCTCGGGGTGCGCGCGAGCGCGGCAGTGGAGCGAACGCGCAGGGGTTAAAGGCCCATTAAGTACGCCGCAATCTCGTCCTGCGTAGCGCTATCTGCGGGTGAAAGAAGGACACCGAGAGCTGGGGGGTAAAAAAGGGCAGCTGGCTGGAGGGTTCGCGTGTAAAACGCCCAGAGAATATCGCGGCCTGCACTTGCGCGACCGTGAAAGTAGGTTCGGCGAGCGGACGACCACTTTTTACCAGTTTATCGCTGTTAAAATTAGTTGGTACGTTCGTTGAGCGTCTCCACTTGTTCCTTTCGTTTGGCTGCTTTAGATGTGTGTTGTGTTCCGAATGGCAGTGTTTAGGAGAGTTTCAATTCGTGATAGAATGAAGGACAGGTGTTAACTCTTTGGGCTCTAATTCATCCACTTATCGATCGATTAATTATACCTCTGTCCAACGCTGTTGTCATTGAATGCAGGTCTTTGGAGCAAAGAATAATATAGGCACAGAACTACTCCACTTTCACAAAGCTCCGTGCCTCGAAGGCATACTTGGAAAGAGGAAAGTTAACTTCCATTGTCTTCAGCCTGTCTTCGCTAGACAGAAAAGAAGAACATCCATCTGTTACTCCAGCGAGTTCGCAAGAGTTTACTGCGTCGCTTTCAGCGATTGTTAGAGTGAATTTTATTGTTCCGCTTGGCGCGCCTTCTAATCTGGCGTACGTCGATTAAGAAATGCGTTAGTTCTTAAAAACACGATGCCTGACAGCAGCGAATCGTTTGAGAAGTGCCAGAGCCCGGCAACACTTGCGTGCCACTTTAGCGTGAAAAATTGTGCTCCCGAGCAATTCTGCGGTGTAAATCTGGAGCGAACCGCTTGGCTCTCTCGTGTAATACAAGTTGAAAGGACGTTTGAAATCGGAGATCCTTAACACGATTGTCTATCTGTGTAATCTCTGGCCACTTAACCAGCGGGCAACCGCTGTCGCTCAAGATAGGACGCGTGTGATTGCAGTAATTAACTGTTTCAACGTCCGCTCGACGTACGGTTGGACACGCGTTTCCATATCTTCGATCAATCGCCTGTCTGTCACGTTAATTGAAGTATTTATTAAGGAACGTCTCAATTTTCCAGTTTTTCAGCCTAGAATTAAATCACGCAACAGCTCAGCCCAGTCAGCATATTTTTCACAGTCATCTTTTATCTTGGGGCGATAAAAGATAGTAGCAATTATATTTGCCGAACACCTCGTCGCGATAATCCTAACGAAGCAACTTACACTGATACTATTGAAGAAATACCGATGGTATTATTCGATTAAAAAATGATTCGTTATTCTCGAATAATTTTATTTCATTCGCAAATCTTATTCAAGATCATTTTATTCGAATAATGCCCAGGTCCGTGTATAGTCATTCTTCGCAGCTAAAGAGACTGACTTGCTATATCCGAGGTCTCAAGTTTCCAAAACAATCGACAGCGTCGATCCCCGAAAATAGTTCCCTAGAAAAATCGCGCGACACCGATGCTGCCACCCAGTCGCAGAGTATTCTGCGCCGCGAGCCGGAGGATTGCGTAATTCCTCAGGTTTCAGGCACGAGCACGCGCGAACTTTCCTTTGACCGGCGATGACAGCCACGGTGGCGCGCGAATTACGTGCAACAGAGTTTACAACCGCTGTCAATATATCTGTGCCCGGCGATCGTAGCCTTCCAACAGGTTTCAAAGCGCGATCCACATTCGCCAAAGGTCGTTGCACCGGCTCGCGATACGACAATGCTGATATTTCGCCCGGAAAATGCCGCGATGCTGAAAGTATTCGCGATATTTTAGCGCTTAAACGGTGCCGCGGAGATTCCGCGACTGCCATAAAACGGCTAACATTTCGCGGCGATATTGAAACGTTCTCCGTTCCACTCCGGCAGAGTAATAACACACGCCGGCTCGAAAACTCCATTCCGCCTAACACGCCGCGTTAAATCCCGGCGTTACGTTGTTAGAGACTCCTCTCAGTGGAATTACGAACTCCTGCGCGGTATTGCGCTATCAGTAGAGGCAACGAGCTATCTCTGTTATATAAGAAAAACGACGCCGAAGCCAGCTACCCTTGCTATTCTGTATCCGTGGAATAAAAAGAGGCAGTCGCCGACGTTTGAGGAACTACGTGCGCATGTACCTTCGAGGGCCCAGCTGTTGCTCCAACCTGAGCCAACAAGATCGCGCTACCAGTCATCAATGCCTTAAATTAAAGGATTCAAAGTTTCCATTCCACTGAAAACGGGAATTTAAAAAGCAGACAGTATCAGAGTGTGTTATACATTACAATCCTTTTTATTCTTTTTTAAACGATTTTATTCAACTTCGATCCTCTGTTTGATTGTTTGTATTATGTATGTTTGTTTGTCGTCAGAAGCGATAACCCTTCTGCTATGCTCTGCTGCACTGTAGGAGAGATATGCTCGAACAAAGAAAAAAGTGTATAAATGTAAATAATAAAAAAATCGTTGTCATTCGTAATTTTTGTAAGTGCTGTTTTTCGGATAATTTAGTTTCTCATATATTAGAACGTAAAAGTGCCGAATTTTATATATTAAAAATAAGTTTTCAGGTTTTGACCACGAAAATGGATATAGTTCTTCAATTGCCATTTGTATTAAATTTGTAAAATTCCAAAATTTCAATTCTGTAGTTTTGGCCATAAAATCGCAAATTTTTTTCCACTGTGCGTTGTTTCGAAGTGGATTGAATTGCTGGACCGGGCGAGGGCGAAATTTTCGTGCTTCCGGGCCCGTGGAGCATCGCCTCGTCCAAACACTCGATCCTCTCGCCGAATGTACACCATTACGCGTTCCGTAGGAATTATATTAACATCGACGATGTCCCCTCTCGCGACAATGGCCGAGAGCATTTAATCCCGGCAATTGTGCGACTTCGAGGGCTCGTTCTCGCTTCCGCGTGTATATCGGCGCTGCAGCGGGAAATTGCGAGGGCAGGGGGGCAGCGAGGGGGTTGAAGGGACAAGCTGCTCCATTGCGAGCGGGATAAATTATTCATTGTTTACGAGGGCCGTGCGCCGAGCTCGCTCGAAAAGGTAAATGCATCGACAGGGATCACGACTTCTCTCGCCTCGGATCATTAAAATCGCGAAGGAAACAATTACTGCTGGACCATTTATCCGGGCGAAATGTCTCTGTCCCCGTCTGGCCACTACGTCGCTTCCGAGTCGCCCCGAGCTGCCTCGCAGCTGTTGATCGACGAAAATGCGGGTAACGAAGGCCCCTCCGAACTTGTTACCGAACCTGGGATCCGTTTTCCATTGGGGGAGGGCTCGGTGAAGCTGGAGGGACAATTAATCGGCGAATGGTTGCACGGGGAGCTTGGAGAAGTTGCGCGGAAATCGCTGAACGATGTACGCGTTAAGACGCTGCGGGACATAGAAATGCTTCCATTTTATAGGAGGTTGTTGTGGGAAGAATGGGGGAGGTTTCGTGCCGAAATGGTTCTGGCTCGACGACTACTGGGCGAGTTAATTGAGCGGAAGCCTTGCGCTGGGTGCAGTTCCAAGCGATATGGGGACAGAATTTCTCGGAATGGATGTAGAGTTCCAGGATGTTGGTGGATGTAGGAATTCTATGATAAGAAGGGGTGATTCCTCCATTGAATGTGAATAATATTCTCTACGCGAGATATTCGTGTAAAAGGAAATTCGGAATACATAGACTACACTTTTAAATTTGTCAGAGAGATTTGATGGTGCTGCGAAGGTAACCGAATCCCTCAGCGTCCATCGATTCGCCGAACAAAGAAGAGCGAACGGTGCGGCGGTCTGACAAACAAGAGAGAACAGAAACCTCTATCGCCTAATTATCGCGAGACACGGGACACGGGGACGGAGTAGCCTCGGCTTTGCTCATTATTCTGATTACACGACCAGATCGTCTACCCAGCCGCGTAACATCGTGTAACGTCGTAGCGCGGGTAAAAAGGGGCGAGGGGGCGAAGGAAGGAGGGTCGGAGCCGATGACCTTATAAACCTTAAGAGCCTAGCGAGACCGTCCTCCGTATCGCGTAAAAGCGCGCATCGGCCTTATTACCACCCCCGTAATTAATTCTGATGTTGATAGGGGTTGAAGAGGGGGCGAGCACCCTTCTTGGAGGAATTTTAAATTGGGCGTAAAAAAGGGCGCCTCTTTTTCTCCCCTTTGTTCCTCTGGTTCGTTGCTCCGCGACGTTGCCTCGTTCTCGGTGAGAATGATGAATTAAAATTTCTGTTTGTGCACCGTTTCTGTACCAAACAAAAGAGGCAGATATTACGAACGCTTTGATGTATCAATTATTTCAGAACTTTGAGGTACTTAAAGGGGTTAGTTACTATCGAAAGTCCAGCGAGAACTTAGAATACTATTCTACAGTGTGGTATAAAAACAACTACATTACGGGGGGATTCTCGTCTAACAGCTTCTTTTATCTCAAAAGAGTTTAATGCAATATTAATAATAGTTTTTTAAAAAAAATTCATAAATTTCGGGGGCTGTTACAGAAGAATCCCCTCTTAATTGTAATTACCTGAAAATTATATATCCTACTAGATTGTTCAAACAACCCCTCCCTCCTTCAAAATTCTCCGTTCAATCCGCACTAAACTTCCCTCCAGCTGCAGAAAGCACGATCGTTAATCTCAGCCAGCGATAAGTTGCACTCGTTTCGGCGGACTTGCCGGGCGCGGTGGTTTCTGTCGCGGACTTCCGGCGCAGCCAGCATGACCGCGCAGGAACGCGGCCGGTAACGATTCCGCGCATTACACGTCGCATCGAGCATTTCGCCCGTGAAAGACTAATCGACGCGGACCGACGACTACGATCGCCTGCTCTGGACACGTCCACTCGATAATTATCCACGGATAATTTATCGCGACTTGTCAGTGATCCCAGCCCTCCCCCGCGGCCGATGCTCCCGAGGCGGCTGCAGGCGTCCCACGGCGCGGCGAGAAATTCGCGCCCGTTAACGTGCAACGCGCGCCGCGTGAAATATTAACGTTGCATTATGCGGGGCGACGAAGTTTTGCGTAAGCGATGTATACGGGATCTCGCGGGGATGTTTATCCTGCGCCGCGTGAAATATCGACGTAATTCCTCCCCGAGACGATAATGCCCCCCTGGTACATTATCGATATAGAAGGGAGGGTGGAATGGGGGCGGAGCAAGGAGCTCGAGGAATGTTTATGCAATTTCTCGCGGGACGATAAGTTATTACGGTGGTTCGTGTCGCGTGGCCGAGGAACGTTTGTTTTAAGGCTCCCCTGGACCGGAGGGAGGATGTTAATAAACCCCTTCGGCAAATTTTTCTTCGCAGGTCGATTTTATGACGGAGCGCTCAAGATAATTCTGTGAACATTGTGCAGGGAAGATGGAGTGCTGGCCCGGAATGGCGTTGCTTCAAGTAGTTTCAGATTAGGGGTAGTTTGCGTTTCTTGTAATTAAGTGTGCCGGAGCTTAGTATGCAGCAACGAAGAGGGCGAGGATATTGGGAACGGTGTTGGGATCAGTGCAACTAATGTAACTGTTAGAGCGAACAAGGTTCTGCTAATAACACTATCCAACACGATTTTTCTTCCGCAATATCCACTGGCTGATTCTTGTAGAGCTTTTCGTCCCGAACACGAATCCCCAAGCCGTTTGTCGCCATCACCCTCAGTTTTTGAGAAATTCGATTTTGAAAAAACTGTAATTTTCAACTTTGAACATCTTTTGCGTCGAAACGGTAGTAGTTATTCGGTTGCTCGTTCCGTCAAATTAGTCTATGAACCCTCGCGAACACAACGATATAAGTTATTATTGAATTATAAGCATGTAAATATGTTTAAACAACGATCAAAGGGAAAAGGACACCCAAAATGCACTAATTTTTGCAGATATCTTGTTATATATTTTAAAAACTAAGGGTCTAGGAGAAAATTTAACTACTTCGCGCGATGCAGCGGACATTTTTCCTTCGGAAAGCATCAACAGAAGTGGTAAGACACATTTTGTTTTCAATACAGAAGCGAAATAGTTTGGCAAAACGTGTGGCGTTGACCGTGGTAGTCAACGGCGGCGCACGATACACTGCGGCTCAGCGTCACACAATCACTTAACGCGCGTGACTACCACTGTCGACAGCACATGTTTTGCTAAACTACCTCGCTTCTGTAAAAATTTGCAGTTTCTTTGAAAATCGAATTTCTCAAAACTGAGGGTGATGGTGACAAACGGTTTGCGAATTCGTTTTCAGCGCACGAAAACCTATAAGAAACGGCTATTGAATCTTACAGAACACAAAAAAAGTTCAATTTTGTTGAACAGTGTCATCATAAAAGCTAATACACAACTAACAGAGAGTAAAGGGAAATAGGGAGCCCCAATAAATTCCTGTCGCAGAGATCTTCCATTTTTCCCACGACCCGGAGGAGCCCTGAAAATAAATCGTCTCGCAAGAAAAACCTCGACACCAATCCCTCTACACGCTGTTACCAGCAACCCCCCGCAGCGTCATCCCTCCGCAAAACTCCAACGCGCGAGCTATCCCCCCATTTCCAAGTCAAATGCATCCGAAGACGATTTGTTTCGCCGCCGAACTCCTGCCGTCGATACACCACCTGTCCACCGGGAGAATTCCCAAAACGATCGCGCGAACGTGCGACGGCAGCGGCCGCGGTAACAAACGGGAAGGCGGAGAGGAACGAGTGATAAAAGGGCCTCCGCGATATGATTAACAGCCGCGTTACGGTGGTTGCTGGCGAAGCTGGAAGGAGCCGACTGGAACGACAAGGGCACTAATTATTACAATTATCCGCGGACAATTACGACGTTAAATTGCATTCCCGGCGGCGGGGCTGGCCCCGGGGAATGCCTCGAGGAGAATCTGTTGCCGGTGCATCTGCAGCTGCACCAAGGGGAGAAGCACTGGCACGGATTGCGCCGGTGGCGCGACAGCCAGACCGCTGCTGGTGGCTGCGACCAACGCGGCAACCACGAGAAATTAAGGGAGACAGGGAGAAACGTGGGACAGAGAAAGGGGTAGGGCGGGTTATGCATACAAAACACGGGACGCGCGCGACCAGTAGCCTAATGTCTTGCATTAGTTCACGGATGCTCGACGGGCGTTTTCCCTGATTCACTGGCGGGACCTTAGAAGCGTGCTCGCATTCTTGGCTTCTTAGGACACGGAGAGAGATTTGCTTATTCTGTCGCTTTTTGCGGGCGGAATTTTGGGGGTAGCGGAGTTGGAGGAGTTTGGAGGAATCTTTATGGGATAATGCGGAGAGTGATTGAGAATCTGAGGACGCAGGGTTTGGAAAAAGATTTGATGAATTTCTAGAGTTATTAAAGTGTACAGGGGACTTAGGAAGCTCCACGTGGCAACACGTGGGTGGCTGTGGTTAAACCGCGCTGTAGAGGCTAGACGGGCGCGCCGTGACACACAAACCGTCGACACACAACCTGCTTCGTCTGTGTCTCTCTGCATGACGAAAGAGAGGAGACCATAATGCATCGAACGAGGGGAATAGGCTGTCTGCGTCGCCTTGCACATTCCGCGCGCACCGACACGTCCCACTGTCGAATGCCTCCGCGCATTTTAAGCTTTTCACCCGTCCCGGCTAATTAAGATCATTTCAGATTGCCACGCAGAAGCATCACTGCCGTTAGAACACCCCAACGATTTTCTATCTGCAGACGGATCTCCTCCGTCGTTTCTACCGTGATTCTTTTATATCGCCAGAATTTTACGCGCCGAATTACGATTGGCGTCTACAGGGAGGACTCGTGGACGAAAATTTCATCGAACTCGCAGACGCGGTAGTAAAGGAGAATTGGGGATAAATTGGCCAGGATGAATCGAACGGTGAAGGAATTCGATCACGGTGTTCCCAGCGAGGGAAGTCGGCAGATTAAAAATTTCATCCTGCCGATGAATGCAATAATGGAAGGGCCCGTCGGTTTCGACGCGACTTGCTAAATTCGCCACGCAATAGAGGGGAAGTTGGAGATTAAAAAATTGCGAAAATCGATGGGCGACGAGCCACGGGATATTCGAGGGCCGCGAATCGCGAGAATTTCTGGTGAACCAGTGCACCGAATAATCGACGATCCGCGACCTTTGCCACGATCGAGTAATATTCGTAACGCTACCTGAACGTTCGGGAATAAAAACTGTTCCACGAAACGCTGATCACAGCTCGAATAAACTCTCCTTTAAAATTGAGCACCGTCTATTAATCACCAGTTCCAGATTGAGCGGGGAAGACCGTTAAAAAGGTAGATGCAGATTGCGCAAAGTTGAACGGTAAATATCCCAGGCTTTCTACACCTTGGCGTAGGAAAATAAGGAAGTGCTGTTAATCGAATCACTGTTAGTCACGGGAAAGAGGCTCTCCTATCGTCGAGCGAGCCCCGGCGACTATAAATAATCCAATGAGTCGAATTAGAATCATGCTTTACAGCTGTACAACACAGTCGCGGCAGAGGGAGAGAGGAAGAGGGGCAGCGTTTCGCGGCCGTGCGATTTCGTGGGCGTTCGTGTACTTGCATTTAAAACGATAATCCTTACAGCAGTCGTGCCGCTGCTAACATTATTTATTACGTCGTTTTATCGGGCAACTGGCTCGCCTTGAAATCTAGGCGCTCATCCAGCAGCGGGTTCGTGAACCGTGCAAACGAATCGCGCGCGAGGTGCAAACAGCGAGCAGCGAATCGCTAATCGCGGATAAAGGCTCGCCAAGCCACCAGCTGTCTGGAGGCTGCGTCGATCCATGTTACAGTAGTGGTCGAAGGAGAGTTCCAACTGTGAACGGCAACAGCGATAATATAGTTCTATTAGAAAGAACTGTACCTTAGAATTTATATTCTAGAGATTTAGGTGTTGCCTGGAATAACAGTGATACCGATATAGCACGTAAAACTTAATATTGAATCTGTCACGCAGACGTATGTACATAGAAATATGAGTTTCAAACTTTGCTTCGACTAGTACGCAATAAACAGAAATTAATTGTGAATTTATTGTGATTGTTTCCATTATTCCGACGAATATAATAAACGTGCCTGTAGCAGCCTCTATTGTTTTCACGAAGCTTTATTACTAGATTGCCTTTTACCACATTCCTGTCCTTAATTATTTGTCCACAGTAAAAGATTATTCGATCTGAATGGAAAATCGTAGCGTTGGCAATGGAATTTCTATTGAATCGTTATGCGCAGATTTTGAGGCCATACAGGGCAGGCCGTTAATGAAAATGGACGGTTTTATGATACTCGGCTCGTTACTGTGCACGGGGCAAGCTACAATAATACGTTCCTTTGATCGACCGTTCGCGATACATTGCCACGAAAATTGCCGATAAACGCGAAAGGAACCACTGAAGGCCAAGCTAATTGCAGTTACAGTTAACGCGGCACTTATCGCCGATGCTTGTGGCAATATCTGTGGACGATTGATCAGGAACGTGTGTTACTTCGCTCCCAACTGTGTAACAACGCTGGAACGATGAAAACATTTAACATAGAATTACTGCGGTGACTCGAGGAGTAGTTTGGAAATTCAATGTTTTCACGAGCGAAGCAAATTCGCGCAAAGAAACGAGGGAGTCGAGGGACTCTGTTGAAAGTGGCAAATCGACGCATCAAAGCCATTCGTGGGACCGGCACAGTTGCCCAACTAGGAGTAGGTACATGGAGGAATTAGCAACTCTGAACTGTTCGGGGCTCCAACGGGACAGTTTTAACCGAATGAAAAGCTGTTTCTGACCCAGCGAGGGACGCGACACAATGATACGGGTATGCAGGCACGGCGATGGCGCGATTAGCAATCAGAACGGCACGGTTTATTAAAGGCGTGTCAACGCGTGCGTATATATACCTCCTCCTGCTCGAACGACGAGATCACCTCGTAGTAGAACTGCTCGGCCATCGAGAGATCGATCTTCAAAGACGTACGATCGCCCTCGTCCTGCTGGCCATTCTCCTCCTCCTCCTCCACCCCGTTCTCGATATCGTAATCCTTTATCGCGACGCTCCTCCTCGACAGGATCTCGATCGCGTTGTTCTTCACCAGCTCCATCTTTCCTCGCCTCGTCTACTTGTATTAAACACTATCGGCGCCTCTTAAAATCGGAACCCCACGGTTTACCAGAGCACGACCGAGTCAAGTCTCTCTGCTGCGAGGAGCACGTTTGGTTGCTCGATGGAACGAAGAAGCACTCGGCGCACAAGCTCCGACTCCATTACGTAACTTATCACAGCTGATTCACTTTTGGTTGACTTTCACTATCGTTGGTTATTCGCGATCTCTCGAGTATGGACAATACGCGCGCCGGTTTACGTCGCCGGGACACTTGCTACATCGCTAACGCGCATCGGCGAAGGTAGAACAACGAGGAGCTACGCGTGGGTGTTCGTCGAAGATCGGTTCTCTCCTATCCCCTTCGATTTCAGTCGCTTATAGCAATCGCCGAGTTTCCGCGATCGACAGGCTTGGATAGCGGCTCCGCGGTGGGATTGACGGAGATCCAGGTCGTTGGGTCGATTTGTTGGCCCCAGAATGCGGGGCAAAGTCATTGTTCCTTCCTTGGAGATCCCTTCGGTCCTTTGCGAGTCTCACTGTGCGCGTGGTTTCGGTATGCGCGTCTTTGTTTCAACAATTAAGAATCCCGCCTTCATTCTGCGATGTTCCTTGGGAAGGAAGTCTCGTTAGGCCGGCGAGCAGTGGAAGAAAACGAGAGGCGTGCGTGAAGCGTGCACGCTCGCGAGCCAACTGAGCCAAAGCGACGAAAGAGCACGTATAATGCCGCTTGTGTCGGTCTGGTAACGCGGTTGTCAACCAACACCAAAGCTAGATAAGCCCTACCAGTCGTCCAGTTCCCTCGGCGGAAAAGGGAGCAACTTTGAACGCGCACGAGCCGCTCGAAAATTCTGGGAATCGCTTATCAAGGGGGAGAATGGTAGTGGAGTTCTAATTTAATCATTATTGTTCCTTCCTTTAACTAAATTTCTAAATTTAACCAAGAATCTTAGCAGCATACCGTAATCCTTTCCCAAAGGAGACCCTTCGCCCCATATACTTAGCAATCCCAAGATAGCAACAGCTTCGCCCAGAAATGATAAAGCAAACACCGACGTCTCGCAGATACGCCGCGGAGGAATCGTCGAAACCGCGAGGCCTTGGCGAACGATAACAGGAAACGGGCGTGAAACGATCCAGAAGCGTTGGTAGGAAACGTACGGAGGAAAGAAGATGCGAGTAACGAATGACCGTAGGCGAACGTACATTTATACGGTGTTTCTGTGCGCCGTCGATTGCAACAACGGGGGGAACTGGTTCTGAACGTGAAAAGTGAAAATGCGCGGAGCTTCGTGCGAGGAGAAAGAGGTAATACAGTGTCCGTTTACACACGGGGAACAGTAAAGTCTGGATATGACGAAACGCGGAGACGAGCGAGGAGGAATTCTTCAGCGACGAACACGGATAGTCCTGTTACAAGCTAAGGCTTAAGAAGACCCTTCACACATCTTAAGAAGCCTCTAGCTTGTTACGCGACACCGCTTCGAGGACTCGCACGCCACCGTCTGCCCCGTTTCCCTCGTCTTCCTCCTCGGATTCACCGCCTACCGATTTCCTTCCGCGATACCGCGGACGTTTGAAAAGCATCTGGTCGAGTTAATTGGCCGCTGATAAGGCAGCCGTAGATCGCGGGTATCTGGGTTAAAAATAGAAGCCCGATCGAAGGGGAAAAATCGAGGTAGAAAGTTGGCGCGCGACTAATGAAGCGGACGATTTACGAGCGCGATTAGAAGCTTTCGCGCTGCGATGGTCGGGTTTGATCGGTCGAGAATGTTCCATCGATCTCTGTCGTTAGCTTGTCTCGCATTCGAAACAGCCAAACATCTTGCAGATCTGAATCGCTATTTTAATTCGGGAATTTTCAATCATTTAAATATCTACGTCTGTGCTGAACGATCAACTAAGTCTTTGATAGAAACACAATACTTGCAGAAACTTCGAGTAGTAGGGAGTTTCTAGCTTGTACGGTTTCCCAGAGGAATATTGAAAGGAAAAATCCAGTGAAAATCGAGAGTTTCGTTTAGAACGCAGTGGCGAATGGCGAACGAGGAAATAAGAATCGACGGAACGCGTGTCAAGTGTATCGAGGAGTCGTAAAACGGCGCGGTCGTAAACGAGGGCTTCCTCGCTGGGGATCCACGGGAAACGCGGAGGAAAAATGGAACAGAAAACGCGGGGAATTGAGTAGGGTAGGGGAAGCGATAAAGCAGCCACGGCATCGGTCGTTCGACCGCACCTTGCGCTGTGATAAAGCGTTCCCGAGCTGACAGAACGAAGGGACGAACGCTACACCTTTCTTGCGTGGGCGAATGCAGGAAAACGTGAGGATATCTGGCTCGAAATTAGCATATACCTACTTAGACGCGGGCAGTGTAGAATAATGTATTAAACGCGAGGGGCACGCTGCTTAAAATAATGTAAGAAAATGGAATTCAAAGTTCAGCTTTTCTAGATTCCACACATGGATGGAAGAACATAATCCCATAGGTACCTATAGCTAGGTGGGATAATTACAAATCAGAAGCAGAGTATACTTATACCCTTAGAAAAGGAAATTAACTTGGGATATTCCTTATTATAGTTAAGCGTACTACTTCACCTTAATTAGACTTCCCTTCGTACGTTTAGATATAGAGGGTCCGGAAAATGGGGAACTTCAAACTCCATTTTCCCATGAAACTTGCAGCGCTGCACCTCGTGCGTTTAATACATTAGAATACACGATATGTATACGGTAAAACTCTACGCAGAATCTCAGTCAAGTGTCACCCCAACCTTACCAACTACCCCGAATCGACAAATGGAGTCTTAAGACAACGATAAAGACAACACCCGTATCAACGATGCAGCACGATAATGTAATATTATAGTAGCCTGTGAAAACGTTCCCTGCAACCGTCCTCTAAAATCACAAAACACCCCCGTGCGGCGTAAACGATCCATCGGTTGTTATTCCACGACCGCTGAAAGTGCCATTTTCACCCTGGCGGTCTTGAAATACGTAACACAGGGCGTGCTGCAGATTTCCTCCGGCCAATGCTCCGCAAATTTTTCATCGCGTTCTTCGAGCACGCTGTCCCCCGCCCCCTCTCAACTAACCCCGCGGACGTTAAATTCCCATTTTAATTACTCGTTAATTACAGGTCGCAATATACCGAATTCCGTGGTCGCGCCGCGTCATATATACCATTACACGCTCGGTGCATTACATTATGCACCATCTGCGTGCCATTTTGCACGCGGAATTCGGGATTTTGTCGGGCGTTTCCTCCCGTGACGGTGGCGAGCGTGGCCACGGCCGGAAGCTGGGGTAATTATTGCTCGAGTTTCGGCGAGCTCGTCGTTGATCGTGGAAAAACGACGGAGTTTGAGAAGGTTCGGTACACAACCAAGCGAGATGCCAGCGAAGGGGAGTCGCAGTGGCGATGAGTCAGGATGTAGGCTGGCCAAAGAGCCATTTATGGCCAGCAACAAGCTAGGAACGATGCTCTTTAATCGCATCGAGCTTAATCGAATCAAGTCGAAACGAGACTCGGCGATCCTCGGAATTGAAGAGCGACCGAGCGCGAATTAAGGTCGTCGGTCAACGAGAGGACGCGACGGCAACGAAAAAAGAAGCTTGCCGATGGCACGGGCATTTCATCGAGTGACCGTAGGTAGTTTTCTTTTTTTGGCTGACGTTGGCCGAGGGTTTCGGCGGAGCGGTATGAATTTCGAAAATGAACCGAGCTGGTAGTGACGAGGCGTGAGTAAACGGGCTGGTCGGTTTATTACGTGCAACCAGCGCGCCCGCCAACTTGGCGAACTTGTGCAATTAGGTTATAGTACACGGCTGCCGCGTGAATTCGAGCTAATAAGATGAATGAAGCGAGATTCTCCGGCTGCTTTTAATTAGCTCCAAGGAAAATGTCTGCTGGAGAAACTGGTCGCTACGAGAACTGCTCGGTGAATGAGTGAGGCGAGAGGGAAAGTGAATTGTGCGAGGTGGAGGATCAATCAACGAGGAAGTGAGTAATGAAAAGTCCTAGATATAATCTATAAATTACCTTAAGCACACACCTCCGCTTCTACCACGATGTTAATTTGCAGAGGCAAATTATGTACTCGAAATTTTCCTTCAATTTCCTCTCATCGGTACTTAACACCCCATTCATTCCCAAAGCACCGCACAGGTAATCCGAATTCGAGATAGACAAGGGAGGCCATGGGAAACGAAGGAGACAAGCAACGAAGACGCCAGTTATCCTCGATATAAGCCGACTACGATGTTCGAGCGTTAGCAGATCCGCGCGCGAGTGCAGGGATCGAGGCGGCGTTATGGGCCCGTGGTTAGGAGCTGGCCACCTAGGAAACCATTTGGCTGTTCAGCCGATTCCATTTAAATCCCCGACATTTCGCGAGCCGTTATCCTGGATTCGCTCAGATCCCGCGTACATGTGTTTCCGTTCGCGCTGCTCTTTATTCGTCCTCTCCGCGCTCCGTGGCCACAGGATCGTCTGTTTGTGGCACGCGATACGCGCGCGTAGATACGGGTGCTTCGAACCACGAAGGGAATATCTGGATCCTTTTAACGAGTAGTGACGTTTTATCGAGACGAGGCTGAGAACAGAGGATCCGATCTTCGAGGGCCTTGAGCTGTAGCATCCAGGCAACTGTCCCTTAAAGGGGGAGCTGATTTGTTCTTATATGTTTGATAGTTGGACGCGTGGAGTTTAATTCAGAGATAGTCAAGAAGTTTCTGGACGAAGAGAGTTCATTCCTTTTGCGATGAAAATGCTGTGGGAATGTTAAATACATCGAAGCTCGGTTCCATTTGGTTTCGAAGAGGGTAGTTTTGCGGGGCCAGGGGTTCTTAGCTAGAGGCTGATGGGAGGAGGGGGAGATAGCGATGACCCTTTGCAAGAGAAATTGCGATGCGATACTTGCTGAAGCTTAAAGAAACGCGCAAAGCGCTCGCTACGAAGATGATAGATCCATCCGAAGCAAGAACTCTTGCATAGATGACACGAACGGTATTCCGTGACGGTGTAGGGACTAAGTCCCACTCCCGATCAGGTTTCCAATAGCCACTTCTCCATCCCCAAGCCCCGCATGGCCGATAAATATGCAAAACTCCGCAGGAAGTCGTTTCGACGGAGCTCGCGTTAAACAGAGGTCCGTAAAAGAAAGTACACGGAAGAATGAGTACGCCCGCGTAAAAAGACCAGGCGGGCTGAAACGCGACACCCAGGCCTAGCTGCGTTCTGCAACGCGTCAGGGGATTCAATTTCGAAACTATGACACGTGTGCAAGATTTAATTTAACCGACATTCTTCGTCAGTGACAATTCTCACGGCTTCAAAAGATTTGCGATACCCTCTCCGAAGGGACATACCTGCGGACCTTGAATCAAGGAAAGAATCTTCGAATACTCGTGCAAAGAGCAATCAGCGGGAACGCGTTGTTCAACGATCCCTAAAGGCTGGATAGGGAGCACCCAGCTGAGGGCCCCGTTAAAATTTTTATCAGAGAACCCCTCGGTTCACAGAATTCCCAGGGGATCGCGAACAAACACGCTGCGCCCAGGCCCGTGCTACACACCTCGGCTCGTCCCCTTTTATCCGCCTCGGGGAGAGGCTCTTAATGAAAAGCGCGCTCTTTTTTGCCCGTGTATTACGCGTTTCCTAGCCAGGTTAGTCAAACACGTGCTTTCTGGGCGAAACTAGGCGAGCCCGGCGTATGGGTTCCCTCCTCCATCCCTCATCGGCTCTCGGCTCGTTGTTAATCAGACACGACAACGGCGCATCAGCTGCCGTGAATGGACTGCAACGTAATTAAGATTCCAGGGGCAGCTGGGCGCGCGTCTTCGCCGATCTGTTAGGGAAACGACCACGAAACAGGGGAAAAGGAATGAAAAGAAGAAAAAGAAGGGAAAAGAGAGTTCTCAGCTATCCTCGCAATAATATCTAACTCACCCACCAAACGGAGCATTGCACTCCAATCGCCAGACATCCCATCGCGCTCGATGCAACGGAGCGACGATTGCGAAATCTTGATTTACCAACTCGTCAAGCATCGTGGCAACACATATTAACCGAATTACCCAAGAGAGCTGGCTGTTCCGACCGGCAGAGACGAGCAATCATCGAAACTTTCCTCGCGCGATTAAAGCAGCTCCCGGCGGTTCGACGGAGAGCCCTCGCGCGTTCCCTTCGCGAGAATCATTTCGCCGGCATGAGCGCGGCACGGCAGAGAGAGACGAAAGCCAGAAATAACCGAGGCTTACGACGTTAAAAAAGGAGAAGAAAAGAGGAAAAGGAACGACGAAATCTCGACTTCTCCCGGCTTCGGCGACCTCCTCCTTCTTCGTGCTCTCCTCTTTTCCACGAGCTTCTCGTCTGAGCACGCGGTGGCCTCCTCCTGCCCTCTCTCCAACTAGCAGAATGCGCATGGAACGTTGTCAGAAGTGTCTGATGGAAGATGTATTCCTAATGGCGCGGGTCAAAAGAATTCGCGCGACGCGCTCGTGGCTACGGAGCAGCCTCTTCGGCGTCGAGTCGTTTCGATGATCAAAGCACGAAGATTTTTTTGAGGGAGCGGGGAGACTGGGAAGATAGGCGAGGGATCAATTAACTTGTTAAACTTGGGGGACTTCGTTTAGGAAGAGAAAGAAGAAAGCATCCATGACTCGACGGGGTTCCTTAATTGATCTGTCTTCAAGTGACAAAGTATTAACGACTGCAAATTGCGGAGGTGGTTGCAGGACTTGGCGAGCACTCGCGACGCTTCAATTTCTTCTTTCACAAAACGTCCACAACTCCCACATATATCAACACATTCGAGCTTACCTCGATGTATCCAAAATCGACTAACAATCAGCTGTCTGCATCTATTCGAAGCATGCTACCGCGGCGCACGAAGCTACTAACTTCGAGGACACCGTGAACGGAACTGAATCTGAGGAACGCCAATTTCCTCGTTTGTCCTGGCGGCGACGGGGAATAATCTCGGATGCAGCAAGGAACCGCGAGCGTGTCCAGGCGATTTCAGCTTCGCGGCAAGTGGAACACGACGGGAGTAACACGAGGTACAAAAGACCGTTATGCTGGCGGAGCATTGCGAAACGACGCAACGAAGAAATGGGTCAAACGATTCAACTGTCAGTCTGCGCGACACGGGATGAGACGGCTGGCGTATTCAACGCGCCTGCATCGTCGTTTTCACGACAGTGGACGGTCTGATCGAATCGAAACGGAATCTGTGCGCCGGCAACGCGCGTTTACTTTCGATTGTACCGAAGAATGCTTACGATTTCCCTGCTCCTCGGAGATAAGTGGCACGTCAAAGGGCCCCTTCTCGCTTGCAGAAGCTTGCAACAAAGGCTTCTGCACCCCGGCTACGAGTTTCGGGCTGCTGCGACGGCTGGACCGTTCGAATTATTTAAAGCATTTATGGTAATTCATCATAAAGCTTGCATTTCCTTGTAAATAAAGTTCTACAAATGAAATTGATCGAAACTCTATTTTAATGCTTCCTATTTCCTTCTGCTTCCGCTATATTAATATTGAAGAGGTTCGAAGGCTGTCTTCCTGCACAGGATAAATTTCCAGGCAGGCTTTTAACACGAAACGATGCGTTTCGACAGTTTTCTCTGGAAACTCGTGAAACGACACCTCGCCCTGTTGCAGGGTTTATATGTACACAGTAACTGAAGATTATCGAGGAATAATTGTGAGTCCTTGACAAACTGTTACTCCGAATTATCACGAGTGACGTTGGTACTTGGAAATGTATTTAAACCAGCTTTAAAGCGGCTCAAACGAATTAAATGGCCCTGCTCCGTTCGGGGAGTAGATAACAAGAGAATCAAAGTTCACCTGCGAAAATGTGAGCATCCGGGAGCTGCGTTACATCACAGATTAATTAGGCGACCAATGTCCCATGACTAAGGTCCCAATAATCTTCCCGTCATTGTTTCCCTTCGATTACGAACTCCGAGGAATTAGCAGCGGGTCTATTTACTTTCCAACAAGACCGTTCGTTACCTTAGACGACAGAAGTTCGTTAATCCTCGCTAATTGGGTCGAAGAGATTGTCAGAATTGTAGGAAAGTCAGGCACGGCGTGGCCCGAGAATTAACAATGCTCCTCCGCCAACGATATTCATTCTTCAATTACCGATCGGTCCACGTTGGTGCGAAACACTGCCCGAGGCGAGGATATTATCAAACTATCCTCTTGTTGTTAAGAGAGAACAGGGTCACGCGAGGAAAAAGTAGCGGGCAGGCGAGCGAAGTCGCTACGTGAATCGCAAGAAGGTGAAACTCAAAGATGCGCCAGGACACGGGTTTATTGTGGAAACTAGATTACACTTGGGTTGCTAGAGACAAGGGAAAAAAGTCGCCTCATCAAGGCGGTCAGAATGTTCCTGAATAAGCATACCAAGGTGCCAAAGTACGTGGCCAGGGATGCACTCGAATTATGGAGCATAATTAAACCAGTATCTCTATGAAAGCGTGTTATAATATTTTGAAACAGTTGGCACAGTGTATCATAACTGGTTTGTAATATATCGAAGCGCATCGTGAACAAAACTGTATCTACTGCGTACGTACTAATAATGGGATAATCAAACATTACATAGAAATTTTGTGTAAGCTTATTGTAACGACGGAAACTCGGTGGGTGGAGGAAACAACATTAAGCAGTGATCTTTTGGCCCTGCCCTAATTATTCAACTGTGGGAGTTAATAGCGAGGTGAGAAACACCGATGGAGATGAAATTGTGATTGAACTTTAGTGCGTCCATGATTAACACGGCACTCAACATCGATATCTTTTCATCTCTTTATCTTCTATTTGCTGGATACTTTCAAGTTTCGTATCTAAGCGCAGAATTATATCCAAAGAAGATTCTTTTCGTTGACTGCTGATTAGAGAGGGAAGAAGAACAAGAGGGTTGTCGTTCGAGGACATTCTACACTGATCCGAGGCGATATCAGCCTCTCTCCGCGTTTCCGAAGTGTCGGCCATTAAGGAGGAATTCAAGTACCATGGGCAAACTCGATGGGGGAGAAAAAACGATGATCACGCGGACGTTTACGACCTGTAAAGAGATCCATTTCGTCGAGTGCATTTGAACATCGACAAATACCACCAAGGAGTCGAAGGGACCTCAAGGAGGAGTAAACTCTTAAGCGCTCCAAGACGCCTGCGAGTCTTCAACCTATCCTTTTCCCCATTTTCCCCTGCCCGATACGCCCAGAGAGGTTACTTTGACTAGGCAAATTTTTAAATCCAATTTAAAAAATTTCAATACTTTTAACCCCAAATTCCGCCGGACGAAATTCACTGGAATCGTTAAAATTTCGTGCAAAAGAAGACGTTCTACGTAAGGTCGTTGAACGAACAGTGGCGCAAACAACAATCGAATTATTATGCCCACTTTCGCTAATAAGAACTAACGGAACAGAAACAGAGCGTCTTTTGATCGTTCCCCCCCATGGTATGCAAATCAGGTTGAATGGGAAGGCCTGGAGCGAGAGGTGGGGGCACAAGGAACCGAGGGAAGTGAGTTTGGTATCGAAACCGGTCGTTTTCACTGGGCAATTTCGTCCTCTCTCGCGCGTCCACGCGCCACCGCAGCGTTCTTTGATCGTCGCTCTAATTAGCAACGACGCGCGACGTCGCGACGAGCGCAATATCGCGTTTCCGTGGTATGTTTCGGGATTTATTTAATCTGTAGCCAGTGGAGGCCATGTTAATCTCCCCCTGCACGCCTTTGCACGATCTACCGTGGAAAATGGGGAGACCTTTACCCCCGAGGGATGAAACTCGAGCGACTCTTGTACCTTATGAAGAATATGGCTCACCGAGGATCAGCCTCTACGAAGAACCATTTTAACACAAATTCTACATCAAGATATAAAGATTCTTGAGTTTGCAGTGCTCCAAAAGATTATTAATTTCGAGGAATCGCGTAGCAAATATGGCGCTAGATAATTGTAGCAAAAGTCGAGGCAGGTGGCGCCCTCTTAGACAATTCAATATATTTGACAACTTCCCATCCCAAGAATATTAACGAATGTTTGTATCGCAGAGTTGCAAGCGCTGGAAATATAAAGAAAGCTGATTCTATTTTAGCCGAACAGGTTCCCGGGAAGATGCAGCGAGGAACAATGCAAGCCCCATCGGTGAAAATGAAGTTTAACGGCATATTGAATCGTCACGGGAGGCACGCGACTCACCACGGGTTCAACTTGTCGGCCACCGCAATTAACATTAAATCCCTGCTGCGGCACACACGCATTTCGCTCGCCCGTATCCTCCATCCGCGAATTTACGGCAGGGCCCGCTCTGACGCGGCTCCGCATCTGCGTCTTGTTTTAATGGCGCGTTCATCGCGCTATAAAATTATCGATTTATGCGTCGGGTCTCTGGCTAAGCTCGATCTCCCGCGTCGCCGGCGGACGCGTTGCGAGAAAACGAGAGAACGCGAAACGCGAGTTGCCTCTGGGTGTACTGGTCACAGCATATACGCGTAACTAATAATAGAAGCTACATATCCTCGCTAACTAAACATCTTCGATTAATCACACCGTGCTCTTTCATCGCCTTTTGGCTCGCCCTATAATCATCGAACGGCTGTCAATGTTATGCCGTCGCAACTGGCGGCAAGTAAATACAGAAACCGAGCAATAACATCGCAGAAGAAACAGACAGGGACGATGTACGAGGCGAAGTGAAACGACTACCGTGGAAAAGAATAAAGGAACAGCTGTTTACATGATTCACCCGTGCACCGCTTCCCTCGCCGTTCCTCTCATCCTTTCAAGATCCCCGAGAGTTGTCCTGGCGTAACGTCGGGCGATCAACAGAGACAAAACGCCGACGGTATCCCGGGACACTAATTCCCACAATTCTATGGGAAGCTTTTCGTTTTTACGCGTGACCTCCCGCACGCACGACGCGGCAGAGGGACAGAGACAGAGAGAAGGCGCAGGCGCGATCCCGTTCCGACTAAAATCGCGGCGTATCTCCCCTCCCCGCCGGCCGTCGGTGCACCGCCCGCTGTCACATTTTTCCAATCCCTACGGGCTCGTTTCACACGCGAGGATCACCCACTGTTTTCCACTTCGACGGAACGTACTTACCCACGCACTTCGCGATCGCACGGGACGCGATAAGTTCCGTGGCGAGACGATCGAAAGTGACCGACGACGGGGCGAAAAGAAAGGAAAGCGAACACGCGAACAGGCTCCGACGTTCGCGCCGGACGAAGCGGAAGCCGGCTTATGGGAGCTCGCTGCAGTCCCCTCGTGCCAACTCGCCGGCCTTTCGGCTGATCTCGGCGGTCCTCGGCTACGCTCGGGTCCCCTTTGCTAGCACTCGTCGCTGGTAACGCGGGAACCGCCTTTACCTTGCGCTGGTTTCTTATTCATACTCGATCGAGATTTGAAATCGCATTTTTATTTAATCTGTAAAAGTATTCTCTGGGAACAGCGGCGGATAATAACAATTGAAGTGGTTCGGAAGCTTCGTGCCAAGCATGCGCACAGGGAGTACTGGCGTTGCTCTAGAAATAAATTGTAGAATGATAATCCTAGAAGAACATAGTACAAGACTCCCTGATTCTTTTCTTGAAGTATACCACTTGCGAAGGGGACGAGAACCATACATTGACTTCGAAAGTTTTATGTTTAAAGGCTCTTGCGCTCAAAAACCACAGAGATCATTTCAATTTGATGCGAAATAGTTCGCAGACGACTGGAGCGAAGCCGGCCAGTGACATTCGCGTTCCCATTTCTCTGTGCGATCGCGTGGCATTGGACTACCGGATGGCAAAGGGAAAGCCAGCGCAGCGCGCGTGTCCTGAGACTAATCGATAATTAATCGAAGGCCGATCGAACGTAAGGTACTTAGTTACCAAAGTAAGAAGGGTTTAATTAAATATTAATTGGCGGACCGTTGGCGAAGCAATTAGCGATGTTTTATCGGGAGACACGCAACAGCGAAGTCGTCGACCATCGTTGGCTGCAGCGCCGGGCCCCCGAGTACAAATTTCCCACTCGCTGGTTGGCACGATAACGGGCTAGCGATTTTTTTCAAGGTTCCCGCGCGCTTCTTCCTTCGAACTCGTACGACACCTGTTATTAATCTGCAGCCCGTAGCGAGGAATAAAGCAGGACGTGGATATATGTGTGCGAGCCAGCTCGACAGGAACAAGCGATGAGTAATGGTTCATTCGTCAATTATAAATACGATTCCCCCAGCTCGGCGCTGCCCAGCGAAGTTTAGTATTAACAGGGCTGTCCATTTATCTTCGGGCCGGTTTATTTTATACACAAGCCGTGATACATCGGCCGGTTTATCTATTGTTGAAATTAATCCGCCGTTTATTATCGCGCGACTCTGCTTATCGGCGGCCGATGCGCGCTCGATCCTACGCGATCTTCGTCCCCGATTAAATTCTATCACGGGGCTGCGCGTCGCGCCTTTCACCGGTTTCCCGTTCGCCCCACGACTGCCACTATTATTAACTCTCGCCGGGACCCCGCGTGTCTCGCCCATTGCGTGTCGCGGGAGCTTTGAATGAACGAGGGAACGGATCGTTCGCGTCGGATGCGCGGGAACCGCCTTTGTCTCTCCCAAGGATGACGCAAGGTCTCGTTCCACAGTCAGTCACCGTACGCAAAAAAGGAACGCGGGATCTTGTAAATCCGACTGCACGAACTCGACGGGCACCTTTTGTGTTCCTCGCCGTTAATAGGTATAAGAATTTAATATAGTTTTGAATCTGGCTGCGGGCGAGCCCACGAACGCAAAGGGAGCGTTTCACGGGAGAGCGAGTGGTCGCTGGGACGGTTTTCGTGTCTTCCGCTCGGTTGCACGTACGGAACAGCCGTGTCTACATTTTCAAACACGACGCGAGAGAAGCCGAAACGTGAGATGATTCCAGTTCGCAGAATTATGGGCCATGCTACTCGTGACATCGCGCGGAGTTATTGCGATCTGGTCGCTCGCGGCCGTACTCGCCGACCGGATACGGGTATTCGGGTCCATTCGCACACGGCGAAGAGCAGTCGCTGATCTATTTATTCAGCCAGGCTGAAGGTAATCGCGATACGAGATAAGCGCGAGCGACGACGTTGTCCCCGATAAAAGGCGATACATCCAGTTTTACCTTCTTTTCCGCCACCTCTCCAACGGGAAACATTCGAATCTGCCCGAGCATTTTTCGTCGCTCCTCGAAACTGGTTTATGTAAAACCAGCTCCAACAAACTGTTATATGTTTTCAAGTCGATCTCTCGTACGCTCGTTCGATCGATGATCAATTTCCGTGAAACTGGCTGGCACGAAGCACCGCGGATTACCTAGCAGTTGCGACAAAGAAGAACTCCCCCAAGGTGATCGCGACCAAAATCCGCCGCTCGCCGTTCAATAATTGGTCGCATGAACATAATGTAAATTTAACGGCGCCACGGGCTCCGTACCGAGCACAATGCCGACATATAACTCATGTTTAATGCAAGAGTCAGAGGCGTCAGCGTGCGATATTACAATACCGGCCGAGGCCGATTCCGTGATTTCCGACAGTGTTTTGGAGCGATCGTTCAGCACCGTCGCGCATCCTGTCTCTAAATTGCTTTCTCTCTGCTTCGGAACGGGTAATTCCAGAGTGATCGCTAATAGAGTAGTATCGCTTCTCCATCAAAGGCGAGCGCTATCAGAATTGTGTTTCTTTTCGTTCATCATCCAACCGCTCCATCCAGCTTCTTTCAACGACGATGCGCTGCTCGATCGATAATCAACCCTCGATCGCGGTGTTTAAGCACGATCACGCCATTCGTTTATTCAAATTGCGCGCAGAAGCTGTCTCCCCCGAGCCTGTGGTCTTGTTGGAATGCGACTTATCTGGTTATCATCGGCGCGGATCGGGGACGCGAGGTTTATTACACCTCGGGTGTATTTGCACGGAAACGCGGAGGAGCGTAGACGTCGCGTCGCTGTACGCCAGGGTGCGTTGAACTTGAAAGACGGGACCTCCAGGTATATTTGGACGTCGCGGCACGATGGGAATTTAACGCGCCGCTGAGTAACGGGGAGGGCGGATAATGGCCCGTAAGTGTTCGCTTCCGGTCGTAGTTTTAATTCAAGCCAGCGGGGGGTGGAGTGGCTTTCCTGTTGTCGATCCGCCGATACTTTACGCGTCATCGTTTCGAAACGGAAGCACAGCGGACGCGACTGACAGCCTCGTCTCTCGAGCAACGAGCGTCGCAGGAATCAGCGCCGCGGAATTCTCGACGCATCTGCGCGAGGCACTTTGGCAGATATTGCTCTCGCGGTGCAGTGGACACTTGGCAATTGTCGGAAGGCGTAGTTAAACACAGGCAGTTTCGTAGAACGGAGGCGGTAGTTTTGGTTTATATACGAGGAACCACAGCAGGAAGTTCGAGTCGGCTCGCAGAAGCGCACCGTGACCAAACAGTGATTTGAATTTCGTTAATTTACATGCAGTATTCTACATTCTTCGCCGTGCAGGTGGCTGCGGGCGAGTCGACGGTGTCTCGAGAATCAGATTTTCAGAATTCCGTCACGCGTAAAAATGCCTTCCCGTTCTTCGTGCTTCATCATAATACGCCTCGAGATGACTCGAGTAAGCTGTAAACTTACTGGGGCATAGTTTATGTACATTATTCATAACCGTGCGCCGTGCTTTACTTATTCTTTCGTATACAGGCAGAGTAATACTTCACCCCACGGAAGATTCCAGGCTGTTGTTCGCTCGCGTGCATACGACGCTGCATCTTTCACTTTACTCGACTTTCTAAACCCCGGCAAGGCGATACCTCGATGGCGGCTCGATGCATAAAAATTCAATCTCCAATATTCTCAAACTTCTGCGCTCCTGATTTCCCGCGGAATGTCTATAGGTGAAAGATAGCGCCTTGGTCACGCTGCCCTTCAACCGCAGCCCCGTTCGAACCCGGCGGCCATGCGATTCGTAGATCTAACGCACCGCGAACTGGCTCGTTATGCCACGGTAGCTATAGATCACGCGGATAAATACATTTGTGTCTTAATGCCCGGGCGAGCGAGGTCGTCGCGCACCTTTCACCTCCCCCACGTCCATGATACATACGCGTAACGTCCTGGATGGCGCAATGCCGCCGCGGCTACAAATTTGCTTGGTAATTAACCAATTAGCGGAACATTGCTAATTGACTGATTAAGTACCCACTCGTCGGGAACTAGATTGATACTGATGCGGTCGCTGGCCGCGGCGCATTAGCATCGCCGGAAACGGCGCTCGCCAGCCTTCAAACCCGAAACTGCACACCGGGTGTCTGAAAAATCTCGCGTCATCGGTCCGCCGAGAGGCTTCCAGCTCGTCCATCCTTCTCCCAAAACAAGAACACTCGCAGCGAAAAGTCACTTTTCCAAGTTCGCCCATGAAGCAAGGATAACGGGCCGCGACTTTGCATCCGCGGAAGCTATGCGGCACAAACCGGAATAATTCGAAAGATAATCCGATAGCGCGGTTATAATTCGAAAGATGGTGTTTGAGTTTCCCGGTCGGCCTCGTTGTATGCGTTCATTCGTTCGCCCGGCACACTCGCAGGAACACGGCGGGGCACGTGTGCCAACGTATGCCGCATGTATTTGGATAGAACCGCTCCCGGCTATATTCTCTGATTGGGGCTGGCCAAGCTTCCTCCTCTCGCTGCCTTGCTTCCTGCTTTGCATACCTAACTACGGAGGCGAGTTCCTCGCCGAGACAACCCGTGGATCTCCCCGCTCGGCTTAATTTCCACAGCTTTAAACCTCATCCCTCGTCCCAGCCGCGATCGCAGCCACGTCGCACTTTTTCAGACCATCGATGCGCAGTCCCGGGTTTTATCTTTCGTGTCTTCGACGCGAGCCAGGAATCCCCGATGGCGAGCTTTTGTTCCGCTGGGCCGCTTCGATCCGCGATACGCGAAGAAGTTACTCGCGTGTTCCTCGAGTGTTATATACCGTTGTTTATCGCTCGACGCTGTTGCTTTCAGCGTGTCGCGGAAACAGAGGGGACTACGGGGTGGTAGGACGCCGCAAGCGTAGCCACCGGCCTCGGAGGAGGAATCCTGCGGGCTTGAATTCTTCGTAAAAATGTGGGTTTGTTGGCGGAACAAGCACTAGCAGCCAGTGGAGCGTCCGCGTAAACAGCAACACCGTTAGATGCAATCCCGCGCTGCTTTAATCCCATGCTTTCTTTTCAGAGAGTAGCACTCCCGTGGATTTTCATATCGGACGTGGAAGATGCGAGTGGTAATCGACGACAGTGTTACGGACTCACGGCTACGAATGAATAGCACGCTATTGGGTAAGAGAAACGAAGGTGTCGCTCGTAATTACCAGGCAGCCGATAATTAAGACGCGAAGGGTGGTCGAGGGGGTGCGGAATTTAAAAGTTAAATTGTGTCTCGCTCATGAATTATGCATTCGTGGCCCACCCCCTAACTCCGATCCTCCCAGTATATCGTATCGATCAAATGACCGTAAAAGGGTGCACTTTTAATTGCTCCCCTCGCTCTCCCGAGAAGATTCTCCCTCCGTAGGGTTTAACTTTCAACTCCTCCGTCGAGGATCGCTTCGAACCGTTCAATTAATTGTGAGCGGCGAACGCGGCTTCGATGGCGATTAAACACCGCGGAGCGCTTCTCTGCGGGGGTGGAGATTTGATTATTTCGCGCGTTAATTTCGGTCGAGGTGCTCCGAGGACCGGCGGCTTCTCGTGCGTACTCGCCTCGCCGACGCTTTCAACAAAGGCGAGTAATTAATTAAATGTGGAAGCGAACGAGCCGCGCGGGCACGTTGCGTTATGAATTCAACGGTCGCGCTTCACTTCATTGGGAAACTTACTCGATGAGGAAAGTACAGTGGAGACTGCTGGGGGAGACAAATTGTCGCGTCGAATTCGAGAATTATTCTAATTAGCTTCAACACCTCGTCGACTGTGGTTATAGCATTGATCACTTGCAGATAGCGCGGGGAATACAAATTCATGGGAATGTATTACTGATATACCTTCGTTAAGGTGTCAATTTTACAAACCACAATCACCGTAATGGGTAATTAACAGAGGGAATATTAGAAGAGACTCTTTTTCCTTGGTCAAAAGCTCTGCTGAATTGATCCGTTTCGCGACCACTAAATCGTGCGACCCGTTTAATTAAACGCTCTGAAACTTACCCCCCGCCGTCAATGAAAAGGGTTCTCCCATTTCAATTATAAAACCTTTGGCAGGAACGTCCACCTACGGGTCTAGAAAACGTCATTTTCGTTTCAATTAAAGTGAAAACTCCCAACTATGTGCACTGCCCGCGAGAATCGACGAAGGATTTGTATTAATTTCCGCGGAGAATGGTGAGTGGTCACGGCGGGCCAAGGAAGCACTGTGGCTTCGAGTGACTCTCTCGACGTGGAATCGTCGACAAAGGATTATTATATACACACATACACAGAGATCTCACTGGGAAGGGAAAGGATGAAGCACTCAGGGGCTATGAAGCTACTCGAATTATATTAAGACGGATTCCTCGATTGGCAGGCTGTTATTCCGAGCACCGTTCAAAAGAAGTTATTACCTTCTTCGACCAACTCGTGAAATTCCAGGTTAAGCACCTAGCTGACCTTTCAACGCGACCATCCTTGGTCTAGCACTTCGGAGCGACGAAATTAATTTACTCGAACACACTTACCTAATCATTAAAGTGACACTTGACGACAATTTTCGTGAAGTTATTCAGCGATACGCGTGCGTGTAACAGAGGTAACGTTTACTTGCACGTTGGAAGGAAGGAAGAATGATCGATTACCACTGGATACGAAATGGTAGTACCGTGGTTGAAGTATGTTGCAAACGAACAAGCAAAACGCGCACCTGTACGTCGACGTGACTTCGAGGTTGCGCTGCAAGCACGCTCCCATCGATGTTATCAACCCCCGAGTGCAATATTGGTGCGTATAAAGGGAGCTGTATTGCGTGCACGCATCAGGAATTCCATTGTACATCGCGAACGATGTCGCGAACCGAGGACATCCTATCAACCGTACTCCGCGAGACGCAACGAGTGAGATGCAAATCGCAAAACCGCTTATGAAATCAGAGTGCGCTACGTACAAGGTGAAAAGGGAAGGAACGAGGGGACGAGGAAGGTGAAAACAGATTCTACACACGATGTGGAAGCACGACGAGCGTGTAGCACCGATTTACACTTCCAGTTTCCCTGTAGCTGGACGCCAGCCGGATGTATCATGCACGATTACCGATGCATCGCGAACGTCGACTCTGTCGCGGGATCATAAATCCTTGATATTCGAGCTGATACCTCGGGGAAGGTTTACGAGGTTTCGTGGCTCAGTTAGCTGAGGCGATCCTCGTTTCAAGGAGACGTCTTGAAGACCTTATGATCCCGGTTGCGACGAAAAGTGATTCGAAAAGTAATGCCAAAGAGGGTGATGAAAGCAGCAACTATTGCCTGTGAGAATATAAAGTTGAAATCGATGGTGAGATTTAGATCTTCTCGATATTTGAAACGTTCGAGTCAACTTTTTAACGAGGAAAGCAAGTGCATATTCCCTGCGGACCAGAATATACCGCGGAATGTGCCATTCGACAAGTGTCGATAAATAATCGACCAGTTTGCCGGCGCTGACGAAGGTAATAACATGTACTCGGCCCCCTATTAAAGTTAGATCTAGGAGAACGAAGGTAATTTGGTGTACAAAGCTGCTTGTAACGCGGGAAATTCGTTGTCGTTAAGTGCAGGAGCGTTCGAAACGAAAAATCGCCTTCGCCGCAGGGACGGACTTTTTCCGGGGCGTCTTTTCCAGCGTTCACCGATACATGGCTGGCTTTCCCTCCAGGGCACAAAGTCGTTTCGACAAATGGGACGTCCCAGCGATAGAGAAAATTGTACCCGGCAATAATAAAGCGATACGATGGACGGGGGCTGGGGGGATGAATTGAACCGCAGAACAGAGACCGACCTATTCTTCTGATACCACCGATAAGTCCAAATATTACGCCCTCCGGTTTATCCGTCGTGATGTACCGTTTAATCTGATTGTGCCCTGGCGAGGGGGTGGGAACCCTGCTCGAGAATTATCATTGAGGATTGTTTCCTGCCTGCCGGTGCTTTGGTTGCCTCTCGTGAAGCATTCCACTCTTGGCGAAGTGGAAACGTTGAAGAACGTTAAATGTTTGGTAAACGGAGAGCCATGATCGTGGAAAGTTACAGTCAAAGGTTTCTTTAATGGTCGCAGAACGTCCGCGGTGTTTGACGTAATCGAAATATTTCTATTCATATCGAGCGAGACGGTTCGGGGGTGTAAGTGGCTTTCTGGGTTTGTAAAAAGGGGTAAAGTACTCACGTTAGCGGTGTCGTCGAGTTTCCGCATCCACGCATCGCTACGTTCGATTAGGGCGTTCCACTGCTCTGAAAGTTTGTTCACTTCCCGGCGAATGCTGCGCGTCAATTCGCGTGCTTGCTCTTCTGCGCTCCTGTAGCCTCTCGAATCGCCGTCCAGTTCCCTTCCGGCTGAAAAAGAATGGTCAGGTATGCTTAGGTCCTTTGTTCTTAACAACATTAATGGTAACAGGATTCACTGGACTTCGCATCAACGATTCTTGTGTAACAGGACCCGGAATAGATGATTTCTAAGTAGTACAACTTACGCTTCACTATCTCCCAGTAGTATAACCTACGCTTCAGTATATCCCAGTAGTACAACCTACGCTTCACGAGCCACCAGTAGTAAAACCTATGCTTGTCCATTTCTGGAACTGCAATCCTAATCATTCCTACCTATTGTATGTAATTGATGGTACATCTTCGATCTTATCACTCGTAGGCATTCAATATCGAGTTCTGCGGCTACAAGAATTATCGGTACATATCGCTATTTACGTCTCCAAGAATTGAAATACCAGAGCCCCAAACGACTACATAAATTAAAGTTGCAACCAATAATTTTCAATCTCCATCTCTCATCTATACTATAAAGTGAAATTCTACGTTTATCGCGTGCCACAAAAATCTGTTTTCATTCCACAGTGGCTGTGCCAATCAATTTCATTGGTAAGAGAGAATACAACGATGCACAGGACCGTCGTTCGCGAGCAACGCCCGCCATACCCGGGCTGCTCTATCGCCAGGAATTAATTGTCCTATGAATCACACATCATATCATGCGGGACAGTTTTTATGCGCATGTTTAGCATTGATAACGCCTGCCATCCCTACCCGCCCTCGTTCCCGCCGTATCTGCTGGGTTATGATGATTTATGTTTATGGTACCAGCTGCCCTTTACTCAGTGGCTCATCTCTGCGTTGGTTAATCACTGGATGGGCGCAATCACTGATCGACGCGTCGCACGAAACAGGGAAAACAATGTACACCCCTGTGGTTTTGGATCTCGTCGTCGTTATACGATTATATAGTTTGTGGGAAATTCCAGAGACTTCGAGATAGAAATAGCTACTGCGAAACGTTATAAGAATTCAGCCCACGATCAACATCGACAGGTGGCCGAGAGAATCGTACTCAGGGAGTGAGATAACGACGTGCATCAGGGCTGGGGGTGGCTCGCTAAAGAGACCCCCGCGATCGCACGATAGACGGAAACACCTGAAAACTATTTTCACCGAATCGAATTAGGCGGTCCGTGTTCTTCATCGGCAAGCCATCCATTCAACAGTTGCCGCATTCGATTTCCAGTCACGCGCAACTCCACCCACGCTCCTTTTTTTTTCACTCTCTCAAGTCGTTTCCCTTCACCGGCTTTCAACCCCCTAATTCTTTCTCGCCATTTCTCATCCACGGTGGCTTCCGTTTCAAAGACCCGCCGCGAAATTTATACGGTCACGATGCCACCCTCCGCCAGCTAGCTACCAACCGTTCTCACTAAATCGACACATGTCACCACTGTATCGCGTTGCAAAAATCTGCGCCCATCCACGGCCATGATTCCAAGCGATGACGTTTCGATTTCCTCTTTGCAAGATGATTCCCATTATTTTTTCCTGCGCTTTGCGAGCGCTACAGCGGAGTTTTAAGCCCGGCCGACCGAGTGGGATCGCCGCTGTCCCCATCGACGAGTCAAAGAGCTGCGAGTCACGATTTCGACTCGTCGAACCGGGGGATTCGATTCGATTCGATTTCACGGGTCGTGTCCGTGCACCTGGCCAGGCAACTCGATATGCCAGGGTCGCGCCGCTGCGATCTAACCCTGGGACGCGTCGTTATATCGGTCGAAATTTATTGACGTTACGACAACGCCCCGAGAACTGCTCGATGCCGTGCACGTTTCATCGAACGTGACTCCCCGCGGAGTGACTGAAATCGTGCGCCACGCGACGTGGCTTGTCCTCGCGCAGGAGACCCCTAATGTCGAGGATCGAATTCCGGATCTCTGCGCGCCCCATGGCGCTCGCTCTCTTCTTGCTCATTATCTTACATTGAGTGCACCTGCACGCGTCGCTGGCGCATCTGCAGTCGCGTACGAAGTAACGACGCCAATTTACGAGCCGTTTACTAATGCGTTTTTGTAGTTACAGTTCCGCTGAACGGAGTAGACTTCACGAATGTGGAAGAGTGTTCTCTGCTATTGATTATTGGGAGAATTCCTTTCATTACACTTATCTTATTTGCAAAAAACCAAAGATCATTGACACTTGACACTTAGATATCTGTTTTTGTGGCAAGGGGATGTCAAGAGCCACAGAAGGGGAGGGAAGCTGAATTGACATTAAGGTGAGCGGCATTTCCTCGTGAAACTTTACGGTAACCTGGAGTTCCAGTGTCCTTTGGGACGTCTCTTTTAACCCTCGCAAATTCCACTAGTTTCGCAGTACTAGGATACTCGTAACTCGATTGGTACCCGTCTCGCGGTTCCTCCTTAGCATCGGCTAACGCTCATTAACATTGACCGGGAAGTCTTCGTTTAACGTGGATTATTTTTCGGTGAACCTGAACACGATGCTCCTCGTTCGGAGTTCGGAGCTGCCCTTCCACCGGGTGCAAATTATTTCGTGCTTGTATCAATAAAAGTTAACAAACACATTGGATCGAGCTCCTCGACCGTTACAACGAGAATTAAAGCCGCCATTGTCTTTTGTTCCACGGTCTGCGGAGGACAGACTTTGTTTCCCCCCTCTCCGAGCTTTTAATGGACGAGCCCATTTTCTGGCAAGGAGCCTCTGGCTCTGACTGTTTCCCGGTCAAATAACCATAAATCCCGTGTTTCACTTTTCTTAATAATCCCCGCTTTCGAGAGGGCGGAATTATCTAAATGAAATATTCAAGAGGGAGGGGGCCGCGGTTACCACGCTTGCCGCGGGTTATTGTACGTGAAAAGCGGTGACAAGAACGAATGAAGCTCGTTTTCCAAGGGCCGCTCTCTTGTTCCGTGGGTTAAGTAAAAGGAGAACAAGAGAGAGAGGGAGGGAAAAAGAAAGGAAGGAAGAAACGACGAGGAGGAACCGAAGAGAAACTTCTCGTATTTTATCAGTCCACTTAACAATCCCCTTCATTCTCCGCGACCAGCTCACCCTACCGAGGAGCCAACCTTTGAAACTACAAGTTTAATCAATCTCGCCGCTTTCAATCTTCAACGCTGACCCCAAGAAAAAATGACACTACTCTTCGATTCGTTTCCACATTCTGTGCCCTATACTTTCTCCTATTACCATTTTAAAATCCTCCCCAAGTTATTAAAGTAGCCCCACTTGTTCCTCTGACATGTAAATTAAACTACCCCCTTCGAGGTGATGCAGCCATTAAAGCTTAAACACCCTAATTTATAGTTGACTAGAGTGTACACACCGGATAGGGGTTAATGCAACCTGGACATTATTTTCCAGCGTCTAAGAGCCAGTCGTTTGGCAACCCTTTAGCTCCTTCCACAAGTATCTCCATTCCAGCTGGAGATCTCCAGCGAACAACGAAGAAACGCCTGAATCCTTCGAGCCGATTGGTCGACTTCCATTCGGTCTCTCACCCCGTGGGGGTTTTCTCTGGCGCGTTTAATTGGTATGAAAAATCACGGAAAGAAGAATGGCGGGATTTACTGGAATTGAAAGCTCTGCTGGCGGCCTCTTAATTACTAGGCCTGCGCTATTGGCGAATTCAGTCGCGCGTTTGGAACCACCTCCGCGGAGAAACTAACGAATGTACTTGGCCGACTTTCTTTACTCTTTCGCGGCAAACTTTCGTCGTCGCGCGCCTCCCTTCCGCCGACAGCTTTTCCGCTATTCTAGCCAGTTTTTTCGCTTCACTGGCGGGGGATTTCACGTGAATCACTCCGCGGTGAATTCTAATTTTCTTCCGGCACGGAGGAGAACGGTCGCGTTGACAGCTGTCTATTTATCGCTCGACGCACAAAAGCAAGAGCACGACGGAAAACGTGGAATTACGATAACGATTCAAAGCCTAGCAATGCCAACTTTTGGGTAAAGTAGAAACGGAAGATCGATACCTTAGAGAGGGTGACATATTCCTTCCTCTTTTGAAGACAACTTTTACTTAACGACGTAACACACCTGTTTCTAAATCTTTAAATACGATTGCTATCTCAGAAAGAAACACCTTTCACATTCCTCAACTTCTCTCTTAAACCACTCCACGCTCGTACACTCATCACGATTCATTCACCTCCAGTTCCTCAATCACTATCCGACTAAAATCACTAAACCAAGAAAGCAGCAAAGAAAGCTCACCTTCGGAGTCAGAGGTGTCGGAAAGTGGTGGCTCGTTGGCGATGTACTGCCTGCCGCTCAGCAAGTTATTTTCCACGATCGGCCGTTTGTCCTCGAGCTGCCTCCTGAACCCGCGATGATCGTCCTGCAACGCAGTAAAACAAATACACTTCTGTTAAAACGGGTAGAAGCTCGGTGGCTGGCGGGGACGTGGGTCTTGGGGTACTCGAGCGTTTTTCTCGCTGCTCGCGCGAGGGAACCTTCGAGGCTCGTTCAAGTCTGGGCTGGTACGCCCAGCAGGGTAAGTAGGCTAATTCACCGGGGCTCTAAACGACCACGTGCAGGGCCATCGACTTCCGTCTTCATCTCGACGCGTGCATCCGTAATTTCGTTTGACAAGGCGGAACGCTGGCCGCCGGAAGGCACGCGGCCGCGTCGTCGAGTGGCTAAAATGCAGCCTTCGCGATATCCAGCGACTTCTCGTTAACAAGATTATCTTCCCCGTTTCTCCGCGGCCTCGAGAATTTAGACACTTTCCAGCGGGACCAGTTTTTCCGTTGCTCGCCTCGTAAGCGCGCGCCACGCTCCTCGCGTTCCCGCCATCCATCTCCGTTTTTTTTCCCACCCTCTTCTGGTCCTTGTGCCGCTGCTCCGTGTCTCCTCGCTATCCTGGCAAGCGGAGAGGCCCGAGGTATCTTTCGAGTCGCGCGAAATCTTTTCAAACAGCCCGGAATAATTCACCTACTTTCGTCGCTGCGACGACCGGAAGCCCTTCGGCTCGCTGACGATGAAACCTCGGGTTTATTAGGTGTAGCTTAACGCTTCGTCTCTCGCCGAATTATTCCTCCTCCCCTAGCGAGATTCTGCGACCTCCATGGGCTGGTAATTTTGAATATTTCAGTGATTCAATTACTGGGAATGGATGACGACGTTGATGATTGCGATGTTCTCTGGTGCCACGAAACAGCGTCGATTTGTTAGCAAAGAAATTGGGAGCAACTGAAGCCTAACTCGTCCAATTGAAGCTCCAGACGGTTTCTAGTTGGCGACGTCGAGGTAATCGTCTTATCGACGCGGTTATCGGAATGACGGGTTAATTAAGCAATGCGTTCTATAATAATATAGTAACGTATTCAGCGATTGCGTGCTGCAGCGTACAGTGAGTTGAGTTTTATCTAATTTCGGTATCTGACATTATTAAAAAGCGTAACAGTCAGTCGCTTGTCAGATTGTATAAATCAGGGAAGAAGGTGGGTCGATTCACCTACTCGTCTTAAAACAGAAGCGCTTGTACCTATTTCTGTTTTTAAAAATAGAGTATTCCATGCTGCAAGCTTGCAATTTGAAAATTCATTAGACGCGAGCCGTTGCCGCCTCCGTCCGATCCATGTTCAATTAATTTCCGATAATTCTGGATACATCGGTAATTAGTTCCAATTCTACGGAACGATCGCTGCGATCGGAATCGTTGTTCCGCGCGATCGGGAACGCTAGTTAGAATCAATCTCGCCGGTGGTAATCGTCGTCCCGCGCTAATTTCTCGTCCCGGCGATTCCTTTTTGCTACCAGGTCGCGGCGACGATCGATTTCGCGTTAAGCTGCGTTCGAAGGCAGCGACTGGTTGTTACGTCCAACGGCAACGATCCGTTTACGACGGACGCGCGTTTTACGTATGCAATAGTCGCGCGAGCCGTTTCCATTTCGCGTGCCAATATGGCGGATAAAACGAACCGCCCGTTTGGTGCGTGCCACCCGATTCCACCCGGCGACGTTTCGCGACGATAAAACGCGGTGTTCAACGATCTTGTTTCTTGAATTCAGTGAAATGGGACTTTGGTATTCGATTACTCGAATCCAACCGTACCTACTCTTGGTGCATAGTGCGTAGTGCATGTATAGAACACATAATACACACCGCCTATGGAATACAATTTCGAATTCCATTTACTCTCCCGCCTGCCTGGTTAATTTACTACTTAGTAATTTATTCCTATTCCTCACAGTCCTCTTCCTCGTATTCCGATAGGATTCTAAAGACACCGCACCCACAGCAGCTAACAGTCTTGAGCTAGTACCGCGCCAGAAGATACATTGAATAATTCCTATGAATTATCACGTGGCGCGGCTCGTTTATGCACGATTATTTGCGCACGAATTAGGGCGCCGTTTATGCTATTTCCGGGAAATTCCGGCATTACGCCGGCCAGTATATTGTTGAACTGGTATCCTACCCATGGAGTTCCGTTGGATTAACGCCTGGTGCGGTCATTAGTCGGGTGCATTTGCGCCTCCCTTGGGTTTCCACAGGACGCGGTTAGTTTGTAAGTTAAAATTATGCCTGAGATTCCGCGAGGTGTTTACGGGGTGGAAAAATTCCCATTCACCGAATCACTGGCGCGCGCGTCTCCAGGTGAAAGGGGAATTTCCAGCGTGGCCCGGGGTGCAATTACTCGTATAATCGAGACGAATTCACGGGGACCCGGTTCGACAAACAAGGGAACTTTAATCGCTCTTGCAGACAACCCGGTAAACAATTATATCTAAATGCTGCAGAACGAGGCTCCCCTCCGCCGTTTTGTAACGTCGTTACCGTGCTCGCTGCAGGACGGCGCAGTGTACAGATAGTGCACGTGTCGCAGCTGCCGTTGCATGTTGTCACGTCGCAAACGACGACGACCGTGCAAAAGCGTTTGAAACGGCGACGAGCAAAAGAGCCGACGGAGGGCGCGCCGAGCTTTAAAGAACGATATTTGAATTTCATGCATCGCAGATGCGACATCGGCGCATCACGTAGACCCGAAACTCGCTTATTGTTCCGAACACCTGTACACCACGACCTCCTTTTTTTGCCGCGCCTTTTATTCGTTACTCGTGTACGCTGGCCGCCGGACTAACTGATATCGCGTCGAATACATTACGTTTTATTGTCCGGTCCGTTTCGATAAAAATTGAACGCCGTTGGTCCCTCGCGCGTGCAACTGCTCGTAGTCACTCTGGCCTTCTGGGAGCAACGCGCCCCTGCAGGATTTAATTGTTAACTGTCCGCTGTCGAATAAGGGAATGGCAAAATTTCAAGCTTCGCTCCGACGTGGACGAACTGCATGCTTGCTTCATGCAGCTGATAGGGTAAACCAACCGGTAATTGACCGCATACCAGTGAATGACCATTAGGTAAATAAATGACAATTATAAATTTAAACATTATTATATGTTTATAAATGGAATGTAGTTGCACTTTTAATATCCTATATTTTTAGTTACGCGTATTAAGCAAACATTTATAAGTACAATTCTTATTAAAAGTATGAGGTCATTTATTGGGCTTCTACAAGTTTTGTATTTCATAATTGTTTTTTTTTTAAATTACGTTAAGAATAAGTAATTATTTTTATAGAAATTTCAAGAAAAATAAATTTAAATGTCGTTCCCTGGTAGCAACAGTCCTGCATCCAGTATGAATCTAAAAATAACGCCTCCATCGATCAACGCCCACATTTGATCCTCCGCTTCGCAGCGACTCTTTTATAAGCTTCGGGTAATTAGCAGCGCTTCGTTGTCGCGCGATCGATGCCGTTACAATTCGGCTGGAATTATTCCCAGCGTGATCAGCTGGCGTCGTTAAATCGATCCCCGCGAATCGAAGGCAGGGGAGTGCGTCCTGAAAGCCCCCGAAGCCCAGCGTCCCCGATCAATGGTCAGGGGATCGTGGGGCAGCTCGCGATAAGTAGCAGGCCGCAGGTGTCGTCCGTCGATGATATCCGGTGATCGGGATCGCGCGTTACATGCACCTTATCATCCCCTGTACACTCGCAGCCCGAGCGCAGCTAGTAACATGCGCGTTCTAATCTGGATTAGTCCGGGCTGGTACGTCTTTGTACGTGGAAACTGGGCCGCCGAGGGTGTTGCCCACCGGCCCGCAACCACCCGCGGACGCGTGCCCTCGCTCGTCCGTGTCCACCCACACAGCGCCGGCCTAATTGCGTCATTTTCGTGTAATCCAGTCCATTGCAGTAGGTTACGGGAGGATGGTTCAAGGTACACGAGGCTATTTGCCTGGGGACAAGATTGCATTGGCCACCAAGACGCTCGCGATCGCTCCAGAGATATCGAACAGGAGCGAGCTTAACGATATCGATGGAGCGGGTTCGTTGTTTTCGGGGGTGTTTCGAAGGGCGGAAGGGTGACTTGCGAATTGCTCGAGATTTAAGGGGGAGACTCACCTGTTGTTTTTGCAAGGCGGCCACGTCACCGCAGACGGGTCCCAGACCTGTGAGCTCGGTGTCTTTTCGTATCACCCACTCGATCAGCTCGCGCAGGGATAGAAGCAGGGCGTTCCAGTGCTCTGTGTTGTTCTCCAGTCGATTCCTGCGGACAGAAAGAGGGTTCGAGTTTGTTAGAATTAGGAAATTAGTGGCGAAGAGAAAGAGGAAGTTTGAAAAGGGGGAGGTAGACATAATTCGCGGAGATGCGTGTTGAGGTCTGTGGTGTATTGCAAATATATAAGAGTAAATAATTAACAGAGACACGGTTTATAATATATTTGGAGATAGCTTGAATAGTGCTGAATTTAAAGTACAGAGAGTAAGTAACCGATCTCTGCTGCTATAGTGCGGCGTATATCTCGCGACTTGCTGTGTCGGTAATGTTGGTATTTACATGTTCAGATACCCATCGTCCATTAGACGCAGGTTAGGCATGGAAAAGGGAAGTGGGCAGCCGTGAAAACGAGGAGAACGCGCGTGTCTGGCCCGTAAATACTGATGAGGGTCGACTGGGTGGGCTGGCGACGTTTCGTCGTGGCAAAGAAATATTTATTCTCGGGAGAAAGTGAAAAGGGCGGAGAGAATGAAAGCACTCGGTGATGAATGGACAGAGAAGAGGAGGGACATCGACGTAGACTAAGAGGGTGAAAAAGTGGCAGCGCCTGCTGGTAGGAGAAGGCGATGCCAGACATTCAAGGTGAACTATGCAAGTGAGAGACTCTACGAATGAATGGGGCAGAGAGGAAGGTCTTGGAAGCGTGTTGTAACGAAAACTCTGCTACGATACTCCCTCCCCCAGAAAAAAGAAAACAGCAAGAATAATGGATGGGACACGCTTACAAGTGAACAGGAAGTAACGCAAATAATAGGAGGAAGAATTCTTCCTTATAATTCCACAGTGGACCCAGACGTGGTAAATATTCCTATACAATATTCCGTAAAAATTCGCCGGAAGAGGAAGCGGCAAGAAGACCTTATCGAATCGCAAATGTTGCAATTGAGGGGGCTGTTGGAAGGAGAAAAATGAAACGTCGACGTAAATACAAGAGGAGGATGGATGACGGGGGACAAGATAGACAGCGAGAATGAATAAGAAGAGAAAGAAATGGAAGGGATTGAAAGGAGGGAAGATCGAGAGGCGTGCGAAGGTAGCTGGCAAGGAGGGCTGGAAGGATGGCGCTCGGGATTTAGATTTATATTCCGCCATTGTTGCACCGTCGTCGACGGAGCAGTCCCTCACACCCTTAACATCTGACTCCTGTCTTCTCATCCCCATCGCCAGCAACCCTCCTTTTCATCCACGAAAGCCGCGGACCCGTCGCCTGGTATCGCGAAGGAGCAGCCCCGCGGCCGGATATATTGCAGTTATTGTAACGTCGATGAAAGTCCTGCGGAATTCCGCGAGGCAGCTGTATACTTCCGGGAATCTACGCCCCTATATACATGTACACGTCGAAAGGTATTGTGCTTTCTTCCCCAGCGAGATAAGGAGACCCGGATATATCGCCGGGAGGAGACGTTGAATACCGCTAAGAAGGATAGTTTGACTTTCTTCAACTGCTTCTTTCCTCTCCTTTCTTCCTACGGCAAAGTCGAATTGGCTCTATCCCCGGAAATTCCACGTCTACGAAACTGTACTCTGCCGGCGGGGGGGCACCAAGGAATCTGAGATTAAGCTACATCTCAGAATCTGACGTTTCGTTTATTAGACTCGAAGCCTAAAGGTAGACTTTCCTTAGGGCTCCCTTAAAATATTATTATCGAGGAGAGATTCGAGGCGAGGTGCATAGGAGGAATAAAATGAGCTCCCTTAATATTGGAAAGCGCAAGGTCAATAAAAATGTAGGGTGTCGAGTCTCCCTGGCGGTCCTTCCATCGAGAAACAAATGGCCCCGCGATCGATAGCGACGATGTCGGCTGTTTAATCGATGTGGTCGCCCGAACGATTAATTGCTCCAAGTTCGGTGCACCCTGATTACCAACGGGGCTACAACCGAGGTTCCTCGGGGTTAATGGGACATCAACGTAATCCGTGCTCGCGTTCAGAACATCGCCGTGTCGCGAAAAATGCCGGAACAGGGGACGCCTGTGTTCGTCTTCTGCAACTCGGAGCCCGTGCGATCGCATTTCAATTGGATGTGCCCGAGGAATACCATCACGCCTCCGCGTGCCGAGGGGAACATTGAATACACTCCTTTTCCTCCATCTTTACGACGCGCCGACCTAATGTAACATAAATCACTGAGAAATTCTACGAACGGCGAGCCGCGCGAGGAGAGTTTTCTATCCAGGGGCCTGTCATGGGGACGGAATTCTTTAAGAGGACATTGTACGTGCGCGATAGTACGGTGCTCTTCGATTCACGGGGAAATATAGACGGCACCTCTTTGTGGTGGTATTTTAACATCGAGATAAGACGGGTGGTATAAAGAGAGCTTAAACGTTCAATGTCCTTTAAGATTACGTAACTCCAAGTGTCTGGTCGGATGATTGTTCTAATTTCCCAAGTGACACACAGCTGGGTCCACCGAACTTCTGCGATACATGTAAACAGAATTGTCCCGCCCGCTGCATAAAAGAAGAGAGAGGGAAATTGGAAGAACGCGATGGCTGTGAATTTTTTCCCACGCAGAGATGAAAGCTGCAGATTTCTAGATTACGTTCGGCGCGGGGGCGGGAAATATTGACGTCCCCTAAAATTTAGAAACGCTGCGGGAGAGTGCGAGGGAATAAAGAATTGGATTGGATCGGGGGACTTTGGCGGGCTGGTGCGAAACTTTTGATTATGGTGCGGTTCTCTGTGCGCGACCAGAGACGCGGAATAATTAAAACGGCGAAACAAACGAACTGCTGCGACATATAGGGGCTGGGACGTGCTAGGTGCGAACGGGAACAGACCATGGCGATTTTGGGTAAGCCGACTTCCATCGAGAGCATCGAATTTTTCGCTCTTTTTTCTGCACGCGCGACTCTATCCTCTCGCATTAACGAAACCCGTTAAAGAATTTGCGTCACGTTTTCCTAAGCCCTGGGCGTCATGTTTCACGAGTGGGGATGACGTTAATCGTCGTCGGAATTTCAGGGGAAATATGTCTGTAGATCGATGTGCTATTGTGGGTATTCTCAGTCTTCAAAGAATTCAGCTTATTTACTCTTTGAGTTACCAAAAATGCATGGAAATTAAGTACACAATAAACTCTTTCTTAGGAATAATAAACTTGACCCGAAGCATCAACCCATTAATCGTTCAAGTTTAAAAGAAGGACACGGTTTAAAATCTACCGCGAAAGAGGAGTCCCCTTTATGGCGTATCTCAAACACACAGGATTATTAACGAGATTCCGGTATAATTTACAATGCGGCTTAAAAGTTGGCGCGGATTTTGCTGGAAAGCCGCACAAAGGGACTCCCTCCGTTATATCGCTTCCCGTTTGTATCAAGCTTTTATATCAGCCCCGCGTCCAGATAACGGCAGTAATGAATTTAAGAAAAAAGTTTAAGTCCTGCAAAAAGGTTGGAGCGACTGGCAGAGAGGATGGCCTGGCATCAGTTAGCTTTGAGCACGCTCGGCTTCAAAAAAGGTCAAACGAAATCGTCTTATGGCCCATATTTACTCAGAGAAAGCAAGGATGAAGGATTATTTATTTAAAGCACACTGGAATTACTCCCTCGCCGGGCCTCCTCTACTGTTCATTACACTGATTTTGTACTATTATAAGAAACTGCAAAGAAATACACTTTATCGGTCGAGTACTTAAATCCAAGCTTCCATTTCACCCTCTCCGAGAAGTGCCCCATTCCATTCGGCTGTAAATTAATTCTCAGCCTCCTTCGGTAAGAGTTGGGATTTTTCGCCGTGCCTTTCGACGCGCGAATGAAATCGATTCGTGTTCACCAGGATCTCTCGAGGCCATTGACAGACCGCAGAGACGAGGCACCAGTAATCGACTGTTCGCAGAGAAGCGGAAGAGGCGGAGAGGAGAGGGTCGCGGCTCGACAAAGCCTTTTGATCTATCACCTCGTCCTTGCTTCTTCCTCGGTGTCCTCGCGGAAGACGCCACTCGTCCTGGCCCCGGTTAACGCAATAAAGTCGGCAAATGGAATTGCCGCGAACGGGTGGAGCGTTATAATTCAACTCCGGGGAACAATTTGCCCGGTGCAATTCCAATCTGAGCAAGGTCGGCCCCCGTCGACGCGCAAAACCGTCCCCAAACTTCCGCGATAAACAACAACAACGCGACTATTAATGTTCCGCTAGCGGCGGGCGTGCACACGCGGCGCCACCTACTCGGTCCTTTTTGGGCAAGCTGATCACCCTGGAAGAATCCGACTATCTTGTAGCTCTATTCGTGTGAGTGTCTTTGGTTGTCAGTTAATCGGAACTGAATTCGTTGGGCATTGAATTGCTGGTGTACAAAATACCTGGTAAATCGAATTTCTGGTGCATCGAAATTTTGGTACACTAAATTCCTGGAGCACTTTATTTTAGGTGCATCGAATACACGACGCGTCAAAGTTCTGGTGCCTCGAATTTCCAGCGCATTGAATTCGTAGTGCACCGAATGCACGCTGTATCAATTTCCAAGCGCACCAAATTCCTAATGCTTCGAACTCCCACAATCGCAAATACCTGCATACCCGAATTCTCGATTTTCCCAACGCGGCACTTAACTCAGATTTTCTAACTAATTAGCTTCATTCTCCACCAAAGTGTTCTACGTTTTTTCTGTGCCAATTTAAGGTTTAACCGCAACTGGCTCGCGTTCAACACCCTCGACCGCGGTAGCCACAATTTTTCCAATCCCCTGCTTTATACACACTGGCAAAGTAACTTAATTCTTGGCCAGCTTTTCCTGGCCGCAAGTTTCTTTTGATCATCGACTGTGCTAGCGACGGGAAGCAGACCAAACGATCGCAGGCGCGGTATCACAGCTCGTGGCTAAAGCTTAAATAAAATTAACCCTGCTCTAGTTGCCCTATTATTCCCGCTGTAATAATAACGGGCGCAATCGCGGCGTTTTATGGCGTGTGACGTTATACGCCGTCGATAAACTCTCGCACGTACCGCTCCCCGAAATCCGCACGGCTTTATGCGGCCCTTTAATTTAATAACTCGCCTCCTTTACGACTACGGTTCGTGTATCAAATTAGCGGGATAAACCGCGTCGATGAACGGATTTTCAAATGGCACCTAATGGCCACCCGTTCCCGATTGACTTTTACAAGGGGGCGTGAACGATGGTTCATGATACTACGAAACTTTATAGGGCATATCGTGGCAGAAATATAGGAATGGCGCAATAAAAATTCCTTTAGTAAGCTTGACAAAGAAATTTCGTGAAAATTACGACTCCGCGGATTGGAGAACTATCAACTTTTTACTACGCACGTAACGTGAGATATTGTGCCTGTAAAATAATGAAGCTTGCAGAATGCTTTAGTCCTGGAAGGGTCGAGCTATTTCAACGGTGAAAAACAATACTATTGCAGCCACAAATTAAACACCGCTCAGTGATTTTACTGTGTATACACGGGACAAGCCAGTGGAATTAGCGCGCTGCACGTCTGGCCAGACTTTGTTCTAGATTCCCTGTAACTCAATAACCCCCCCAGTTCGGTCCAATCGCACTGGAAGCTCTGCTCCCCCTTGGAAATCCAAATCTTCAGGGAAACGAGGACACTGTTAATAAAATAACTCGCAGGTCGCGTATTCAACTCGAACTTTCACATAGAACTATCCTACTTCTTGCTTCCCTTTACTCTGGACTACCCGCACATGTACAATACTGAAACACTAAAACAATTACACAATCTTTCTGCCCTGGCATCCTTCGAAGCATTAAAAATAATAATATCTACCGCCCCAATCCACAACCTCTCTACAGTATCATTAAGTCCATTACCAATTACCAAAGAAACGACACAGAGGAAATTAAAAACTGCGCACACCCTCCTCCAATTAATCCCACAGATCCCGGTCTCGTTAGCGTGCATCTGGACCAGTATCTCGGCTGGAAGTGCACTTCCTGTCCAGGGTAGCGAGCATCAGCGGCGGGGTATCGATTCCATCGTGACCAGCGCGGGATCGATCCACTTCGCCTGGCGCTGGGCGGAAGGTCGAATTCATTGGAATCGGTTTGCGGCGTTTCCTAATGAGAACGCAAATACCCCCCCTGTTTACCAGCGTCGTTTCTGTCCACATTTAACTCGGCGTGTCGATAATTCGACTTTTTCCTATCATCCTCCACCACGCTGATCCGTATCGGCGATGCGGTCGAATCGACGTGGGGATCGATAATAACACCGTTCCTCCCTCGCGGACCACGGCGGTTCATATCGAAAGCGACACGGTGTATTTATAATCCTGCTAATTTATTGGAATTCGCTTAATCCAACAATTTACGCACCCCTCCCATCATTTTTCCACCCCATGGTTCTTTCTCTTTTCGCACAGCCACTGGGTAATATGGTAATCGGTCGTGCGTTCGGTGCCGATTAATTTTCGCGGGCATTTAATCGGTCGTGGAGAATCATATCTACGTCCCAATAATGAAGATTCGCGTTCCGACGGAGATTAAGTGGGATTAATTTGGCGAAAGACGGGAATTCCGATTCCCAGATCGCCTCGCGAATATTATTGTAACAGGCGAGATGGAGGTAGAGAGTTTCGGTTCTTTCGAGAAGTGTATTCGGAGGCAAGATTCCGCTGTAGTCGGAAGTTACTGGAGAACTTGATGGGATAGAGGATGTTGCTTTGATGAGCAGTTGAAATAGATGTTCAGACGCTAATGTGGATAAATCAGATGGGAAATGTTTCTACCTATACTTTGTCGGTCTCGAGCGAATACGCGTTAGGGAAGTAGTTAAGAAGTAAAAGTGTGGCTGTGGAGATATGAATGGATGGAGTTTCTCGAACGATATAACGAAGAAAGCTTCGAAGGAGCATCAAGAACATAAATTCTATGGCAGGAACACAAAGTGCCCGGGATGCTGGCTTTCTAAAGGGGTTCTGTAGTTATCCCCCTTAATCCCGCTTTCAAAGCTGTCTCAGAAACTCTAGCATGCTGTAATGGTCACCAAACAATAATTATTCCATACTAAAGATGCGACGTTACACGAATATTTCGTGCATCAATTACGAACAGACATTTGCTACCTAACTAAAACGTATTTTAATCAACTCGAAAGAATCTTTGCAAGAATTTATACGTCCCATCTAGACTCCCGAGAAGTGTCTGGTTATTATTCGATGGTGCACGATTGCAGTTCACACGAAGGGTCGACTCGCGTGCCAGTTCCCATCTTCGAGAGTCGCGGGCAGACGGAGGAAGAGTCTTTCCAAGCCGCCATTCATCAGGCGTTCTGAATATTGAATTAAAATCGCGAGTTCGCGACGACCCAGTGACCGAACGCCGCGCACCACCCTCGCGAGGGGATCTTTTGTTTCCCAGGGAAACTCATTTCAGATCTCCCTTTGAGGCATCGGGGCCTCACCTCCAGGCACAAAACCATTCTTTCATTTTTTATCAACGCCCGCGCCTCGGTGCTCCCCTTTTAAAGCCCCGTCTCCTTAAACGCTCGACTAACGCGAAAGACACTCCCTCGTACTCGTTTCATATCAGATTCCTTTCGCCACGAAACCCTCGCGTAACTCCAGAGATATATTTCCAAACAACGCGTTTAACAACCACGCGGCTGTGAAATCACGCATCTTCAAGTGTCCCCAGGGCCGAGCGTCCCCTCGACGAGAAATAAAAGGATAATTTCAAAGGATCTTGGTAACCTGGGCATCCCTCCATCGCACACCCCTCGAACACAGCAAACGATACACGCCAAGGAACGTATCCCTTGAGCTACCATTTCCTCCCCTCTGTCCAGCGATCCCAGTGGATCTTTTTGTTCCCCCGAAAACCTCATTTCTCGGATTTTACTTTGAACTGGAGAGCAGGCTCGGAGATCAGGGGTTGGCGTCTACGTATAAAGCAGCGGGTCGTCAAGTTTTCTGCCCCTGCGGCGAGACAGCTCGACGGATCTGAATTTTCACAGGCGTCGCCGAGGGAAAGTCTGCTCGCAGCCAGCCGGAAATTAGAAATTTCGAGGGGTGTCATCGGGTCACCTGGACCGTCTTCACGCTCCGCGAATGTCCCTTTGTTCGTCCCGCGTCGCTCAAAGGTGTATCGAGGAGATTGCCATCGATCCCACCCATCCAAGAGACAGCGAGAAGCTCTGGGGGTTGCCTTTCGACGCACGAATGCGCCCTATCGAGCACGAACTCGTTCCTAGATCGCAGAGGGATGCTCTCGATCGCTTTCTCCCTGTTTATTCTCTGTTTGCTCGGCAATCTTTTGGAATCGAATATCGATTCGGAGGCTGAGACGTGTCGCGTGTCTGAGAACCTGGGGGGCTCGAATGTTTCAAATATGTGTTCTCGTTTAGGAAGAAGAACTCTGGATGATCCTTCGCATCTCTCAATTAAATATATTTTCCACCTTTCAGAGGTGCTTCGATATTCTCCTCGATTCCTGCACATTTATTTAGATAGTACACCGTCACGTTTGCCTGTATTCATAAGTTTCTCGTTTAAATCGCAGTGGATCTAGAATTCCTGCCGCCCCCCTGTTTAGAGGTCGCGCTGCTGCGCGTTTAATTTTCGTTACCGCGTTGGCAAACGTACAAATATGATTTTGAGCGCGACAAACTAACGATACACCGATAACTCGAAATCGACGTCGCCCCAGAAGGGACCGTCCAATTCATCGGCGGTCAGATTTGATTACAGATCGAATTAATCTATGCAGATTAAACGCTTACCGGCGGGCGGGCAACTGCGAAACGCTTTTCCACCGAATGACTCGAAACGGGTTGGGAGTTCGATTAAACCCGCTCACCGGGCTGGATGAGTTACGGTTCTGTTTGGAATAACGAGTGCTTTAAATCGGAATTAATAGAGGAGATTTATTAAGGAAACGCGGCTGATTTTCCAACGCCCGCGATAAATCGGCGCGTCTCTTCTATCGTTTGCCCCTTGTACACACAGGCGCGTGTCCAGGATTCAGACTGGCTAAGTAAACTGCGGCACGTATATAATTCTAAGAGAACGTTACGCCTCGGGGAGGGTAATCCTCCCTTGGAAATCTGTGTATACGATGGGAAGCGGCTCGAGGGTGAACTGCGATTCGCAGGGGAAAATATGTTGCCGACTGTGAACCATGGACCCTCGACTGCTTCAAAAATATATTAATCGAGGACAAACAGTAGCTTTTAAGTAGCAAACGCGTTAACTTTAACTTTAACGAGTCACCACAGACTAACCGAAAAAAGTATAATACTATTAGTGCACCATTCACTCTCAACCCTCTAACTATCAACACTTTACTTGTACCAAATTGAAAAGAACGTGGATGTCAAACCACCCTTTCCACGTTTCCCATCACAGAGGCTAACCAAAGTTCTGCTAAGCCGAAGAGTGCAGCCCACGAACAGCTGTCCACCGTATCAGAGTGCCAAGTGAATTCTATCTCGTAGCGTCCTGAATCCGAGATACCGATTACCGATCCACTGAAATCAACCTGTCGCTCACGCCAGAAGCTTCCTTCCTTCCTTCCGGTCTGCCGAGCAATCCTAACTCATTACAGGGCTACGTGTTTGCACCAGTGTATCGGATGCGCGATAGCGACACCGGCTTAAAGTATGATAAGGTGTGGCTTAGCGTTAATCCCCGGAAGAGCTGTCGGTTTTCTCGCGCGCAGCCTGCCAGCCACTAAATGCTGCCTCTTCCTTGCCTAACCGTATTCACGACGTCTATATTCTGCGGGCATTACGCCCCGCACGAGCCAGATGCGACCCCAATGCTGGTTTACTTAACCATTCCTAGTCCTTACGAGCCCTATGCACATTGACACACACCGAGCCGTGCTTGTCACTCAGCTTGACATCGATATACGAACTTCTGCAGCCGGGAAACAGCAGTTGCGATGAACCAAGGTGTTATGTTAGCGATGGGCTTTCTTAATTGGTTGCATCTTGAGGGATTGAGTGGTTCATCGCAGAGCTCTATGTAGGTATTATTTTAACATGAATAGGGAAATGCTTCTTTCTTAAGGGGGGATTCTCGTGTAAAAGACCCCGAAATTTGTGATTTTTTTTTTAAAAGACAATTGTTTATATTGCATTAAACTCTTTTGAGATAAAAGAAGCCATCTTTAAAGTCGCAGCAAATATTTCTTTATATATACCTTAATAAACCTTTTCAAATTTTCATTTTTCTTTAAAGTGGACCATTCCCAGCGTAAACTATCTAACTTTAAGAAACTTCTATTTTTTCCAATCAGACGACTGTGATAGGTGCTACACATCCCGCCAACAGAAGTTCCATCGTTGAAGAGGTAGAACAGGATTCCACAATAATTAATAAATAATAAGAAGGATCGACATAAAAAACTCTTTTCTGCAAGTTTAAAGATGTCTCCTTATATCCCAAAAGAGTTTAATCCAATATGACCAACAGTTTTGTTAAAAAAAAAATTCTTAAATTTCAGTTACTTTTGGGACTGTTAGACGAGAATCTCCCCCTAAATGATTCACTTCTAACTGAGGTGTATAATTGTATCAGGTTATCATTCTTCAAATAAAAATCACTTTCAAATTCCATACAGCTTAGCAGGATTGTGTATCGCGACCCTATTCCCCCTTCTAGCGTTCCAAACCCCGAATTCTCATCCCCCGACTGCTTACTCAACAATTCACACGTTTCTAACACGCAACAAACGCACCTATTACTCTCCCAACTACGCCACAGCTTGTCCACAAACTCGAGCACGCTCGTCGCCTTTGAAAGACAAAATTCTCAGACCATTTCGCGCCTCGTCTCCCCGAATGATCGCAACAAATATCTCGACAGGATGGCGGTCATTCGTCTCGTGTTCCTGTATCCAGACATGTTCCACTGTCTTCGGTTCGCTGGCTGCGACGACGTCACGTAAAAATAACTTCGATTTGCCCGGATCGGGCGCGACGGGGTTGCAGGACGATTCCGAGGGGGGCGGGCCGGAGGAACGGGTGCACGTGACAGATTTCGGTGTACGCGAAACGACGAGGAAAAGAACGACGATGCACACGGGGCCGACTGATAAGGGGCCAACGCGGGTGATTCATCACGATCCGCGATTATCTACCTGTCACTTCCGGTTCGGCTGGCCCGCGACGAATCAACCATCGCGACTCTTTCGCTATCGGCGGCCACTATTTTTGCGGGAATCGGCGCCAGTACTTCGGTATCGTTGGCGAATTCAATGGCGCTCCTTCGATCGTACGTTCCTGGCTCCGTTCGCTGGTTCGCGATTTATAATTGAATGGATGGCAGTATTTTTCTGGGAGTATTGTCTGCGTCGATGAGTTCTGTTTCGCTGTAGCGATGGATCGCTCAGATACGGTGCGCTTTTATTCCTGGATTTTAACTGGCCCGGCGAATATGGTCCGCTCGATTCGAAAGATCGTAGATTGCGAACTGCAACCGACTGTATTGATCTCTGCTTCCTTGAGCGCCGTCTCCAAATTGGATCGTTCGTCTTCCGTCGCAGACGTGTTTGTTGAAGAAACAAGGAGGAGCGGAATAACAATGGTATTGCTAGTTTGTCGAGTAAGTGGAACGACGAAGGTCTTCAAGGGAGCGACAGAAATGTTAATTATTCTAGCTCCTCTGCTGTGCGAACGTATGACACTAATTTGAAGAGAAGCTTGCAACAGTACCTTATAATATCCCAATGTTTATTGGTAGAGCTGAAGAAATATATTATAATTCTCCGGGAAATTGATGCGAAACGAGAGTAAAATTTAGTTTTCCAATCCCCGTTCATGTTTGACCGTCGAAAATTAATATCCCCGGCCAAATTGAATCCCACCACGAAGCCACAATCAGTCATTCCCTAGTGAAAGGTCGAAATCATTTTTCCACCTCCTTCATATTTCTCTGGCTCGCGAAATCCCGTTCCTTGAACGCTTCATTGTCCCTTCGTCTCTAAAGTAAACTATCATTCATACCGCGCAAAGCCCGCGGAAAACGCTGGGTCTTATCGTAAACCGCCCCTTCATCCAGGAACCACCCACTTCAATTTCTCTCGCAACCATTGTTCGCGGCGAACGCAACAAACGTATACTCGCGGTAACTCGATTACGGTTCGCGTCGGGTCGTTCTGCTGCTCGTCGAAGGAGCGTGGCTCCGTAACGAAGCCTCGAACGATCGTTTCCAGGGAGGAGGCAGGAGATGGTTCGTGCTGGCGGAGAAGTCGCGAGACGACGCTTCCACGCCACAACAGTTTCCAGGGCGAGCAAACGTAGGACGACGACATTAAAGGAAACGCGCGCAGCCAGCACACGGGAACGAGCTTTGAAGTTCTTTTTCTCCACAGGAATCACGACGTAAACGCGGCCCTCTGCAGCCTCCGCAGCACTACCCCGTCCCCGCGTTTTGTAGTTTCGATGATTCCACGTCGCGTTCGACGACGCCTCGCGCCCCGACACTCTGGCGTGCACGTGAACGCGCGAGTGCGCTAATCGCACCCGCGAGTAATGGGCGTCATCGCACCAGCGTGCGGCACAGAGTATCTTTAATTATTCCTCCCGGTTCATGCTCCCTCTCGACTAACAGCCGCGTGCCTTTGCAGCAGACGTCGCTACTGCGACGACTTCCTCTGTGTGCCGTCGTGTCTCTCGGCAAGAAACCCCCCTGAACTTCTCCCTTACGGTTTGTCTTCGCGCGGCAGCGTTTTCCGCCGCTTTGGCGAGTTTCCGTGGATTTCGCGAGGCACGACGGGAGACGGAGGTATCTTGGATATTTCAGTGTTGCTTTATTTTCTTAATGATGGAGGCTGGTATACGGGGGTTGTTTTATCTGGGAGGGTGGCAGGTTTCGGTGTAATTTCTTTGTGGATTTTGTTGGAAGGATTTCTAATATCTCTGAGCAACTGCAGCGTACCATAACTCCTCGGTAAAGTGTACTCAGCTTCGCGTTATTCCACCCACAGCAATTATTTCGTAATAAGGGGATGAGCAGTAACAGCATCGTTATAAGTGGAGAGTAATACAGTGTATCGTTAAACAAATTACCAACGTTATCTAATCTGACCTCTATATAATAACAAGCAGATCAAACTCGATCCCGATCCACGAACTCGCAATATTCTCCTCTGGAATAATTCCAATTCACGCTGTATAAACGAACCCCTCCTGTTTCGCGGACTTTCGCTGCCCAGCTTCCCGGTCGAGCGTCCGTGGCTGAAAAAAGCGCCGGATGTTGAACAAGTCCGAAAAGGTCCGCGTATCCGACTGTCGGATACGGCTCCTGCCCTTTTCGCGTGCGTGCCAGAGTAACTAATTGCTCGAGCTATTGATTCTGCTCGCTACGGGTATCTTGTTTGCGCGAAATCCGACGAATGAGCTGGCCAACGAAAAGTCAGTGGCCCGATTTGTCCGCTCTTTTTTTTGCTTTTCTATCCGGGGCCAGCCAACCTTCGCTATAAATCGCTGTCAGTGGGAGGGCGAAGAATGAAGTTTCTGCGAATTTTATTGTGACGCTCGCGCGAGCTTGAAGTTTATATGTCCGACAGTCGCGTTGACGCGCGGATGTAATTTATTTCAGTGATGAAAGGCTTGTTCCTCCCTCTCCAACATCCACGAAAATTGCGAGAGCCGTGTTGTGCGAAATGTTGTTTGGAGGGCGAGGATTTGGAAATCGAACGTGCTTTTTTTTTAAGGGGATGTGGTGCGGTGGAAGCTCTGCTAGCTGAGCTATCGTTAGTTGAGTAGTTTTGTTTCAATAGAGGATGTTGTTGCGAGATATAACTGTTTTATTTAGAATACAAAATGATCAACGAATAAGGCGAATAATTTGAGTAGGCGTGTGATAATAGAGGTTTCGTTATGCGATGTAGTAGTAACGACGATATTCGTTGGTTCTGGCATTGTTCTCTGGGGCTGGGGAAAAAGCTTTAAGCTACCGAATTCGTTGTGTGTTCGCAACGATGTAGTTTGCCTCGACTCTCTCCCGTGTAAACCTCCTCGAAATGCTTGACTTTGGCTGCAAGAGGGCCAAAGGATTGTGTAATTCGTACGGCAAACAACAGCTAGGCAGCTGTTGCGCGAGCAAAAAGGCTGCGACATTGGCGAACGAAAGCTGTTGCTGCCGCCGAGGTGTCGGAATTAAGCTAAACTATTCTTTAAACGGGAATCAAACGGTCGTTCTCCATCAAACAGTGCTTACTGATGCGGGGAGACTCAAATTTCGAGAATTAATCTAACTTCTTAAAGCCTAGCGGATAGAAAATCTTGACTACTTTTTCTACATCAGCTTGCATAATGCTATGTTCTATATCTCTTACTTAAGGGGGTATACCCGTTTGAACCCTCGAAAAATGTGTACATTCTGTGGATTTTTTTACAAGTCAATGGCTTGATGAAGATTTCCAGGTTTTTCCTACTATCTTTACATAGTATTATGAATTACTTAAAGAAAAAGTTTCAGTTAAAAAACTATTGTTTTTCGGAAATTATGCATACATATCTGAAAGTCTCTCGATTTTAAAATGCTACAAGAATTACCCAGAACAAAATGCAATCACCCCAAGTAATTAAAAAGAGGTAAAGCATCACTCTCTTCAAAGCACCAAAACGTTCCCTTCAAAAGACAAACTCAATCGACGAATCTGCGACAAAGGCGAGGGGGTAGGCAGCGTTCCTCCCTCGTGTAGCACCCTCCCGAGGTTTGCCCAGAACTTCTGCGCCGCTGATATAACGTACCAGGTTACGTATCGGTGTTCCCGACCTCGTTGAAACCGGTGCCAGAAACGATCGTCGGTCGAATTATCGGGATCAGCATTTCCAGCGGTATTTGTGGCCTGATTGCGGACTGCTGCTGGCCTCCGCGTTAAAATCGAGCTAGGATCGTGGGTCAGGGGGATATAGGTGGAGAAGACTCGGTTGCCGCCGATAAATATGGCCGTCGTGGTTCTAGAGGGACGGATAAGGGGAAAGCGAGCAGAACACACGGAGGGAGAGCAAAAAAAAAAATAAACGACGGGATCGTGGGCGAAAGACGAAAAGGCGGGCCCCGAAAACGAGAGGGGTTGGAAGGCGGGGAGGGTGGCCGGCTTCCGTTGCCTCGTGTCCCCTCCGCCGACGAATACGCTCTTCCGGTAATCAAGCTTCCGCGAGCTGGCTCGAGGCCGCGCCGGTTGGACTAATTAATGGAGACTGATTGCTCGACTCTATCCGGGTTAACCCGCTGCTGACTTCGCTTTATCGGCGCTACTTAAATTTTCGAGTCCTTCCGCGGCCTACGGAGCCGTTCCAGCCCTTTCTGCGAACACTTTGAGCCACACGGAGGGGTGGGTTCGGGGGAGGTTGAAATTAATTCTTCGGGAGTGGGTTAGGTCCGTTATCGGAATCGCCGGCGGAATTCTGCGCCATTCAGATTGTCAACGAGGTATAAAAGGTCGAGGGAGGTTGCGAGTGTCATTTTACGGAGTTGTAGCTTTGCACATGTATCGTTTCGTTGTTAATCCTGAGATTGTTTCCTACCTATGGTTCATATGAAACTGAAACTTCATCCCCAATTTGTACATTTCTCGCAAGCAAAAGGAAGGGAATTAGAGCGACCAGGGGAAGAAGTTGCAGCCTTTGCGAGACAAATTTCTACAGGATTATTAAACGTGCCTCCTTCGCGTTCTCTAATATCCTCCGAGAGTACACAGGCCGAATACCAATAAGAGACCAGGCAGGCATTCTTTGATAAAACATAAACGTTCGTAAAACGGTTGCGCGCTATGGGAACCGTCATATTATGGCGGAGCAACAAGCTAGTAAAGCAAAGGATAAACCGTTACATCCGTCCAGACCGGAGGGCAAATCTTTATTAAAACTCGTGGACGAGATTGAAACGTGGTACATGGGGACACGGAACGCCTCTCTCAATAAAGACCTCTTGGTTTCCCTCCGCTTTCCCTCTGTATCTGCCGCCGCATCGAAATTTCCCTGGTCCGCCGTCAAAGCGCGCAACTTCCGTGGAAAATTCCGCGAGCGGGCGTTTCATCGACGTGGATCCGCGTAGTTCGGCCGAGCGAAGTTTACGGAGCGCGCCTTGCCGGTCGAAGGCTGGAATTAACATCGCTGTAAAGTTCCCGCCGTAGAATCCGATTACGAAAACGGTCCGAGGAAGCGTCCGGCAGCATTTCCTGCCAGCCCCTTCGAATATATAAGATCCGCTACGTAATCGACCTCTCCGAGGGACCTTTTTATCCGCGGACTCGGAAGAAACTGGACGAAGGCGCGTGCAGCTGGTGCCGCGCGTGCTGCGCGCGCGATGGAAACAAGAATTCGCAATTTCCACGGATAAAAATTTCAATGCGGGGTAAGGTAATCCGTGGGCATACAGAATTCGATGGCAGAGGGAGGAGACGCAAACTAGGCCCGCGGGGCGACTTGTATCCCGAGGATTTCACAAGTTTCTGCCAGGAAAATCTACCAGGGATTTGTTATAAACCGGCTGGATGCAAATCGATCGTGACCGCGTGGCCGAGATTCTGCTGTGCATCCGCGCTTTTCTCCCGCTCCCTACCGGAACGATGGCTTTTATAAAAAAGTAAATGGAGGGATCGATTAAGCGAAACGGGAATAATAAATGAACATCGACTGTTGAATTCTTTTCTCTTTCGCGGCTGCTCCTTTCCGCGGCCTGGCTCGCCGCTGGTGATTTTTCATATAGGAATTTCCAGGGAGCCCGGCAACGGGTCGCTTTTCATCTTTCCTTCGAGGATTGAAGGATGAATGGGGCTTTTTTAAAGGGAACGGTAAAAGAGCAACCTGGTGATTTTTCATCTACGAATTTTGGAAAGCTTGCAACGCGCCACTGCCTTTGTTTCGGTGCTACAAATGGCGGGCAAAAGCCGGGATAAGCGGCGCTAGGCGGCGTAGCTGAGTGAGCTGGACGCTGAAACTCTTTATCGACAAGCTTTGAGGCTGAAATTGTTCCCTTGTCCGCGCCGTTTTAGAGCATCGTGACTGAGGGAGTCGTCAGTGCGCGGGGATATTCAACCGGACTTTCATTATTATTTAAAGACTAAGCTGCCATTCAAATATGAATTGCGAATTCGGCGATCCACCCAAAGGCAGACCTAATCCTGATGAATAGAATTTTTAAGCATCACATATATTCGCTGGATTCCCGTTGCATCGCGGTCGCTCCGGCTTTGCCGATCTCCAATCAAAGTCCCGCGATAGATCCCACGAGGATTTATCGTGAATCAGCGGAGCAGAGTCGCTGGTAACGGGTCAGAAATAGGGCGAGGCTCTTTCCCAGCACCCCCATTTTCGCCGAGGTAATTTCTGAGTACGAAGGGTATTACCGCGACGCATAACTGCTGCGCTATCAAAGGAGAATGGCGCGCGGAGAATTTCCGGGTTCATAGTTAACCTACTGCGTGTGCACACCCACCGCCTCTCCGCCCGTCGTGGAAATCTTTGGAATTGTTTGCGCGTCAAAAGCCATTGGTCTTCCGATGTCGCCGCGGGAATAATTTGCAGTTCGATGTTTCACAGATTTCTCATTCCTTCTTCAACACTTCTTTTACCATCACGCTTTCTTCTTCGCGTTACTTCTCTTTCCTGTTTCTTTCAGACTGCTGTGATTTTTCAATTAAATAAGATATGCGAGGGGTTTTCACTAACGCCGAATACGTTCAGAGATACGTAACCGTGCGTGTTTTCCCATTGGAGCAAAACGTTGCGTACGTGTTTCATTTGGAATTCCTCTCGCGTTAAAAGTTATGCGCCGCTTTTCCTGTGTGCAGGAGCCCGTGACACGGTCGCATTTTCCCTCGATTTTCCCTACATCAACCGCGCCTTCGCCGTGAATCAGCTGACGCCGGTTTAATGCGCGCTTCAAATATGCAACGGAAAAATAAATCGATCCGGGCGTGCAAAATGGAACCGGAAATCAGGCTCTCGGAGATGAATGGGTGTCGAGTGAAATAGTAGGAAAAAAAAGTATGTCGCGTTCGATCGCGGGCTGAACATTTTCGCGCGTGTCCACTCGTTTTTTTTGCGCGCGCGTAGCTGTTATTACGGCGAACAGGTTGAAACGCGTGGTGGCGTTTGGTAGAGAGAGGAGTAGGGTGGAGTGTTAATGGTAGGCACAAAAGATTGTATATCGTCTACGAGGAATAATATATCAGTTTTGAAAGAAATCGACGAAGCCAGACACTCTGAGAACCCGATGCAACTCATGAATCACAGTGCCGCAAGCGTTTCACTAAAGCCTAGCAGTATTTTAAAATCAAAGGCATTCTACCCTTCGCACTTTATTCCCATATATTTCACGTTTCCCTATTCCTCCCACCCCAGCATATTCTCTTTTCTTCCTTTTCCTCGTTTCCTTTCTGCATGCACCCATTCTTTTCCCTCAAACCTTACCCACATCCACCTTCTATGTAAGGACCGAGTTTCTGGAAGCTTCAGCGATAATTAACTTCACACATCCCAATTCGTACTGAACAATGAAACGTCTATTCCTTAAATTATTTAAAAGAACTATAGATTTGCTTTTTGATAATCGAATTGTTGCAGCCAAGTGCTAATATTAACCGTTTTGTTTGTGCAGTACATCTTCAACAAGTTCGCTACGGAAAAATATTCCTAATGCGTGCTTTTCGAGTTCCAGCTCACGAAGCTCTCTTTTTCCCTTTTTCCGTACTTAAACTCCTCTTTCCTACCCCTACCCTTATCCTGATCTTTCCCATTTCTTCACGCGCTCTTTACTTCCACCTTTCCCTTTCTTCCCTTTTCCTCCATCATCTGTTTTTCCATTTTTCCCCCTGACTCAGGTGCTCTCCGCTGTTTTCCTCCCTCTGTGCTACGCCCCTTCCCAGCTTCACCTTGTTCCACGTAATTCATTCTCCCGATCCCTACATGCCCCGAATTCTCTCTGCAGCCACTCCTCGACGACCACGTTCCCGCGTGCACGCAAAACGGAACGTGTCTGTCTCTCGAAAGCGGCGCACCTGTTAGCGAGGGGGTGAAAGCGCCCCGGTTTCCACCTGTCGTCGTTCTCACCACGACCGCTAATTGGATCGACAGGAAAGGAAAAGAGAGGACGCAGGGTTGAAAATGGCGCCTTTGACAAATGGGGGAACGGTCGCTCACCTTATCGCCATGCTCTTCGCTTTCAAGTGATGCCATCTCTGGTTCATCTCGTCCAGTCGACGTTGCAGCATGACAGCGTCATCCTGACTGGCCAGAGAGCTCAACAGCTTTCGCCCTGTGCCGTTCAGGGACGCGTAAACGTCTCGGTGGGTCTCGATCTCCGATTGGAGGTCCTGCAACAGAAAATGGAGACGTTCCCGTTAGTGTCTCTGGTGGAAGAAACATAGGCTGCTGAAATATAGGAGGAAATAGATAAGAGTTGTATTTTCAGCAGATTATGTAAGAACTTTCCGACGAAGCTGAACACTCAGGCCAGAATTTCTCAACGTAAATCGCACGTGCCGTCGCGAATTCACCGACAGATATTTTTTATCAATAGTTTCGAGTATTCACGGGCCATTTACCAGGCATTTCCTCCGCAGAAACATGCAGAAAGTATTCACCCGACGCAGAGAGAACGTTCACGGTGTTTCGTCATGGCGATGACGTGAATTGCGGCGAACGCCCGGGCAGAAGTGATTTATGCCTGGTTCCCATGTACATGGTCGCTGCGAGACCAGCCGTTGACGTGCGCCGTCGGCCGCCAATGAAAATAAATCGAGGCTGATGCAAGTGAATTAAGAAATATTCGTCGCCGACAGCGTGCAGCTTTCTTCCCCACCAGACCTAACCCCGTTTCGCTAATCAGAATTCCGATATCGCTAGTTTTAGCAAACGACTCTGGAACGGTGTATTTCCTTCTGACGAACATTTATAATCCCCAAGCATGGAAGACTTTACGTAACGGAGCCATAAAGCTATTTCCGACTAGAAGATTTCGCGAAAACACCAACGTAACTGCATGTTCTCAGAGTCACTCACGTGGACACTGTCGCAACTGAAGATGACTAACTCCGGTAAGCGATAGAGAATTAATGAACCACTGGGAACGCAGAATATTCCCCGACCAGGAACAGACAAGGAGATCGACAAATGCTTAAAAGCTCCGTAGAAACAGCGGAAGCTCTCAGCATTTTCGTTTCAAGAACGTCTGCCGACGTTCCACCGGTTACTTGGCAGAGTTCCGCCGGAAAAACGGATAATAATTCAGGAGCTTTTGTTCCCTGGCGGGTCGGGACATTAAGTTCCATAATTCAAGGGAGCACAGATTGAAACTCGTCCCAGGATTGAATACACGAGATCCAGGGAATACTTCATATTTCTCGTTTCAAAGACTCGCCACGTTTTCCACGCTTAATCAGATGCTCGCTCCTCGGCGTTTGTTCTCCGATTCCCTCGATCCTCGAGGCCTACGTCTAAGGTTGTCGCGATTTTAACGACTCGATTCCCATCTGTGTTCAGGATCCACTGATAGCTTATGCGCGCAAGACAGAAAGTTCGTCGAAACGTTAGGGACGGAATCATTCCCGATTCTGGATTCACCTAGAATATTACCTCCGTGCTTAATGGAACATTTTGTACATTCCATAAAGCAGAGGGAAAACATTGTGGCGCGTTCTGCGTTGCAGCTACGTCTGAAAGCTGCTCGGCGCATCTGTCATAAAGCTTTTCGTTGGCGAGCTCGTCGAGTGTACGAATCGGTGACGTCTATTTGGAACAGTGGGGTATCTGCGTCGCGGACGATGAAGTCTGGTCGCTGACGTCGGATTTATCGTCGAGCCTGTTCACTGGGAACCGCCTATGCTACCACTACAGCGATCCTCGTGGATCGACGAACTGAGGATTTCCCTTCCCTTTCTATTGTCCCACAATGCACGACTGTACTGAAAACATAAGATTCTACAACCAGGAGAATCAGTGGAAGGAAAAGAATCTCCCCAAGCGATGCCTCTTAACTACCCATTTTAACTTCCATTCAATTTCCCCGGGGCGCCTCGTCGCCGCGTCTTTCAATTTCCCTGGCGAAATAAACTCTGGGAAATAAGATAATATGAACCTCCCTTGTTCTCCAATCGCGTGATACCGATCGATCCCGGAATGGTAGGGATGATCGAAGCGTTGCTGTCTTAAAAGCGCACTTTCGATGCAGATTAGATTTCATGGGTTAATGAGTAGCTGCAAAGCTGACCCTGTTAGACCAGGGGCCAATGGGAGGGAAGGGGGAGCTTTGCAGGGAAAATTCGACGGGTAGATGGGCTGGAAAAACGCGGGAAATGCGAAGGCGTCCCTCTCTCGTGCTTCTTATCGCGGTTACGGCCCGTGCAATTACGCAAATGCGCGTTATCGATGTGCCCCGGGGCCGCGTAGCCTTTTTTCTCTCCTCCGTTTTTCTATTTTATCCTGCCTTCCGTTAATCGCCGTTACAGGGGCATCGTTGCGCTGGGACAACCGCGTGAGATCTCGCCCAGCGATCTGAAGCTCGAGCGTGTGCCTCGGCCAGCTCCATTCCGCGAGAACGTTAATGTGGCGAACGACGGGCGATAATTGCGCGATGCTCGTATCTACGTCGCGGTTTATCGCGTCTGGCCGACGCTGATCGTTGATCGCTGCGGTTCGATCGACGACGTTGGAAAATGAGGGCATTCGTGCGATGGGAATCTTTATCGATCGGGAGGACACGTATTGCGAACAGGGACTTTTATTAGCGAGACACAAAGGGAACTTAAGTTTTTAGTGTGTCATTTGATCTCTGAGGAAGCTGCACTGTTGGCGAAACGTCAGGATAAAAATCTAACTTAAATAATTAAACCTGGACCGTGAAAGCTTAAAGCTCTGAATTTAGATTCTAGCGTTGAGTAGCTTATTTAATCTTTAAAATTAATTTGGTAGCAGAACAATAGATGTAATAGTAATAGGCTACTTCTGTAACAGAAACAAAGCGCGGCTCTTGTCATTTGATGGAAAGATGTATGTTTTATGCTCAACGATTTCGAAGGGACGTCTTTAACTATGTTCCGCGAAGCGCGCAAACAGCAGTAACTAAATCGATTCTATGGGCGTTCGTGCAGAGTTCCGATTCAATTACATCCCCGAATCCTTACGCTCGAATCGAAGCGCACGTTCTGCCCGCGGCGAGAGCGTATCATGTGTTTTGATGCCTCGCCGCGCCGCGCCAAGGACGTAATATTACGTCCCCGGCTAGAGACTTGCTTTATTGCCCGGCGTTATGGCTCCTGATAATATTCCGAGCACATGGTATACGTAATTGGCAAAGGGGAACGCGGTTGCGAGCACCTCGCGAACGATACCTCGCGTTCCATTTATCATCACGTGCGTCTGACGAGCTCGGCTCCTCTGAAACATGACTAACGACTTTGTTACTTAATTAGAACCGTCACGGCTCTCGGGGATCTCGCCAGCACGACACCTTTGATTCAAATGTTTCACTTTTCGCGGGATAGAATTTAATTACATCGCGAACCTAAGTAATCCAGCTGTCATCTCCATGTCACGCTCTGTGAAAATCTAACTGCCTCGACCAGTAACTAGGTAATGTCTATTCAATTACATTCTTCGATAACATTAAAATTTCTAGTTATGTACCTGCTAATTTCACGGAGACGGTCGTACATTGAAAAGTCGCGGGGAGGTCGTCGGATATTATTCGTCCTTGGGGTGAAAATTTTCGGGGACGCAAAGGAACGATCTTCCAATGACGGAATCCGCATAATTTAAAGGGTTTCATCTTTCGAACGGGTTCGCTGCTCCACATGACGTATTTAATCGGCGGTGCCAGGGCTTAATCAATGTCTGACACTTACGCGGTCGCGGGTCGGTGACGTGCACGCCCGTCGAGGATTTCTAATGAGGAATTGCCGATTACCCCGTCGGTATACCGAGATTTCACGACGATTCGGTCCCGCTGCGCCTCCCTAATATTCAACCTCCGAGGAGATAAAGCCGGCGAATTTACGTGATCTATGGAAGACACGAGCCGAAAGGGATTCACTCGGAACGGCGGGCTCCTTAACAGTTTGTCACGTCGCGGGCTTCGTTATTCATGCTGAGTCACATAAATGTTGAACGACTCTTGGTATTTATAAGATTTCCAATCTCCAAAGGAACATTTAGAAGTAAACTCGACTGCCGAACGATCCGCGAGGATGGGGTTTATCTCACTTACTAAATAGAAGCTTGGATCAGATTTCGAATGAGTTTACATTACATCTCCATTAAATGGTTCATCAATCTGTTCTGTCTACGTGTTGCAAGTTTCCACCGACCAATACATTTGTCAATCAATTACCATCGAGCGGCTGCACGCGGAAATAAGCCAGCTGCGGGTTGTTAAAAATCCGCTGAAAAGGTGCGTTCGTAATTGAGCGTTATTGAAAAACTGGATTCCCCTTAATTGCCCTGGGTGATCAAAAAGTGAGCTTCACACACAGATTACTTCCCTCCACTGGTCGTCTACTGCGTTAAACGCATCCCCGAACTTAAACACAACCCCCGAGCCACGCGTAGCTACCCCAGCTCGAGGCAACTCGAAACGAATGAAACTTGAGAGCACCGAATCTCTCTAAAATCTTTATCGCTACCTTAAGGAGGTATACCTGTTTGAACCCTCGGAAAATGTGTACACTTTGTGGATTTTTTTACAAGTCAACGGCTCGATGAAGATTTCCCGTTTTTGTATTATGTTTACATAGTATTATGAGCTACTTAAAAAAAAGTTTCAGTTAAAAAACTATTATTTTTCCGAAGTTATGCATACATATCCGAAAGTCTCTTGATTTTAGACGTTTATTATTTATAAAGAAAAAGGTGGCCTTTTCTATTAGAAAAATGTAACTTTACCTTTGATCTCTCACCTTTTCTTTATTTTTCAAAATTTTCAAATCGGTCCCGTTGGACGATAGCTATTGACATACTTTATAAGAGGATTTTATTATTTTTTATTTCAGACACGAAATACAGCTATTTTCAGGCCCACCGTTTAGCCGTCTAAAATTTAGATACTTTCGGATATGAAAACTTCCGAAAAACAATAGTTTTTTAACTGAAACTTTTTTTTTAAGTAGCTCATAATACTATGTAAAGATAGTAAAAAAACGGGAAATCTTCATCAAGCCGTTGATAAAAAATCCACAAAATGTACACATTTTCCGAGGGTTCAAACGGGAATACCCCCTTAACCATCCGCCACGTTCCACGCGATAATACGTCTGCATTTACCTGTTCGAAGAGATGTAGCTCCGCCAGCAGCGTGTAGGAAATGTAGATGTACCGTGCGTCGTCCTGTTTCCTGCGGGCACGTACCCCCCGAGGAGGATTCCCCTGTGGGGCGGCACGCCCCCCGGGCCAGGTGCCCCCCTTGCGCACACTTTCACGATAATCCACCGTAATTACGTACCTCGAGGCTCCCTCATCACCCCGACGGTCCACGCGCGACACGTATAGCCGTCCTGCCCCTCTGCCGTCAACCTTTACCTGTCCACTATCCACACCCCGGCACTCGACCAATATCTGCACGCACTTTCGCCACGGTCCACCCTTGTCCCCCGTCCACTCTCCCTCCGCGTCGAGCGAGGCATTTTTGCCCTTCGTGGCTCCCGTTTACGACCCCCGGCCACGCGATTAACCGTGTTTTCCTAGCGTAATCGGCCCCGCTTCGACGGCTGCATACAAATCCACGAGCATTCGCGTGAATTATCGATCACCATTAACGACGCTCGGCTACAGGGCAACGGGGGTTGGGGGGCGCGGCACGTGCGCGGATTTTGCAAGGGTTGCTCGCGACGGAGCAAGCAAAAAATGTTGGGGCACGTGTCGCGATTAACCAGCCAGAAGAATTTTAAACGCACCGAGGCTAATGAGCGCCCGGAATGGAGCGCCTCAGACGTCTTGCAATGGCTCGCGCGGGGTAATTTCCTTGTTCGTGACCGACAGCGACTTATAAAACTCTGTTTTCTGTTAGAATGTAACGTGAAGAAAGATTGCCCTCTTATCTTCCAAAGGGTTGCAGGCAGCAGGAGCTATGATCTTGTGAAGATCTAAAGATACATAGGAATATTCGAACCACCTCTCTCAAAGTCAAAACCAAGCGCAATTGTCCTCCACTGCGATCACACAACCCCTAAACAAAACTTCAGCAAACAAATTACCACATTAATCCAAACACAAGCAGCACCGATGCAACTGCAACACCCTAGCCCACCTCCGAAATCTCAGTCTGCTCAAGCACCGATGCATCTGACTGTTCCAGGCCCATTGTTACAGAAAATCTAATTCCTCCGTGAGAAATTATCCTCTTATTCTCAAAGGGGTTGAACAAACGCTAGCCAGAGCAGCAAACATCTCCTGTTTCATTATGGAATCAATGACGCGTGGTCAGCTTCTTCCGATAGCGTTGGGATAATATATGGCCGTGGTTGGAACAGTGACGCATTCCGTCGGATTAGAAACCGAGCCCGGACTCGATTGAAGCTGAAAGGGGAGGGGGGGTTCGGGCGATCGAAATAAAATATACGTGGCGCGGAAAGGAGCCGCCGAGGGATGAATAATGCATGATGGTGGGACGAACAGCTTGTGGTAAGTAACGAGGCGGATTTGTAAAACAGCACCGCCACGACATCCCCCTCCGATGAACTGCAAATAATTTAACCCCTGGTCGACACCGTACGGTGGACAGGGCGTATAAAGAGGAACCCCTGATTTTCCCGTTTCTCGATCGGCAGGCGTATAAGTAATTCCTCGATATTGGATTCGGGCACGGTGGACGACGATTATGCGAGGAAATGAAAACGTGGATTCTCTTGGGGAACCTGCAGTCTCGTAGATTTCGCCGGCTTATCCCTTTGCTTCAATATTTGAGCGTCCGAAGAACGGGAATCTTTGTAATCAAATTTCTTATTTCCGTGGGCCGCGTGTTTGCGGTTGCAGTGGACGAGGTATCGTAGTTTCAGAGTCATAAGTGGTTTGGTTTTTTTGCCGCGGATTATTTGATAAGCGAATGACTTATCCAAGGTGCTCTTTTCGTAACAGTTCTGCCTCTATTGAAGAATATGAGAGGCTAACAAGATCCGAGAGTGACTGCGTCGTTTCGCGTCGACAATTGAATAGCCCTTGGAACGAAGTTGCCAGGGATTTGAGGGAATTTTCAGAAGCATAAGGCACCATGTTCTCTAGACTAGATTGATAACAATTTCCCTCGAACGAAATGCAAAGTGAACGTCGTACTTCCAAACGAGTTTCGTGGAAACCTCGCACTTTTTTCCCGCGGTACGAACTCAGCGGCGAGAAAGTCCTTTGACTAAAATGAAAAGTTACGACGGAAATGACGTCGCGTCGATGGTCGGCGACGTGGATTTCGTCGGCGTCCTCGTTAAGAGGTCGTAAAATGATGAACATCGTAGCATCCGATATTCCGCAAGCCCCTCGAGAATTCTTAACCAAAAGAACTGCAAGAGACAGCAAGCAAGTCACATTTTAACGCCTTTTCGACATCATCAATAATGTGTACCTACTTAATACCAACGATCTGAATCATAAACAAAATCGACGACTTCCTCAATTACCTTTCTCTATTCTTTATAATAGAGATTACCAAACTCAGCGACGATTTCAGGTTAATACAAGAGCAGAATTGGTGAATGCTTTAATATTTGATCGCAGAAGTGTGCTTTCCTGCCTCGCCAAGTTTTCGACGCGCCACGTCCCTACAACTGTCAAACAGGCGTCGTTCATTTCTCTCGCCGCCAGGGACGAGGACCGGGGGTCGTCGCCGACGGAATCCATTAACGGTGTCCACGGTTCGACACTTTCCCCCCCCCCCCTCCGTCTCGATCCCCTTCGAGGCGGCGAGAGCAGACCTGCCAGTCGAGCGCGTCAAAAAATGGAACGCGCCCCGCGACCGGGGGCGGCAGCGGGGAGAATTTCATTTTAATATCGTCTAAACGTCACGGGCCCATTGGAAACGTTCGTTGACGCGACAGCAGTCGGAGGAACGGCTGCCGTTTGTCTTCTGTCGAAAACACGCGGCTCAACTTTCTGCTCCAGTGCTGGAAAGAAGTGAAAGTTCCTCGAGTCGAAGGGCCTTTTGGGCGAAGAAACTTCGTGCGAAGAAACATGGGCGGAACTTGGAGAACGACGAAACTGTTGAGTTTCAGAGAAACGAGATGCTCCTCGTAATGAATAATTATGAATTCCAAAACAGCCTGCGCTTGATCGCGACATAAACAGTAGCTTTTGTTACCCTAAAAATTCGCCTTTTCCATCGCTCCATCGATGCATAAACACGCGCCACTTTTGTTTCGAGTTTCGCCGACGAGGATCACGCTTAGCGTACGAGAAGATCGAGGCGAATGGTAATGCCGGTGGCTCAGGGTCTGATGGAGAAATTGGTGTACCAACCACCGCCGTAATGTTACTGAAAGAGGCCGATGCGAGGAAAGGGGCGGAGGTGGGTTCGGTTAAGCGGCTTGCGGACGATTAAAGAGCGCCGCAGCAGCCATCGTCGCGCTCCAGCTTCATCCCCATTGGCGATCAAAACCCAACTGCCTTGTCGTTCGGTTAAATACGAAGTACCCGGACCTATCCTCTTCCCCTGCCTTCGTTCCTCTTCTGATTTTTCCTTTTCCCGGACTCCGAAGCGACGTTCGCAACCTGCAGTTCCGTGGCATCGACGTTCGTCAGCTCGAGTTATTTGGATGGTCGACCATTTGGATCACCAGAAACGCGCGGCGATTGCCATTTATATGCGATTCAAGCTGATACTATCCGCTCCTGTCGTTTTAAATAAAAAATGACGCGGCGAACGCGTTACCAGATTCTTCCCAATTTCTCCGTGGAATTACAAGGCGACATTCTGGTCCCCGCGCAGAAACATCGATTTCCAAGGCTGCACAGGTTGGCCGACGAGAAGCGTTAGCACGAAACACGTCCATATCGGATATGAAACTTCCTCCAGGAGATGGAACGCAGGACACCGTCTACCAGCCGCATACTCAGGATATCTCTCCAGTCGTAGCCAAGATTCCCGAGAAAAGTTTCATGGAGGAGCGTCGACAAAGCTCGCGGAAATGTCGACTAAAGCCTGGTCAAGTGACTCAGGAAACTGCCAGGGCATACCTTCAAAATCAAATTTCCTGGCCCCAGCTGCAAGAGGACACCCTCGCACGTGTTTCTTCTTCCATATACTCTCGCCCTCGAGAAACATTCAAATTCCACGAACAAGTGGGATGAAATGAAGGTGGGACGCATTCGCTGAACCATGAAGCTCTGTCAAAGACATCCGCGACAGTTTACGGTACACAGTTGCGAAGGAAATGGTCATTTGGGAGAGCAAGTGCCCTCCATTTCAGTGAATCGTTCGCTAAACTCATGGCTAATAAAAAAGAAAGGAGACGTTCCTTGGAGCCTGACGATCGTGTACTCGGCGGCCACTTGGATTAGACACTTTCGATGAGGATCCACGCTCCGGACTTTCTTCGAACGACTGTTGTCGGGATTTCGGCTTTTACGATCCGCACGGAAAGGGCGGTTTACGATTTCGCCAATTTCCTGAACGTTTCGCGTCCATCTAATCCCGAGCGGACTGGGTGTCGTAAAAATCGCAGTGCGTAGGGAACGACTCGGAAGGATCTCGTTCGATATCTCGACCCCGGGTGTCATCTCGGCCGGGACGGTCTAATAACGTCGCGTGTTAAAAATATGGGCGACGTTGGAGCTTAACAAAGTTAAGGAACACGGGCCAATTGTGGGAGGGAGTATGGAAATGGGGGGAATATCTGCGAGAATCTCGAGGAAAATCCTGTTCAATTTTCTTCTAACATTTGGACGCGGGAAACTGGACCGTGGTTTTCAGCATGCTCTGACTTGGAGATTGCGAACGGGTTGCACATCGTCTGGGGACGATTCCTTGCAATTGGAGGGTGCGAAGGGCGAGGGCTGGGGACTGAGTTTATCGTAAGGGTGCAGCTTCTTGCATATTTTCGAAATTTAGAATCCCTCTGGCTTGACAGTTGTCGGACTATCTGAATTCTCAAGCGGAACTGTGAGTCCCATATTTTTGCACTTGAATAGGGTGTTATTAGAATTTTTATGCAGGAAGATTGGGGGTTTAAATTGAGGTTTTAGAAGAAGGAAGCTCGATACTTTTCAGAGGAACGGTTTCTTTATAAAGGAACGAGCATCTGATGTGGATCTACTGCTACTGCACGAAACGAAGCTAGTCGAATTTCAGACATATGGTTATAGTTCGGTAATATCACTATTGCGTAGTGGCAGATTACGATCGTTCTGGCATGCAGGTGCTCGATTTTACCACTTTATGACGAGGCATGTCATTGTCCCAGCGCCCGGTCCGTCGTAAACGCCACAGCGAAGATTGATTGCGAATGATATCAACACGTTGCATAGTATGAAACTTAATCCATGACCCGCGAGTACTTTTTCCACTTAAATTTCTGTCGCATGCAATTACTCTTGTGCCACGAATTTCAGTCACAGACTACTGAAGGCATTCTGCTAATATTCCAAATCACACTTTTAAATGTAAACGCAGAATAATGCGATTAATAGACAAGAAATTACACAACGCTATTACAATAAAACTGAATAGTCTGCAGCATCGAATGGATTCTCCCGCCTTCAAACGCTTCGATAAACAGCAATCGACGGTGGGGAGGGAGAGAGAGAGAGAGAGAATTTGGTGGCAATTGTCGACGAAAGCCGCGCGCGTCGACGAGAATTTCACTCGTGAAATTTTGAAATTTGACAGCGATTAACGGGTGGGTGATCCGACGGTGTTCTTGTTCCCGTGCACAATCGTCACGGTACGTCGACGTTAACGACGTCACGCCTGTACACGGCGGAGCAGTCGACGAATTAACGCCCCATTGATGTTCCCAGAGAAACGATCTAACTCGAATCAACGACCTGACGGCTGTTTGTTCGACGAGTCTGCACAATACAGTGCGCAAATGTACGGTGTTGGTCGTTGGAAGGAGAGACTATTATCAACACGGCTGCTTGGGAGAATGAACGCAGCTATTCCAGTGAAATCAGCAATGCTTCAAGACTGAGAAATAAATAATCTGAATAATAAATTATTCAAACTTTTATCACAGTCGTCTTTAGTATTATCTATTATCATCATCACATCCTAGACGTCATACGATTCTATTCGGAAACCGTGATGGAAAGAGACAACTGCAAGAGTAATACGTCGCAAGTAGAACAAACTTAAAAAAGTCAGATACCGCGTCCAGCTAATAATAAGTGACCTCTATTATCACTCTGCCGTCATAAATCCCCTCCCTACTCCGGAAACAATAACCGTAGTTCCCAAACCACCACAGAAACTAAAAATCAAACGGGAACTACTTGAAAAGTAACACAAGCTCGCGGAACATCGACGTTGCAACTTCCTGACAGTGCAGCTAACTCGACTTCATCCATCACAAAGTCACTCATGCAAGATTCACCCCACGATTCATCTTCTTCTATACAAAAGTGGAAAAAAGTGCATTCATCTAGCCCCCTTTGGAAACTACCCCTTCAAGGTCCAAAGGCTTGTTCCGCGCGATTTCGTTACGCGCTCGCCCGCGCTCAAAGCGGATGGAAACGAGTCGACCGTGGCGCGGTGGTTCTCGATCCGTTTTTCAATCCGGGCCGGTTTGCAAATAAATGAAAATCCGCGGCGGTAATAGGCCTCGATCGCATTACCCCGTACTCGAGCAGAATAAACAGTGGCTAAAATGCGGGCGCGCCGCGCACAAGCGGCAATTCAATTGAGCCCCGCGTAAAAGCCGACGGTGATTCACGGAGATGCGAGTGTTTGCGCGCATTTTCCGCGCAGATCAGCCAGCGCGTAACCGGCTCGCCTACGTGACCCTCTGCAAATGCGCATCGAATATGCCTTTTCTGCCCTCCATTCCAGCGGCGGCCGCGTCTATCCAGCCCGCTCGCCACTGGCCGACTCGCTTTCATCCTGTTTGTCGGACGATCGATAATTAATCGAGCCGACCATCATTTCACTCGGTGCACACTGATTCCTCAAAGGAATTTCGGTAAGACTCGGATCTATTCGGAGCGTTCTACACAGGCGGAGCTTCTCTCAAGATTTCCTTATTCTGTAAATCTATAAACCGTGGAGTTTACAGAGACGTTGTTCTTCCTTTGGAAAAGGAATTTACGTTTCAACTTGGAAATATTGATTTTCTCTGCGAACAATTAGAGCGGAGTTCTTTTCGTGCCTTCGAAATAGAAATAGTTGCTTCTCGGGGTTTAAGAATCGGAGATGAGGAAAAGGTAATAGGTTTTTCTTGGTTCAAGTTCCCTTAATTTGAGGGAGGTGATATCGCGGAGTTCTCACGCTTCTTGGCTGAATTTTTGTTTCGTGGCTAGCCGAGTATCGCGACGACATTTCTTTTCCCGCAGTAAGGAGGGAGGGAAAGAAGCTCGCTGGGAAGTTCCGCCTGGATTTTTGGTCAGGGCAGATTTAACACCACTTACTCGCGCTACAATTTATCACTTTCGCGGAACGTTTTCATTTTCCGCCGGCGGAGAAGCCGTGGACGAACTTCACGCGAATTTCATTTCGCTGGGCAACGCTGCACGTAAGTGGAACTTTCTGCCGTAACGATAGAGCCACCGTGTTAGTTGGCCGTCCCCTTGGCATCGGCCCCGAGCTTTAGATTTTACTGGGACCTCGCGGCTTATTTTCGCGTTATTTCGTTCCTTTTTTACGGCCGGACGAGAGGCACCGCGGAATCACAATTTTTTTTCTGTTAAATTTTACGCCAGACCCCGACCGTTCAGCCTCCAACGTCCTCTTTTCCCTTCAAAAACTCCCCTAAAACCCGCTCGGACGAGTAAAAATTTATCCGACTGTTTTTCCACGTACCACCTAATGATTTTAATAAAATCCTGTCCTATTCCATTTCCACCCTTCACAAATGGAATTTGTATAACCCGTCCTACTTCAAGAATTCTCAAAACTACCCCCAGAAATGACTAATTCTCTCCCAAAAGTCCCAGAAATTCTTCAACTGTCTATACACATTGAACCCAGAATCTCTTCGCAGGAACGATGCAATCAGTCAAGCTCGATTGCTCTCGGACTTCTCGCGACGCAGTGTACACGTGATAATCCACTATCTCTGACCTACCCCACGCAACCGTGTAGCCCAGAGCCGCTCGCATCTGTCACGGGGAGTGCAGAATCAGCAGAGGTGCGCATCAGCAGCGTCGTCGTCCTGTTTGGTGGCCATAACCGGCGAATGTGTCGGCTCCTCGTCATGTATTTAGCCACTTTACCCCTGTTCCATGACCCCCCTCCCCTTTGGGTAAGTAAACTCGGGTATACCGCGCGGAGAGGTGGGCGACGAAGGAGAAAGATAGCGCCGCCACGCCGCTGAAGCATAACTCCGGTGGCCATGAATATTTATCGCCGCCACTCAGTGGCACACGGCACACTTCCCGTCAGCAGGCCCAACGCTAGCACCCTGTTGCGAGATGCACGCGGGCAGGGTACTCGGAGGAGCGCGTCGTCGACGGGTGAACGAACCACGTATCGCCGACCCGCGAACGCTGCAAAATGGGACACCCCGTCGAGTCGACCGAACGATCGAGAATTATGGGGGTTTATAATCGGTGGCGATAGTTCCAGCCACGGTTTAATGGAATTGCTACGCGCGGTTTTTCCGAGCAGCTTGTGCCTCCCTTTCGATTTGATACCGCGTGGATGTTGATATAACGTGCTACGGATCGTCTAAATCGAGAGATGTACCTAATAGGATTTTGGAAAAATTGTGGATACGGTGTATGCTACGCTTTGTTTGGTAAGTGAAAGTGTCCTCTTGAAGTTGGACTGGAGGATTTGTGAATGGATTAGAGTGAGTTGATAGCGTTTGATTCAAAGTAGAGGGATGAGTGTTTGATCAGACACAGGATGACGTAGTGGTAGATGGAGTACAGGAATAATAGAGGAGTTTACGTTGGCACGCAGTGTGGAAGTTGGTGTGCGATCAGGCACGAGGTAGAGTGACCGGGATTTGCTTGACCAAAGCCTGTTTCATCAGTGGCACAGTAGAGAAGTCGCTAGTTGGTCGGGCATGAAATACATACACGACTCTGACGTACAGTAGATAAGTCAGTGTTTGGTCAGACTGAGTAGGAGTCTATACGTTCGTCACACAGTAGAAGTGGACTGTATGGTCTGATGTACGAGGTGCAAGTGTTTGATCAGATGCAGTAGAAGAAGCCGCGCTTAGTCGGACATACTATAGGAGTGTAGCTACTTCCTTACGCGTGCAGTTATAAAGATCAGTGTTTGATCAGAAACGGAGTATGAAGCAACGGTTTCTACTCCCATAAAACACAGCAGCGTAATAAATACGGATCCATCGAAGTTTAACGATACTTTTGCTCCATAAAGCATGGTCAGGGGCTCTTTACAGCTCCGCCGATCCTCAAAGGCGTTTTATAATTCCGCGCGTACGCGCGCAGGGCAGCGGTTTGTAAAACCGAGCAGAGACACGCTCGTGAAAGTTTTAATTTGTATTCATACTCTTCATTACGCTCGTAATTAGCTGGAATAGCCTTTCGTGTTCCGATCCTTGGAGACTTGCATAGAATAACCACGAGCTCGCGTCGGCGTTACATACCTACAAGATTGAATCCAAGTCCATACAAATTTTATTCTACGAAACTTTATAAGCATAGTAGGTTTATTAGCGAAAGAGGATAATTCTGAGACCTGTGCAAATACAGATAAAAAGGGAACGTTCAAGGTAATCTCTTCGATACGATCGTCATCCATCATCTCCTTTTCCATCGATCTATTCTGCGGTCCAATAACGTCAAGCTTCGAGACCTATGTAACATTTCTGGAACACAAGGGGCCTCGCAATACTTAATTAATTACTGCTCCATCCCCCTCGCCCCTTTACTACGCCGCACGACGAGGATAGCGACCCCGCCGTCGCTCCAACGGTCGAAGAATGAACGTACACAATCATTCATTGCGATAACGGGCGATCCATTACAGAAAAAGCGGGTTTTAATTAACGCCCTAGCGGCTTGGAAATTCATTAAACTTTCCTCGAAAGGGAACGGTGTGCCAGGCACCGTTCATCGTCGGAAACTTTGAAAGCCGCCATCCCGCGATACACTTAATATTTTCCTCGCGGATTTCCCAACTTCCGCGCCCAAGGGAATTGTTCTTGTCCCGCCGTTACCTTCCCATTAGCCCGGGAAACCATCGATTCCGCCGAATACTATCGGAACATGGGCCCCTGCCCCGATAACAGCGGACATTACGGAGTTTCGCCTCTTCGATAATGGCGTCCAGGAGATTCTGTATTAATTCGATGAGACATAAGCACATAAGGCACCGAGTATCGAATTGATTTTATCTAAGTAGTAGACGTCCTAAACATCAGAGACACAGGACCGGAAAAGAGAGCTCTTCGAATCTGGGGTTGGAAATATTGGCAGTGGGAAGAATGAGGGCGATAACTTGCAAGACTCGCGAGCTCGCCAGCTTCAAAGATCGAGGACAATCTTTTCAGGTTAAAAGCAGCAAGGTTCAAGGTACGAGATCGAATACTTCGGCTACTCAAAAGGCTGAAAGGTTAAAAGCTAGAAACTCGGAGCCCGTATGTTAAAGTTCTATACCAGCGTTTCTTGAAACCGACTCGTTCCTTTTTAAATGACACCTTTCGCGACCGCCATTCTTCTCGCTCTTTCCTTTTCCCTTGTAGCTTAAGAGTATCAAGAAGCCAAGTCTTCCTATTTAGTAAGAACCTGTATATTCATCACACTACCAGTGGAATACGAATAACGTGTCTTAAATCCGTTAACAAACACAGAAAGTACACGTTGCATCTAATCGAACGAGGATGAGAAATTAACCCTGTGTCGAATCGGAAAGAATTACTGGTTTTCAGGTATCTTTATCACAGAAATTCTTTAGAACGTAGTTTACAATTATTATTACGGTCACTTACGAATCAACCCTTATCTCAAATTCCCCCACTCGCCGAAAGCAAAAAATCATTGGGAACAAAAGTCTAACCAACGGGGCCCACAATATAAAGTCCCACCTTTTCTTGCTTTTCTTTCAATTTTTCTTCGAAGCACGTCCAAGCCAGTTGCAAATATTTCACACGACGGGGGAAAAAGCTCTTTCGTCGCAGCTTTCAGCGACGAGCGACGGGGCGAAGCCGATTTAGCGGCCCCCGACGATGCGGTCGTATTAGATTACAATTTTCTAATTTCGCCCTGTCAGGGCGCGTCGCGTTTAACGAGGTTACGTTATATTACGCTATAATTACCAGGTCTGCCGGTGTAATTCCTTTACTGCGCGCCCTTTACGACGTACTCTTTCGTTTCCAACCCCTATCCCTCTCCCTCCTCGAAGATAGTCACCGTTCCAAGCGCGCCGAGGCGGCCAGACGTTTCAATTAGCGTCCATTTTGCGCCGCGAAAATATGGAGAATTTCGCAGTCGGTCGCCTCTGGTGGTGGCTCGAATTTAACGGGCCAAGGTACCGCCGGAAATTCGATGAAACGATCGCGCGGGGGGTGGGTCCGCGCGGGGCAGAGATAAAGCGCGATAGAGCAGCTTACAGGTCGTTCCAAATTTTATACGAGACGAATGGATCGACGATCTCCCGTCGACGTCAATTCCCCGGCCAGAGGATGGGAATTATTTTTTACCGCTCGCGTTGGCTAGATTTATTTCGCCGTTTGAAAAGGTTAACGCCATTCGACGGATGGTAACTTAACGTGATTGTTCCTTGCATCTGGAACAATTAGAGCATATTTACTTGAATCGATGGATAAGAATAGACACGGCTTATAGCGAGAACTATACCATTTAAATTGTCAATTCTGTACAATTAATTTCTGGAAGTCTGAATGTGTCTTTCCGGGACTGTTCTGTGCGTTTAAAATAGAACGTTTCAACGCGAAGTGTACTGTTTTGTAGAGAAGATAGCCGCGATACAGAGGAGGGTTTGAAGACATTCTGCTCGGAGAGCTTACGCCGGTAGGAATTGTCCCGGATAGACACTAGCGAGAAGTTTCCGCTGCCGGGGTAAATCCACGGGGGGATTGTTTGAAAGGAACTCGTGGAAGCCATTGAATGCACTATTAGTTGGTGAAAAAGCGAGATAACCCGACATCGCGGTTACATCGTCGTACAATGAAGCGACCTTTTGATCGAGCGAGAAAAAAGAACCGCGATAAATCCGTGGCTAAGCCAGTGCCGCGGAAATGCAATTAAAGCTCTCGGTAAAGCGGAGGGAAAGTTTAGCTGTCCGGTTGCCCTGGAAGGGCTTTGACTATTAGCGAAGATGACCGATGCTGCGGATCATCTCTGGCTTTCTGCCATACCGAGGGCTGGGCAGCTCGAGGACGTTGGACGGCTTCTACGTTGGGGATGTTGTAAAAACCAACGTTCCTCTGCGATGTCAGAACGAAGGGGGAAAAAGGTCGACAGTTCCGTCAACTCGAGATAAAAATTATGAGACTTACTAAAACATTGTCGGCACGAAGGCTGTCAAGCTGAAGGTTGATTTCTCAAGGAACTGAAGCTCTAAGGCGGACCGCCCCTCTGTTTCCAGTTTTAAAACGACGAATCAGGGGTGAAAGGTGTCAGGATTACGAACCCCAGGGTATTATATCTCAGAGTATTATATCCAGCATTATCCCCATCCTCACTAAACATTAATTTCAAAAGCAGACCCAGGGCCAATTGAATCGAAACAGACATCCTCAAAATTCAAATTAAAGAAACATACACCGCGTGCAGATTGCAGGAGATGTTTGTAGCGCTGGTACCGCCGCGCGCCGTCCGAGCGTCGATAAATTAAAAAACCAGTAATCGATTGTCACGCGAAATTAGCAATTAAGCCGCGATTTATGGGCGGCGCGTTACACCGCGCGCAATTACATAGAGGATAAAAAAATATTTGATTATGCAAACGCGGGTTGTAGTGCGAGTCGCGTTCGCTTTAAAAGCGTCGGATAAACCAGCAGCCTCGCTAGCGGCTTTCCAATTTCCCGCAATCGATAAATTGCGCATCTAATTTCTCGCCCCCTTTCGTTTTCAGGAGGGGGCCAGGGTCGCGGATGGCCGCCATTTGGCCAACGTTTTCTGGCTGCGAGTAATCGTTCTATTCTCGGTCGTTCGAAAAGTCTCGCGAATTTCGCTCGGTGCGAATCAGCTGTCGTTCGCCGGATCGCGTCCCGCGATTCTTTCTACCGACCGCGAATCGACTAGAATTCACTAGCCGATTACGCGGTTGAATTACGAATTTACGACAAGGGGAGTTGCAACGGGTAAATAACGCTTTACACGTGTTGTTCGCGCCTGAAACAATTAATCGCTCGCCATGTTGTTTACACGAATCGAACAGCTGTAGTGATATTAATATTCGTTGTAAACTGCGCGATTAAACTGGCGAAGGAAGGTGTGGATAATTTGGCGCAGAGTTTGTAAATAGAAAATTCGGGGGCCGCGCGAGTGGCTCTTGGAGTGGTTAATTGGTGGATTTCGTGATCGATGGGTGCAGCTCCGTTCGGGGTAATTAACACCCTTGTACGCATGCTAATAAAGCTCGATCGATTCCCGATTTATCAATACTATTATCTGGACATTTCTCCGGCTGTAGCTTCCATCAGACCGATCTCGATGATGCATCGCCGCGGGCAAGTGCAATTCCTCGGTGCATAATTGCGACTGCACCGTTGCACCCGAGCCCTATCGGAACGCGATGCAAACGATCGCCTGTGCGCGCGCGCTCCGGGCAAACAGACCACCCCCGCAGCTCCCCGCTCCACGGCGCATCAATCATCCTTGATATCTGCGACTGTGGGCACAGGCAACGTAATTTGTAGGAGGATACGTTTCTGATATCCTCAAGAAGACTCGAGAGGAGGAAAGACAGCGAGGAGTGCTTCCATTAGCTTCGGCTCCAGTTGCAAAGCCCGGATATACGGCTTTGTTAATAGCAGCAATAAGTGAGTGTATATACGAGGCAAAGAATTAGAAGTGTTGCAAACTCAAATGTAAGATACGTTAGGGATTATTTGGTTCTTTTAGACGGTGGTATACCTACAGGTTACATCAAGAAAATTTTATACATCTCTTCAAACACCCCAGATTAAGTATTACTATACCCTGTATAAAAGTCCAGGGACAAGTACAGCCCAAAATGTAACGCAGTTCAAGTGCACGCTACGTTTGCACACAGTATGACTGTAAGGAATCCTAAACCACCCCCGAGTCTTACAGATATCCACAAATAACTAACAGAAAGTAAGGACAAAATCTGAGACACTAATGTTCGAAGATGTGCCCCCTCAAAGCGATATCGTTTCCACCAATCGATCTATCATCCGTTGAGGATCCATCACCGCTAGCCCGTTGCAATTTCTCGGCGCATAATTGCAATCGCGCCCTCGACACGCGATACATCGGCTCCAAGTGCAGCCTACCGCATGCGCTTCGGGCACCCTCTCCGAGAGGGTCTGAATCCCTATTAACAGTCAGATAGTCGAGCTATAGGAGTCTGTGCGGGAAGGGAGGATTTGGCAGCGCCAAGAGGCGATCCTCCATCCAAGGGGGGTGAGGGAGAAGGAGAGGGTGCGCGTCCATACCGACACCGCAAATGATTACATTGCGGCCGTCCGCTAACTGGCCAACGACCCTCCGCGTTCCACGTATCTGTCGATCAACAGGGGGATACCCATCGAGGTGTTGATGTCTGTGGTCAGAGTTGGTCAACCTCTCTCGCCCCTCTTTCCCGCGATCGGCCTACTTTCCACTTTTTCGTCGTTGCTGACTTCAATCACGTTCCAACGAGTCCCTTCTCTGCTCCTCGAATCACGAGTGTCTTTCTTAACTGAACGGTGCACTCTAATGTCTTATACCATAATTTTGCACCCCTTCTGTTTTCTGTACGTACTTCGTAGAAATGTTAGAAACATGGAGAGCAGTGTAGTCTTCAAGAAGTCGATTAAACGCGAGAACTACGACGGTATTCCTCATCTGTACGAAGTCAATTGTCCAGGGAATTCTTCCCGAGAGATGGAACGATAATTAAAAACCGAACGTAAAGTTTCAATACCTTTCGCCGGGGGAGCCTAGCACTCGAGCCCTCGGCATCTTCCCCTTTATTAAAAATTATACACGAGATACGAGAAGTTTGATGGGAACGAAGTAGCAGCGGCAAGCTCGAGAAAACTCATCGGGTGCTCGGCGGAATGAAGAACTTTTAAATAAAGTTCGCGTAACTCTGTGCGATGGTTAAATTGGTAAGCTCGGGGACGACCATGCGTCTAAGATTCACGATTTCAATACAGGCAACCCAGTCACGGTTATCACAGCGAAAGGGGGCTGTTTAAATAAATCAGTTCTACCAGATGCGATTCTCCTTTTTCCACGAAGCAAAAACTATCAACAAACTCTCCATACCTAAACATCTGTGCACAAAGTATTGAACCCAAACACTAATTGCCCACTGCGCATTATATATCCATTACGAACAGATTAAAAGTAGATCCCATAGAATAACACACCTCCCACCTACAAACAACCACATCACTCCCCAAGCTCCAGTATTTTCCCAGAGCACCGAGGAAGCGCGGAGAATCGCGGTTCTCGCGAGTGCCTCGGCGATTTCTCATAAGCAGCGCGGTAAGAATGTGAAAGCGGAAGACGCCTCGCTCCAGGGGGATTAAATCTACAGTTTCAACGACCGCCTTCGGCTGGATCCGAGTCGGAGGTCGTAAACCTGGTCGTTAAGCATTATCCAGTATCGTTGCTTTGCATCTTGAGCCGCTGTTGTACGAGCTGTACGACAAGAGGCAACCGCTGGCCTCGACGCGCTGTGCGTAAATTATTAATAACCACGACGGACAGCGCCCCTGAAAGCAAATCGGTGTTCGAAAGGGCCGATGGAAGAACTGTCGGCTGATGGATCGTGTCCCGGGGAGGGATGGTGCCTCGCCGCGCTTACCGGGATGATGGATTGCCAGGGCGACCAACTAATTCATAAGCAGCCCCGCTTATTGTGAATCCGTTCGCTGTGGCTGGGATCCTAGCGTCGCTCTAGGGCAGGATGCCGCTACGGGATAAGAAAAAGTGGCCCGAGCGGCGAGGTAATTTGAGTGGGAAGACGGGAACAAGGTGGATGTACAGGATCGTGCAATTACGGTGTCGTGGAATGCAGCGGTACCGAGTGCAACGTCTGCTCGGGGAACTCTCGCCCAAGTGGATGCTGTTCTTGCGTGTCCGACAGAGTTATACCGTGGCCACGGCTACGTTCCCCCGCGATGCTCCGAGTATTGTTACGGGCCGTGGAATGTTCAAACGTGTCGTTATAGCGTTACATTGGACGAGACGATGATAAGTTCTCCGTGGATCGATGTCGATTCTGGTATGAATGGATCATAGTCTTGTGTAATTGCTAAGTGACCTGGTATCCGGAGGCTTCTTGTGTGGCCTGGGCCATGAATTGAGAAGCGTCGAGGAGTGATGAAAGGGAGTCTGAGCAGTATATTATGGTTGCAGTTCTTTCCACTCTGATTTGTGTGCGAATATTGCGTTCCGCATCTGCTGCTTCTGTGTCGAGTAATACTGATAAAGCATGGTGCGGTACATTGAATTTTTTAATAACGTACGTATGCTCGAGACTTATCCTCGTAATATAGTCGCGCAGTGAAAAAACGCAAGCAGTTCGTGCATCTTGAAGAAGAACGAGCGACATTCACGAGTCTGAACGTTACGCAAGTACCTATCATACGATGCCATAGAAGACAGTCGTAAGTCGCCGACGATATTCCGCCGTGCAACCGTTCCCCGTGCCGTACCTCGGGACGAAAGAAGCGAAAGATGTGAAGCGCACCGTAAAGTAAGCAACGACGAAGAGAAATTACCCTTGTTATATCGCATTCTTCACGTCACTCTGTTGATCCAGCAAAGGGAACGGGATTTCCACGTAACTCGTGGGACTCTTATCCTCAAACATCCATTGTGATACATAGAACTGCAAGTGGATTCAAGTGAAACGGCACAAAAGACGTCTGGAAACGACCTTAAACGCAGTAAACCCTTAAACATCACTCTAAATACACCATTGTACCAATTTCCTTACATATACGAGGGAAATTGATGTACCCAACTCCCTCCACTAGACCTACTGAAACACAAGAAATCCCTTCGAACGGCAAATAAGAAATGTTCCCGAAATTCCAAAAACTAAACTACCAAAGCTACAAATACACATGACTGTACTCAACAAGCTGTATTCATTGCGATCTCTTCCCCTAAAAAGTACCATTCGAGTTCCCGTCGACGAAAGCTTACAGTCCCAATGAACTCCGGGAACCCATAATTCCACGCTCCAAGAAATGACCCACAAATCAAGCTCCCTACAACGTCCAAACATCCCCTGCTCACAAGTAGCCCCGCCATCCGATTTTCTCGGATTACAAATGTCACGAGGCGGTTGCAGCTAGCGAAGGGAGATTAAAACGAGCCGCGTGGCCCGGGTATAAATCAGGGGCCATGCAGGTGCGTTGCATCGATCAACCGAAATAACGCTCACCGCCGTTCGCTGCCGGGTAATCCGGCATTCACCCTCGAAACGAGGCCGAGAACTGCCTGCGCGCAATGAGCGTTCGTCGTTGCGAACGAACGGTGCCGAGCGATTGTTTCTCGGCGGTGAGCGTCGTTTGCTGGATGCACCAGCCGGGCCTAAGACCGGCCACCGAGACGCATCGATGGAAACGCACGGAGTGTATACGCCTCTGGCATGGCTTTCTTTCAGGGATCGTTTCGTACTTAGGTAGATGGAAAAATGTCTGGAAGGGCGGTACGCTGACGCGGTTCGTTGGGAAAATATAGCGGGGGAAATTAAAAGATGGAAGGAGAGGCTGGCTTTTAGCTGATGCGATTCGATATTTCTCTTTTCTCCCGCGAGGATCCCTCCCTTCCTCTGCCATCCAAAGGGAAACACACTCCGCGAACCGTGTCCGTTTTGCGTCCCGTTTCAGACGCGAGGAGAAAAATGATTACGGGCGCGCAGTCTTGCTCGAACAAATTCTACGACTGTAAACTCGATCGTTCCGGAGAACCTACGATCGGTTAAATAAACTGTGCTGGAAAATTGAAACGTCCATCAGGGGCAGGACCCTGCCGGTTCCCGGGCGCGACGAGCGGAGATAAGACGCTGGACGTGGATTGATGATGTGAAATATAGTTGCCTGGACGCTGGTGCCGCGATTTCGCGCGAAGTAGCTTCGGGTGCGAATCGTGGTTCCGGGGGTACGGCCCCCTCGTTACTCGCTGCACCGACAGCAACAATGTTCGCGGAGCAAAAGGGGCGAGGGTGGAGGGTGGTCTCGCGTGCCTCCATCAACGAATCCTTCCCTTTGTCTGGCCCCGACCGCGAGGTACACACCAAAGTGCTCCCGTTAATTGCCGCTGCCGAAATTTCCCAGCCCGAGGAAAATTCCACTGTGACAGGGGGCCCTCTCGTTCTCTGGCGGAGCGAACGAATACATCCAAGGACAGTGTATTCTTCCGGCGTGTCCTTCGAGTCGGTGTTGAAGTAACTGGGGAACGCAAGGAGGGCACCCGGGTGGTTGAATGATTGCAAGAAGGCACGGGACGAAAGCCACTTCTCTTTGAAGAAGGCGAGTCGTCGGGCCCGGGGAGAGAACGGCCGACAACGAGCAGAAAACTCCAAGCTCCTCGAACACGTCCGCGTGCCCGATTTAGCCGAGAAGTTGGTAGCAAGTGGGCACCAGTCACCGCGAGGCTCGCGACGTTATCGCGGCCGGGACTCGCGTACGCAAACATTTTCGTTTAATGCAAATGTAAAACAGGCAAGCAGATATAATGAAGAAGATTACGCGGCATGTGGTCAGCATAGATAACGAAGGCACGAGCCGACTACTCGCGTGTGCGCGCTACGTACACGCTGCCTCGCGGTCGTTACACGTATGCGCACGCCACCGAAACGATGCAACTATGCTAATGTCACCATAACTTTCTATATTATCATATTCGATGGTCCTGCGCGACGCGTTAAGCCCGTGTCCCCCATCCGCGGATCGATAAAAACTGGATCTGGGAGTAATATAGAATATAAAGTCGACGTCGATCGTAACTCGATCTGGAAATTGGCGCCCGACGGACCGCTCGCGAACACGAAACTTTGTCCAGGACTGGTTTCTTCTGATTTTACGATCGATCCGTCGGCCGTGTTACCCTTTGATTTATCGAAACACTTGCGCGACCGTTCCCATACGCTCTGTCGTTTTACATTCGCGGGTCGTTTATTTATTAGTCCGGCGACTGATACCGCGCCAACAGGCACGCCTGACGCGCGCGTTAATTTTATTGGCTCCCGGGCTTGTTAACGACGCGGGATAAGTTATTGATATTCCCGGCCGGAACGATCCAGATGCTCTCTTTGAGCGTCGCCACGCGGCCGGCTGCGTCAACGTTTTTTACGATCGCGTGTTAATGGTGGCACGTTTACGCGCGAAACGATTAATCAGCTACGGCGCAGAGTTACGGGGGAAGTTTATGCGAGTGGACGTTAAACGCTCCCGGGGAAAAAGGTTCGCGAGCGTGAAACGTACGCGCAATTTGTCTTCCGGGCTTCGCTTTCTTCCCGTCAGGATCGGAAGAGACGTTCGTTTCTTGCAGGAATTTGTCCGACAGACAACAGAGGTAGAAATTGCACGGGAGGGCAAATAAACATGGGAATCTGGCCAATGCAGCTGCGAAGAGATCGAATATTCCTAGGTAGCTGAAGAAACTCCGCCTTCGGATCGAGTAATTGAACTGCGAGGCACGGAAATTTGAATTTCACCTGATCCTTCAATTACGGGAAATAATATTTTGCACACTGATCGTTCTTTTTTATAACGACGAAGGTGGACAATGTTCGTGCAAGGAAGCATAGTACTTCCCCTGGGTGCAATTGCAGTCCCTCGTTACAGCGTGCCATGGAGCTGTAATTAATGAAGTATCGATCCGCGGGGCGCTGCCCAGTCGATCTATCATGAGCAAGAATCGAAATGATTTCAATCAGCCCCACCCGCAGATGTTCGCGCAAAAATTTCCAAGCTCCTTCTTTTCAGCGCCTCGAATTCTGCTCTCTTTGAAACCGCGCTGCTAAACTTTCCGTGGTCCACCTTTCATCGAGTCAAAGGATCGTCCCTTCGTCGCGAGTGATCAGAAGAACGAAGTATCTAGATTCAGCCCTTTGATGTCTCGCCTCTGAGTAATTAACGAGTGTTTGAGTGTAACCCTTCATGAGGGGATACGAGCAGCTTGTTATCTCGTTTCTGGTTGCACCCTGGGTATCGATACGACGGCGGTGCTAAGCTCTAATTGTGCGTAACAGCGCTATTCAACAGCAGTGTCACTCGTTAAGAGAGGATCGCGGGTATTGATTTTGCTTGAATGAAGGACAATTTCGTAACTCCCACGCGATTTAGATGTCAGCTGCAGAAATATGGGTAGCCTAAGACCTTCTTTGCTCGCTTTTACGTTTTTCTGTGACTGCTATTGCCTCGTATATCTACCAGTAATTCTGGGACAAATACATTTCCTCTGTCCCAGGAAAAGAACCAAATCGTACGTTCCGCCTTCACTGGACAGCGCGTGCTGTCTGCGCAAGTAGTCGATATCAACGATAGGGGAGACTAAAAGATTACTACTGGGTAGTCTGCGTTCCCGTGGAGATTGCGTCATGGGAAGATCGCGTTGATGGATCTAGATTGTCATAAATTCCTTTGCTACTTCGCAAGCAGAATAATCCGTTAACAAATGTCGAACGAGCGTGACGTTTTAGCGTAACTTGCGAGATAGCCAGAAACACGGACGTTGACTCACTGAATTAATCGATCGCAGGAACATCACGAGACATCGACGTCCATCGATGGAATATGAAATTTCTACGGCATATTATATTTCAGTGCCCTAGAACGCTGGATCATTGAGATTGCATATTCATAGAAACGGGGGTGTGGTTTTATCTGAAATTTTAATTCGCCAAGAAAGGGAAGAGAACGCTGGCCGAGGCACTGCGAAATTTTTCACTCGGTGGTTCCTTGGTGTTGGAATTATATACTGTTCGCCGGGGCGAGTTAGTTTTAAGTTACACGTCGGTGAGTCTGCGTTTTTGAATAGAGAAACGTGTGCGTGCTTGTTTGGAATGAATGGGGGGGTTTACATTTAGAGAGAAGTCTGTCGAGAGCCAGTTGCCAGAGAGGGGAAGCGCGAGAATCGACTCGCAAGATATGGTTGCGAGATTAATGAAAATATGGGAGGGCTCCGGAGATATGTCTCTTGTAATTTGCATCTGACTTAACGCCACCTAGTCTGGAGTCTTACTTAAGGAGGTATTAAATTATTAAATTACTTCTCGGTGTGTTCAAACAGTTGACAAATATGTAATTCTCTTAATTTCTTCTATATACTAAATACAATTGCCATTTGCAGTAACATGTGATATGACAAGCAGGATTCCCAACAATGATATTTAACCGAAATCGATCGTGAGAGCTCGTGTGTCGACCAAACGAGGCACGCGAAATGTATCATCCATTTCGAGAACTTTTGCCCGTAGCCAAACTGGCGACCGCGACGTGGTAATACCGATACGATTTTAATTTGTGGATCCATAAATCAGATCCCCGGCCCGTATTGGTGTTATCGAGTTTGGATTTTACGAACGACTACCAACGCTGGTTCCATAGAATGCGCGGCGCAGCCACGGGCGCATAATTAAACGTTAATTCGTGGCATTTTTTCGCGATACTCGACTGCCAGAGAGCAGGCGGGAACAAGAGGGAAAGAGAGACAGAGGGGAAATCACTGGAACGACAAACGGCTGATGAAAGGAAAAATGCGAATGGAGATACACTCGGTCGCGGAAACGTGGATTAATTAAACGAGCGTGATGGCTTTCAATTTATGCATTAACGTTCGCGCTGCGTCTGTTGGTTTGATACGAATTTTTCTGGCGCAGCATAAAGTATATTTTATCGCGTTATGCGTCCGCGTGAAAGCAGAAGTATTTTAGCCAGCCTTTTTCCCAATGAACACGGTTCGTTTCAGGTGACCACCATTTTGCATACTGTCTCGCTTTAATACTTCCAAATTTCCAGGAGAGTAAATTTCAAAAGAATGTGGATATATAGATGTATACGATTGTTTTCTCATACTCCATCTACGAAAATCCTGGAGAGAGTCAACTGGAAGATCGTCACCACCATCTTTCGTTCATCAAGGAATGGAGACCCCTTATTACATATATATGCAAGAGGATTGTAAAATAAATGCTCATAGGGTAAAGATGCCACTCCTTCTCTGCTCCCAAGTAGATAAGATCCGGATATGTGGACGTCATCCTAGCAGATCATCCCAAAATCGAATTCCAACGCGTCGAACCAACGAAGATCCTCGAAACTTCGACCACCCGCGGTGTTTATTTTAATTTGCGAACAAACAGAGCGACCCCCAGCGCGGGAGTGGTGTGGATCAACTCTTTTGAGCACCGTGGACGCGCTATTTTTTGCGATCCAGCGCGATCCGATCGTCGACACGCCGCGAACGCCACCTCGCTGTCGCGTTTTTTCCGCAAATATATGCACGCGCGAGCACCGAGTGCGAAACTGCAGAGTAAATATTTCGCTCGTCCCACCGGTTCACGGTCGAAATCTGTTTGCCGTTCCGTTTGCAGTCGGCGTGGCTGGCATCGCGACAAATTCGAAACGATTCCGCGCGAGCACATTAATTTCACGACAACCCATGGCATCTTCGAGATGCTGTTTGCTCGGCTCGTGCAACAGTTTCCTCCCTCGTCGCCACGTTCCTCGACTAGTTTCCATCGCTGGTTCCGGGTATTTTGCGAGGGGCGCAGCATGGAATGTGGATTGAAGAGAAATTAGAGCGAAACTGGGTGGTTTTCGAGCGGGGGCCTTAACTTCGCGTCGCAATTCCGGCGACCGTGCTCCGTGCGTCCAGCGGTCCATTTAAATGGAACGGCAGAGGGACCATCAACGACCGGGGCTGGCCAACGGAACTGGCTGGGATCGTAAAGCATCGAATCGGGAACGATCGGGCAGATTCCAGGAAAGCGGTTCGCGTCCAGGGGACTTTCATTTCGTACGTAACGCAAACGAAATCAGCCGGTAGCATCGCGTTTGCATGACTAAACAACCGGTTCAATTTCCTTTCAATGGCGCCGCGCAACAAGAAGCCAGCCATGTCCAGAAACTTTTTTCGCTGGCCCCCCGACAAAAGATCGCAAAGCTCCCGCGCTGCTATACAATTCCGCTGCACCTTTCAATCCTGATGCAATGCTCCCTCTTTCCCCTCCCCTTCCCCACTCCGTCTGCTCTATTTCCACCCCCCTTTTTTTCGGCTAATATCTTCCCGTTGCCCTCGCTCGTGCCGTGGCTTCACCCTTTCGGGAGCAGTTTCGGGCGAAATGAAATTATTTAGATCAAAACTATTACGAATTCAGTTCGTTTCATGGTTAGTAGGTTTTCCTCTGGCTTTCTTGGCGCTACGTGTGGTTAGATTTAGAGCTGTTACTTTTTGACTCGTCGGGTACACGACTACCCGGAACAACTTCAAGCCTTTGAATGTGGTATTGTTCGATCATTTTTGTCTAACATCAAACAATACCACAGACAATAAAACATGCAATTGCTCGAAGTACTTTTACACCTTTGCCGATGGAGTGAAGCACCCACTATGACCTAATACTTCAACTAGCCCATATTTGCACTACTTCCTTTAATGGCAGAGCTAGGATAAGAGTATTCGAATAAATCACGAGTTTTATGCATCTGATAAGTCCATCGTTCATAAATGTGTTAGTCGATGCCTTACGAGTTACAGGCACCAAGAAGCATCCTCTTCAAACATTCACCATCAAATTATTCACACAGATGCCACCAGGTTCCACCGAATTCGCTGCACGATTAAGCTGCTACGTGTAGACGAGATCAAAAAGCCGGTCATTGATCCGACGAGAGGCTCCAGGAGCAAACGTAACCGCGTATCGATCGCGGGTGGTTTAACGAAGGAACCGATGGGCAAATATTTATCGTCGACTCGCCCGACTGCCAGCCATTCCGAAGGAAAATATTATTTAATATTTCCCCGCGTGGAGTATCGTTTAGAAGCGTTCGAGGAGGATGGGACGTGACCCGCAGAGGTGAACGACGAGCCAGAAATGGAAGATGGAGGACTCGTTAAATCCACGCAGGAGGAGCGGTTTTTCCCGCAAGATCGATCGGGTTTCCGAAGCGGAAGGGTACGCAGCGAACGAAGGGACGAGGGAACGAAGGAACGAGCGAACGCGGAAGACACGGGCCATTGGCAAGCCTGAAATCATCGATACAGCCAGCGGCGTCGCGCGATAAAGTCTCCTCCCTATTTGAACGTCGCTGAGCTGCTCGGTTGTCTAGATAAAGGATCGCCCCCCGTGTTTTCCGCGGGGCTGCAGCACACGCGACCCACCTTCGCGTGTACACAGGTCTCGTGGACGTGTACAGGAATTCCTTTTGTACGTTCACCAGGCCCTGGGACGTTCGATTGAGACGGATAACGTTGCTCGATCACCGCCGGCTATTTCTCGTCCAATTGCCCGCGAAAAACTCCTGCCCTCCTCGATGATAATACATTCCTCTTCCTGCTCCTCTTTTTCCATCTTCGCTCGAGCTTCTTTTGTGCACAGTATCCATCCCCGCTTTAGTGGCCCTCTGTCTTCCTTCGCTTGCTCATCTCCTTTCCCTGCGCTGCTCCTATATATGTACTATTATAAGATGATATATCTCCCTACTTTTAATGTCCAAAGCTCTTCGTTTAACTTTTCCCTCCTTAGATACCGTTTCTCCAGCGACCTCTTCAAATCCTTCCATCCCCGTACATTCTTTCTCCCTTATCCTTGCATCCAAGTCACCACCCATTTCCTTCTTCTAATTTCCTCTCATTTGTCCTCCCTCGGTCCTTCTATTCCTCCGCTCGCACAGTTCCCTCTGTCTTTCCTAGACATTTTCCCCGGCTTCCGTGGACACAGAGCAGCTTTCGGTCTCAGCGAGCGTCTCGAAGGGGCGTTATACGCGATGGCTTGCAATTTATTAGAAGTCCGCCGGCCGACGAATAAATCGCGGCGTTTCCAGGATATTGGACCCTCGAATTATTGCGTCCCGCGAGGACGGGGCTTACCTGGTGTATTTATTTTACGTCGACGGAAGGCTACTTAGCGGCTGGTTAATGGAGGCTTGAGATACGATCTCCACGGAGATTGGTAGTAATTGGTTTAAGATGGCCGTCGGTGGAGCACCGCGCGACGCTGCCACTTAAGGGACGGCGAACATCGTTGGTATGAGCATCTTGACGTGTGCCAAGAAAAGGATATCTTCTTTTTAATTAGCCGAGGCTCCTTGTTGCTATTTTAAACATCCAGGAACTGTGGCTCGTGCCTCTGCCCTGCTGTCTTCTCCTATTATTTACTAGAATGGTAGCTTTGATAGTACCTAAACATTTTGTAGCACGTTTAAATATGTATCCACCCAGAATGCTTTCCAAACTATACAATGTTCAACTGCAACATTTCTGAGGCTTGAGCAGGTAAACTGCGCTTATAAATTGAATTTTCCACCGGGGCATACCTAGCACTTTACAGTGTATACACCTTCGGTGCATATTTCATGTAGGTACTGGAGCAAATATTTGGAAGAATTAAAAACGATCGAGTTCGTCGCTGAGGGCAAGCAAAGTTGAAAGGTCTCGAAGTTAGTGTGGCGGAGTATGGGATTCTTTGCTCTGATCGAGGATATTGTGTGAGCAGCTTCGACGGGATTAGTCGCCTTTAATCCTCGAGATGCTTTATAATCGCGGGAAAGAAAAGAAGCAAAAGTTCCGAGGCTCGGCTGGTTATCGAGTCTCGCGACGCCTGACCGATTTTTTTTTCATTCTTTTCAGCGCCAGTTTCTCGTCGTCGAAAATCTGAAAAAGCGACGCCGCGCGAGCGTTCACGTCGCGAATCACCTCCCCTACGACCAAGAATGCTGAAAACCGATAGCGGCGAGTGTCAAACGCACGGCAAAGGAGATATTCGAAAAATTTTCCTCTTAGGGGCGGGAGAACGTCGAAACTTCATCCGACGAGCTGTTAGACGTGTCACTAGCCAAAGATTGGCCAAACAAACGGGATTAGAAGTTTGCGTAGACGATGAAACTCGATCAGGGGGGTTGAAGAGACTCGTCTTTCTGTTTCCACGCTCCGTTCACGAGAAAAGCCTTCATGTGTTAGCAACTGAACTCAGTGGAAACTACATAACGTTATACCATTTACAGTGGCAAAAGAAACATAAATTGCGATGATCCGTACTGGCACACCGTCGATTCATTACGCATCTATTACATATGCAAGTAAAAGGAATTGGTGAATTTTGCAGCAAAAACGGTGCAGCTCTATCTTTACCAACTTCGAGTAGATTACAGAAATCTGTATATAAAATTATTGCTTCGACCCACATTAAAAAGAGACAAATAATTGAAAATACCTATTCTCACATAATAAATAGTTGTTATTCAGTTGATAAGATTTTATTTGTATTTTTGGTGAAAAAATATTTTATAATAAAAATGTTAATATTTCTATTTTCATTTATTTGCAATAAATCACTCATTTGTTATCGGATTTGCATCAAACGTGCACGTGAAAACTCAGAAACTATTAAAAATGGAGCTGCACCCCTCTTGCTGCAAGGTCCTCAATTATTCGTTGATTTGTGAACTCTACGCATAGAAAATCGTAAATTGCGTGAAAGAAGAGCTCGTACTATTTCTCAGATGTAGGTACATTAAGCGGAGAGAGAATGCCGGTTCACCGTAACATCCGTCGAAGCGGCAATTCAGATGATGGAACGGACGACGAGCACCGAACAATGAACACCGGCCACTGGCACGCCACCGATAAGCTTAATCGGCAACCAGTAGCTATCGGTTCTCGTTCGTCGATTCCTACTAGTCGACTTCTCGCTGTATCGAGGCAAACACCGCCAATGTCGGCACGGGTAAATGAGAAAATGGGCCAGAGGGGTGGTTTGACATCCACGCGAAAGGGAATCGAGTGGCTGCACCGAGGCATCCTGTCTGCCCCGAAAACGCCAATCACAAACGGGCAGGGGGGAGCACAGTCGTTTTCTCCGAGCAATCGATCATCCCTCAGGAAGAGAGAAGGAGAGACAGAGTGTGGCCTCTGCTTTCGGAGAGTGTTTCTGCCAGGTGACTGGAAACTCTTTGAGACTACGTGACAGCTTTATCTCGATCGAAAATAGAAACAACCCCCTCGGATGCATCACACCCGATGTTTCTTACAAACTCTCCCTTCCTTCCTTCTGTTCTTCCTTCTTAACTACTCTGTACAGTTTTCTCAACGTTTAGTCACTCTGGAGCGTTTAGAAGACGCAGATTTAAGGGTAAGATTCTGCACAGTGCTCTGAATTCTTCGAATACAGTTGTAGCATTTAAATACAAAGCGAAAAAGCACGCTTCCTGCCACTGAAATGCCACGAAAGGTCAAATTACGCAATCAAGTGGCTCAGGCATGGCCATTTCCACGGGGCAGGGCCTGAAGAGGACGAAAGTCGCGGACGAATTCAACGGCTGGGCGTAATTGCACGAGCAAGAGCACAATGGGGGCCGACTGTGAGCCACCGAGAGAGGCGAGAGAAGGATTGACTTCTCGCAGATTAATAACTTCCTTCCTCGGGCGAAGTTAGGGGCCCCGTGACTAAATACCAGGGGGTTGGGCAAAAGAAAGTTCGTCGTGAAACATTCACGAGGACCACCATTCGCCGACCACCACCACTCACCCCTCCTCGAAGCACGAAACTTATTCTCGATCCACTCGAGCTTTTTTTCTGGGCTGGAAGTTATGAAGACTCTGTTTACTGGGCGGCTGTTTCGAGAATGGGGCACGCCTCGCTTAAAAGCAACCCTGGAGACAGGGCTGACTGACCTTTTTCACCGTGACTGATAATTTTTAATAGAACAGTCCAGTGATCGATGCTGAAGGGTGACACTTGATTTACTGACCATCAAGGGGATTTTAAAATAAATCAATTTATAGTGGTTTGATTGGTTTTTAACTGCACGTTGATTCTAATGAAAACCGTCAGTCGAAGTCAGTGATTACGGAAGTATCTATTCAAAGGTGATACACTGAAATATTTAAACTTAGGTTACCAGTGAACAGCTGAAACGCGAACACCGCATAAATTCATGAGGAGCAACAGTTCTGGAGCCGAAATGGCGCCACGATAACTTGGTTCGAGCGCGGGACTTAATAAGAAAGTTATCGGTTATCGAGCTTACTAAATCCAGCAGTTAACGAGTGTCACGGCCCATATTGGCTCGTTTATCTTACATGCTCGACTGTCTCCGCTATCGGTCCTATTTGATATTCTGGCCGCGAGCGCGAGGCGTCGCTAACCGTGCCACCGGCTTCCTGCACGTTCCCAGAATGCCTTGTAAGCCGCCATTACGCCCGGAGGAGAATTGCCGCTGTCCTTTTATTCCTGTGTCCCAATCCAATTGCTTGTTTGCCCCTTTATCCGACAACAGTGAAATACAAACGCTCAGACGATGATTGCATCCGAATACCGTGCATCAATTAAAAGGCACTTGTCACTTGGAAAAATACTGCGCGCCGGAAGTGTGGTTATGAGTCTGTCGCATTATGATTCCTCTGAGCGTTCAGTCTTCTTTTACGAGGAGTTCTTCAAGGTATAGGATGTCGCTATCTAAGCTCCTTAGATTATAATTATTATAAGTGTTGGTTCAAGTGTATCTTAATTGAGAAGTATTATACAACAGATTAAACGTCGGTATTCGGGGCTCATTAAAAAGTAATTCTCACGACGATTGTCGCGATTCATTACAGTTCAATGATCCCTCGTTCCACGAAATCGTTCGATAAACAGAATGAAATCGAGCAATCACGGGGATCATTACTCCTCGGAAGGTTGAGAGCATAAAGATCTGCACGATCCACGCCACGGTACCCATTAGTTTACGTTTCGTTTCTATCGAAGCTGCTCCGCACATCGAACGATTAAAGTGAAAATCGAGGGGCAAAAGGACGACGTAGAATTAATTGGCCGCGAAAGCTCTCTTTCATCGGAATCATCTCCTCCAGCGGAACGATCAGCAACGTCGAAACGGGATTATTGCCGCGAATAGAAGATCGGGCACGAGGAAAGCCGTTGACCGGGCGGCAAAGCGAGAAAATAAGACCCGTAGAATATTCAGGTAATTGAGTAGGAGACCTTCGAGGTCGTTGATTTCGGCAACGAGAGAAAGAGGGCGGAAAAACGAAAGTCAGCCTGCCGTGAGAGAGGCCATTCAGCCACCCTCTAAATTGGTGCACACGACCAGCGTGGAAAAAGGACCCGGGAAGGGAAGAAGTGTCGCGGGGGTCGCTGCCAGTCTTAATACACCGGCACAAATTAAGGCTAGTGTTTTACGGGCATTAAGCGGGCGAAACGCGCGGAAAACTCGAGTTCTCTTCTTTTTCTGCGCCCGGAAAACTCGGTAACAAAGAAGCGATTACGTGGGAATCGTGCCTCCAAATCTTCACTTTGATTGTTAGAATTCATTCTCTGGTACTACAGAGTATCTTAAGAATTAGAATCAGAAAGCATTCGATAAAGCATCGACCGTCTGATAAAACAGAATGTCAACGTCTTCCATTGGAAATATCAAATACTCCTGCCACTTTCCACTAGCCCCGCGAGATGACTACAATCAAAGAGCACGGCAATAAGAGGAGAACGTCTGTGCACGGAGGAACTTCGATAATTTCTTTAACCAGCTCGAAAATAGGTAGGTGCTGACTCCAATCGCCCACAGAGCCTGTCAATTTTTCAGAAACAAGTATCAATCCACCACTCATCCGATCAGCACGTCACAGGGCGCAAGATGCGGCCCTGGCGACACTTCACGTCGACTTATCCGAGTGGCAAATCCTCGGACCCGAGAGGAAATAACCCGAGAGAAGGAAGCTGCGTGTGGCGCCTATAAATAAACCGTCTCTCGGTGAGTGCCGTTCCCTGTTCGCCACCTTCGTACGTTGCCGGGGTGTGTTGGTTCAAGGTGGTCGACCGATTCCTGCGAATATGGAATTTTGATGAAGCCCCGGATACTCCCGATTGCTTTTATCGATTCTACGTCGCCGGGAATCGAGACGGGGGCGGAGAGAAAGGAACGGAGGCGATTACCTGTTAGAAATCCTGCATTTCAGGAGAGCTAGAAGGAGCACTACGAGCACAGTTCTAAAGTGATTGTGGATGGAGTTTCTGATGGTCATTTTATCATGAGACACCCTGCTCTTCCTTGTAAAGGAAACAGTCCGATGGCTGGATCCTTTAAGAACGAGGTCTTCAGATTTGTAAGCTAGTGACACAGAAGAAACCGATAACAGGCGCCTCTCCAGATCCCACGCGCCACGTCCGACCACTAGATAAAGCAATTTTTGACACGGAGAACTCACGACAAGAGAAACCCGTCTTTTAATCTGTCAGGTAGACTCCGGCAGGCGCGCTCTCCGAATCGTGGCCACTGGAAATGTCCCTCGCACGCTGGGAGCGGTGAAACGCGCGGACGTCGCGACGAAGTAGAATAAGACTGCTTGGAACAGGGTGGACAGACGATCCCGGGGCCGCAATAATTAGCTGCTTCGCGAGAGATATCGTGTCTGCGCGTCAATCCAAGAGCGATTAGAGGCTGACACGGTAAATTTCCACGTGGCGAGATCAGCCTCTAATTATTCCTGCTAATTAGTCACTGGCTGGACCCCTCTCCTTTCCCCTCTCTCCATCTCCACTCACACGCGCCTCAACCTGATACCCTTATCGAGGATCGCCGATTATTCTCTCTCCCCCGACTTCTCTGCCGTTAGACGCGTCGTCTAAGGATCTCGCGCGTAATTACACGGCCGCGGGGCGAGACGTGGACGGGCGGGCGGAAGGGGGCAACTTAAACTTAATCGACTATCGATGTTGCCTGTAATCCGGCCCGTGGAGAGCCACAGACGTCTAAAACCGAGGGAAATTATACGCGATGCTGGACGGTAGCCGTGTATGGGGCGTCATTAATTAAAACACGCCGCTGCCGCGGCGCACTTGCCTAGCGGAATGCCGTAATAGTTCGCTGCATTATACGGACAGTCCCCCCTGGCAAGATGTATTACTAGCGAGCTCTATTATGCGACCCCGAGTGCTACCTGATAAAAGCGCCACAGCGGCCACTATTGCGGCGGTCTGTTGTGGTGTGGCAACGATTTTTGTGCGTCCCCCTCGCTCGACAGCTCGACGACCGCTTCCACCATGGGGAGACCCTTGGGAAAGGTGATCGTGGTCGAAAATCTCGGGAAATCAGGTGTAGGTACGGTGGAAGTGCGGCGATGGGGCGGGAGTTGGGGCGATGGCGGATGAGATATCGAGTGCTTCGAGAATCTCTGAGGGAGGATAATTGAATGGGCGGTTGTAGAGACGTGGAAGATGGTATTCTTCTAGTGTGAGGTCTGTGAAGATTGATACAACGTTTATGTGGGAATTTCTAAGCGTAACGAAGCGTTTTATCTTCACATTATTAAAACATTTTATCTAACATTTTATCTTCACATTATTAAAATGTCCGCGATATGGGTAATGGAATGTATGAACACAGCATTTTAGCTGTGTATATGTAGTTCTGTCATCTTAAGCGCAGTTGGAAAGCACCTTTATGTACTTGCAGCTCATTTTCATTTCACATCTTTTTTTATATTCTAATTATAAGGGGGCAGAATCTCGCGGCTCTCGAGGATAAAATCCTTTTGTCCAAAGTATTTCAGGATTAACGGGGCGAAGTTCGGCAACGAGTTACAGTAGAACGCGCATTCACCGTAGAACACGGGTACACGTCGAAATCGGTTTAGTTAGCAAATTACTACGAATGCTGGCAACTGTAATTACGAACGAGTCCTTGAATCAAAGTAACTGCTCGAAACGTCTCCGTCCCTCTGAATAGGAAGCGCGCAAGTGCATTTACCACTCAAACAGCAAAGCGAATTCTCGATTAATACTTTGTTGCTGAGGAAAGACACAAAAGTGAAGTTCCTTTGCGGGACGCCGATTCTACGCTATTCAATGCCCCCATGACGATTTCGCCCGAAAGTGAAGCCAATGAAACTTAGTTATCCATCAACTCGGCCCAAAATCGCGACGACATTGTTCTGCTCGAAGAAATATGCGCGTTTGCAGGGAATAATTCGACTGGCGCGTCGATGGGAGACGAATGGTGCCGAATAATAACACTTCGGCGTGGCGCGGGCGGCCCCAGCTCGGTCTGACACGTTATGAACTGCGTCTACTTGGCGCGAGTTAGGGGCTCCGCCAGGGGCGCGCCTCATCGCATATTAAACGCGAAAATGACGACGCCGCATGTCGAAATGCAGGCTCGCGGGGGCGGTTGCCGGAATCTCGCGTGCAGAGGCATTTCGAGTATTCCATGGAACGGCGAAAACGCTTCGCTTGCTGTGGAAAACGCGTTCCACGCCGTAGAAACTGTCATCGAGTTCATCTACGCGAATCCCGTGGATTAACGTGTCGCGCGCGATACGCGATACTTTAATGCTCCCCCCGCCTCTCGAATTTTTTTTTCGAGCCCCAGCTTATCGCACCGTTTTCCTGTGGAGGGGCGTCGACGAGGGAAACGAGGAACGTAATTAACACTCGCAGCGGCGGCACGATGTAATTTCTCGTCTTAACTCGCGGGGCGATCTTGGATACAACGTGCCTGGACTTTGTATTGACACGAGAGCAGTTAGATCAGGTAAATTACCGAGTGTCCACAATAATATTGCAAGTTTGCAAGCGGAACTTACGTAGCAACACTTCGTATAAGATAAGAAAAATGAAATATATATATATATATATACAGGAAATACTGTGTAAGGCTGCTTAATGCCGCTCCGCACTACCAGAATTCACTCGATCCCATCTCCGTCCACACCTCGACACAGTCGCTACAAAGCCCAAGCAATAGACATCCATCATGACGGCGAGTGAAAAGACGTCAGAACGAACCCAATCTCCGTCAGTAGTATAGTAAAGAGATTTCTAACCCAAATTTGAGTGTTGCGTTCAATACACGTTCAAAGTGGTACGATAGATGTTCAATACACCTATGGCGCCAGTCAAAAGTAGTATGGTATAATAAACGTCTATCGTACCACTCTGAACGTGTGTTGAACGTTTATCGTACCACTCTGAACGTGTATTGAACATCTATCGTACCACTCTGAACGCGTATTGAATGCAAAACTCAAATTTGGGTTAGAAGTCTCTTTACTATACTACTTCTGTCCATCGATTGCTACTTGCCAGGCCACCAGCTCCCCTAACGAACGGCTTTTAAACCGAAAATCATCCAGTGGCATCTTCCTCCTCGTCCCTCCCTATTACCCATCCTGCTGCACCAGCTACGGAGTCCAGTCTCCCGTCGATTCACCTCCAACTAACCGACTCTTCCCACGTCACGCACGCCGCCGTCAATCAGACGAAAACCGATCCCTATCCCCCGAGACATCCCCGTCAAAGCAGCGAAGACAGGGCTGTCGTTGGGGCGCACTTGGATATCGCGGTCCGGGACACTCGATAGTCGTTGCACGCACACCGAGAGGCAGGCAAGCTGCAGTCGAGCAAGGACTGTGTGCTGGATGATGCAGAGCGGCCGGCAGCCGACGCCACAGCGGCGTCGTTAACGAGAGGTAGGGCCATTGTTTGCGGCCTAGTTCTGCCCATCCGCGGACGGCCTCCTATGCCAAAGGGCCCTGGTGTGTGTGTGTGTGTGTTTGTCGATACTCCGCCACGGCACGTGCACGCAATTTAAGTATTACCTCATTACGTCACGTCCCCAGGCCGTCATCCCTCTGCTCCAGCATCGGAGAAACTTGGAAACGGTGCTGCCGCGGCTAATGGACAGCGCCGGGACGCGCGGCACGACGGCGTCGGTGTATTTGTTATGCCAGAGGACGCGGCCACCCCGCGGAGCTGTCGCGTTAAAATGCACCAGGCGGGAGCGGATCGCAACTCACCCAAGTAGGGGCTGCAACCTCGCGATACCTTGTTTTTCCCCCCAAGTACCAGCCGGGTGAAAGTTGGACGCGTTGCAAGTAAAATTGCGCTGCATGGTAACGAGGGGAGGTATCGATGCAACGATTCACGGGCGACCAAGATTCATCGGGTTTATACGAGCAGCTAGATTGCAGTAGGCGAATCGGAGATCTAGCTCAACCACGCGCGTATCTTTTCCTGACGAGCAATCGATGAACGGGTGGAACGTTCCTCTCAGCTTACCGACGAGTAGGTCGCGTCAAGGACCTACCTACCCCCTGAACGACACCGCAGCTGTACACCCTTCGCTCCCAGACATTGGCAATTTCTGCCTTCGAAAGGAACTCTAGCAGCTAGCATGCATCAAGCTTCAGACGAGCACGTTTTAACGCAGGAAAAGGGAAAGTTGCCAAGGTTGCTGAAGGGCTATTTCCTTTGGAAGCTGGTCTCAACTGGCGAGTCTGCCTTCAACTACTACAACCCGCCCTTCTCGAACTTCCAACCCCGTTCTCCGAAGAGATGCAACATTTGCCGCGAAGCTGGCTAGCTTATAACACGTCCCCGTTGTCAGGATTGAGTTCCAAGTCGGTAATCCCTCAATCAGCCGCGTCTCCAGGCGGAAAGGTTCGGAACGACGATGTCTCGAGGAGCCGTCTCGAGACGTGGCCCTCTCTCCCTCGGCAAGCTACGATTTCCTCGGTTTTATTTGGTCTCAAAACACTCTTCGGCGAGCTGGTCCGTCCTCTTTGTATTTTCATCGAGCTCCACCCTTTCCTCCTTCCTCTCTGCTCTCGCACCTCTCTCTTCGTTCCTCATCCTCTCTCTCTCTCTCTCTCTCTCTCTCTCTCTCTCTCTCTCTCTTTCTCTTTCTGTTCCACGGTAACAAGTTACCAGCCGCTCGTCTGTCTTCCTTTGTGCCTCGAATTTATGCATTTCGTAGGTCGGTAGTGAAGTTTTCGCCGCAGCAGCAGCTGGCTGATTCTTTGCCGCGTGTATAGAGCACGTAGCCCAGGCAAATGGAGCGCGATGATACAGGTGAACGCCTGCATTCGTGCAATCTGTCTACGACGCGCAACATTGTTCCCAGGCCTTGTTAACGACGCCTTTGGGGCCCCAGCAACGCGTCTGCCGTTTCGACGCGCGCTGCTTCTTGCGGAAAACAGTGGTTCCTTAAACGCGTGCACTTTGACAATTCGACTCGTTCCCGCGTCGCAGTTTGGCACGGAAGTAAGATGAACCGTTCTTGGAACGAGAAACGTCGACACGGTAAAAAAATGTCCGTCGAAATATCCGCGTCCGATATCTAGTCGGCGTATAATAGAGAACTAAGGCGGTGCGTTGTAGGAAGTCAGTCCTTTTTCCCGGAAAAATGGGAACACGACCCGTCCCGTTACAACGATGCCCGTAATGAACCCCAGAATCATCGGAAAAGAGGAGGTAAAAGAAGATCCTCGAGATACAGGGGCGGGATACGTGTAGACATCCTCGTGCTTGGAAAGAAATTCTCCTTCAGGGAAAATCAAGAATAGCAGAGAATGTTGTCCGAGACCGGGAGCCAACCATGAGCCAGAGAAATGAACGATGGCCGTTTTTCAGATAACTTGCCACGATTTCGTGCTGTTATTCTACGTTTTTGTTCCTTTTTTGTCTATTCGGTAGGAAGGTAATTGCCGCTGTATGCTGTTTCCGGAGAAGTCTCGGCGTTTCCATTTCGAATGAAGGAAACTCGAGCTCGCCTCGTAAAAGTTCGGTATTACAGATTGTTTAATTCGGGCGTATTTTTTTTTATCTTTCGCGGTGATATACGAGCGATGGAACGTTCCACGACGGCGAAAACCCCCGCCCGTTCCACGGATGCTCGTATATTACGGATTTTCGCGCGGTACGTTTGCACGCACACACAGATAGGCGCGACACGATCGTTAAACGAAAGTGAATATCGATCCTGGGCCTGGTATCGCGCGAGAAACTCGGGTAACGAATTCTGGAATACAACACCGGAGGCTGTATTTTTGTCTCGCCCCCTTTTTGCCCACCCTCCTCCACCTCCCAGATCCAACGGACCGCGTCTAAATCAATTTTTATGCAAATAAGGGCGCACCGACGCGGGCTTTTCGAACACCGAGCCGGAGGATTTCCCGTTCATTGATTTACACCCGTTTACACACGTTTAAAGCTACGGCCGTTGATTTTTCACCGCGAAATCTCGTGCGGGATTTCGCCCGCTCGTTACCCGTATACGCTATCGTTCAATCCGTTGGAAGGATATTCGTTTAATTTTCAACAAATACCGCGGGCGATCCACCTTTACCCGGGACCAACGATATATCCGACTTCCTTCCATATTTCCCGGTCTTGTTCCAGCTGGGTACAAGAAGATCCTGCAAATTCTATGACAATGCATCGAGTCCCAGATAAAGCTCCTCAAAGTGTAGTAATTTAACATTGGAAAGAGCCAGTGGATGCAACGCTGTCTTGCGAGCAATTTTCCCAAGGAATTCCTCCCCTGCGTCGTTCATTAATCCCTGATTCCGCTTCTCTCAGCACATCCCGTACACAAATGTTTGCTCGCAAAGAGTATTGTACCGTGTCTCATTGTTCCACGTGACGATAATTCGCGGGGCCATTTCAGAGATTCGCGAAATTGTCGCGGGTAGCTCGGCCCCTTCTGTTGTTCCCGCGTTATCACCGAACGAAAGCGCTGGAAAGTCGTCGACCCGGCATTAGCCCCCGTAAATCTAAGAACAATGACGAGCGTTTTACCGTGTCAAGAGCGTAACAGGCGCCCGGACAAGAGGGCGAGGTCCTCTTAAATCATTATACACGCTCGGCGTGCCGACAACAATCGAGAGCCAGGCAAAAGGCATTTACAGTCGCGCGACAGCATCCATCACCCGGCTCGATCCTAATTAGTTCCATTCACCGGTTCCGCGATAATCCCCGGGCGAGCGCTCGGTGCCTCGTACATAATTACGAAGCGACGGTCCGATTCCCACGGAACTGTGACCAAACGAAAGAGTCGGCAGGGCACGCCTGCTCTCCGACGAGGACGGTATCCATTGGCTCGCGAGGTAAAACGAAGAAGCCGCGCCCGGAGAGTATCCCCTGCAATAATCGTGTCACGCTTGCCTCGATAACGGCCACCGCGATAAATCCTCGCGCCATAAATACCGATCGAAGTTATGCAACAGCGACCCGACACCGTTTAAAGCGTCTGCCCAGAAGCCGCGCTCGTTAAAGTCCGCAGTCCAGGCTTGATTTGCAATTTCCTGTCGCGGAATCCGCTTGTACCCAGCGGAGGCTGCACAGGACGACGTTTCTACGCGTCTCACGTGCTCCACACTTTTTCCCCCTGTTCCCAACGTCGCGAGTCGGCCACGTTGCCCACCATTCCTCGACCTGGTCGCTTATTGGAACGAGAATATTATATACTGCCAGTTTCGCGACTGGACAACGGCAGGCAGCAGGAAACCTTGGTACACACGGCGAAACACCATTCTCTCTATCGTAAAACGATTACTGTACCTCAAGCCCGCCGTGTACAATGGCTTTTGTTATAATGGAAGGTTTGTTTCGCGCATTGGACCGCGAGCCACGGGCGCGCGCGCGCCGAGGGAACTTGGATTTTTCGCCAGCCATAATTCATCGCGGCCCACGCGGGATTCTTTTAAAGGAGAGATCTACGGGCGGGGTTCACCAGCAACGTTTCCGAGCGTTACAATTTGTTGCGTGCTGTGTTTTTACTGGTAACAACGCTGGCGGCGGTGGCTCGATTTATGGCTGCGTTCGACTGCTTTCCTAATGAACGAGAGGATTCTGAGTGGCCTCGATGGGGAAAGTGGTGGGATTCGTGAGATTTCGCGAAAGTAGTTGAAAAGTAGCGGAGTAGCTCAAGTGCATGGATCGGTGACCCCGAAATCCCTAATCGCATGTCCTGGTAATCCAGGGCACGAGCTCGAGGATGAAGATGGGAATATACTGTAGGAATAAATTGCAGGGCGGAGATCCAGTCAATCGGATTACCAGAGTTGTATTTGTATCTGGATTTCTTCTGCACTCCTATATCCTATATAATCCTCGACGGACCGTTTCTTCTTAAGCCCAGTATCGGGGAATGAAGTTCCTTGGACGGTACTTCGGCAGATTCTGCGCGATAGTTTAGCAAGGAATTCTGACAACTTCGGGTTTCAAACGGATCAAAATACCGCGCCACGTATCTCTTGGGCTGTGACGACAGGAGTGGATCTTCGCTTGGAAACTCTCCAAGACTCGCGACACAACGTTTACCCGCTTCCAGCTAGCGGAGGATCCAATCTACGGGAACGTGTCGCGTTCGTGGTCGCACAGCCATCACGAAAGAATCAAGACGTACAATGAAGCTGCGCGCCGAGCCTCCCGTGATGTATTTCGCGTTACATGGTGCACGGACAAACATTCAACAGATCGTAATCACTGGCCGACTCCAATTCCGAAGTCCAAAAAACGTAACGTACAACAGACAAGAACCGTTTTGACAAAGGTTGAGCTTCTCCCCTTGAACTGGGTCACGACAAACTTTTTCTCCTTCTTATTCTTCTTCAGCTAAATCCCAGATAGGAGACCTATTTCCAAGACACTCGAGCCAACGAACCCACGAAGCCCAGTGTCGATTGCCAAAGGAAGCTAAATGAATCGTCGCGCGACGACGCAGCGAGATTCTCGTCGCTCCGGCGGGAACGTCTTACGTTCCCCCGGATCGAGCGGAGGCAGCAGACCCATGCAGACACCGTAACGCAATTACGGTCGTTTACGGTTTTGTCACGGCCATTCATCCAGGGATTGCAGAGCAATGAGTTGACGAGACCCGCGTATTCGTAGCCAGCAATGATTTCTCATGGGAGTCGAAGCTCGACGACGAGAGGTATTCCAGCGTCGTCTCGCTACACTCTCTACACTCTCTCCTCTCTCGTCCAGCTGACAGCGGTTCCTGCTCCCTCTCCAGAGGCTGCACACAGCGAAACGAATCAAGTCGGACGCGCGTTGTGTGCTCGCGCTGAGGGGATTCCGCTGCTTTTGCTTGTCGAATTAATAGGAGGAAGCGAATGACGGAATAGCGACCCGATTACCGTGATCCAGCGGCGCCACGTCCATCGGAGACGCTGCCATTGATTGGGAAAAAACCTACGGGAGGCTGATCGTGGCGGAAAGCTTCTCTCCTTCGGTGGCTGGTGGCCTCGCGATTAATATCCGTGCGAACGCAGAAAGCCGTAAAATGGGAAGAAGGGCTCGCGGATCCGAGTCTTTTTTCCCTTCTGAGCCGAGGAAACGGCTTGGTCTCGAGTGTCTGCGGCCTGTCGCAGTATCCAGTGTCCCTGTGTGCGCGCGCGGACGACGTATTGGATTTCTCCGTTTCGTGCGTGCACCGTGGGCTGAAAAGAAACGACGTTTTCGACGGACTTTTCAGGATTCCTGTCCTCGCTGGCCGAGGCCACGCGGTCGACGCGACGAGTCAGATAAAGCAGAGATTCAGGATAAAGCGAGCTGATTTCGCGGTGAAGTAATCCTCGTCCTGGTGGTAAGAGGACTCGATAACGATGTAATTTCGTGGTTATCGTCGGTGCACAATACTGGCGACGGGATTGACCGTGCCATTGTGCCCAAATGGTTAAGCTTCGAATCGCGTGCCCTAGGTATCGTTGCTCTCTTCACATGGAATTCTAGGAAACCTGTGAAACTTCGATTCCTTCGTGCCTCGACATGAATTCCTAACGATCCTTCCTTCTCTACGCGTAGATCAATGTAGCACCTGAATATCATTAAATATCACATTCCCTTCAATAAGTGTCCCTTTTTCCACTCCCCTATTCCGATACGGTATTGACCGATCTTCCTGCAAAGTAGGCAGCTGCGGACAGACGGTCGTCGCAGGTTTTCAGACGCGGGCGTTGTTTTCCACCTTTGCCCAAAGAAACGAGTCCTGCGCCATTGTCGTCGGGACAAACGATCGTCTTCATTCGTGCGGCGCTTCACAACCGTCCCGCGCGCAGACTCCTTCATTTTTTTCTTATTTATCCCGGAACAAAACGGCCGACAGACAGCTGACGTAGGCGGACAAAGACGCCGGACAACTTTACCTGGTTCCGCATAAAAGGGACACACGGATCGCCGGAGCGCGTCTCGCTTTGCCCTTCGCCCTTGCGGCTCTCCCGCTGCGACCACGGACTAAGCGCGGGCAGATAAGAAGAGGATCGGCATACAAGAGGGACTCGTTACGCGAAAACGTCGCCGAGATCGTCCCACCGTTCCCTCGCCCCTTATTGATTTCGCTGAACCCTGTGCCTGGCGACGTCCGATCTCTGGCTGGCTGGTCTCTGGCCAACCTGCTGCGCTCTTGGTAGCTTCTTCAAAGATACTTTGTATTGAATTTTGACTCGCAGACATCAGAAGGTTTCCTGTCTGCGGTAACAGATTTAAAATTCAGATTCTTCGTATTATACCTTGCAAGGTGAATAGAAGCTTCTAAAATTCGGTAGTCAGACAGGAAGTCCTGTAGCAGGGACACCTTATATTATTTAATTTACGATCAACGCTATCCCACGAATGAACCACGCTGTCATTGTACACTACTCGGAGAAAATCACCTTGTATCACTTGCTAAAGGAAATTTATCAATTGTCTCCTTCTCGATTGACTCGGTACCATCGACCTCGTCGACTGCGTTAGCATCCGGTCCGCTGGGCACGAGTATTACTCTTAAACGTCCGTTGTCTAGACGCGTCGGAATTGACAGCGCGGCTGTAACCGTCGATGAATAATTTATGGGCTCCGTGTGTAATAAGGGGCGTTACACCTCGAACGGATGCGCGGCGTAAGAAGGTGAAAAACGCGGGCATCGTCGCGCGCCGGCTTAAATCGTCCACGGGGAATGACTATCTGTCGATCGTGGAGTGACTCGGTGATCGGCGAAATGGCAGCGCGCGTCCTTCGATCCCGCAACGTTAATGATGGAGATTATCGGGCGCGTGATACAACATGACGAATCCAGTCGTCGGTCGGTGCAAATCGTTCTCTGCCGGGCAGACCGTGAGAATAATGGAATTATCTGCACGTGCATCGATGCAACCAGCCAGCGGCGATGCTCCTCGTGGTTTCTTTCATTGCGAAACGCGGAAACAGTTACGTAAAGGCATGTACGCGATGTCCGTTGTCGACAGTCGGAAGAGCCTGATGAGTATTATCGAAACGCCCGGCCGTCGGCGGAACAATGGCATTGATAGCGGATTCGGACGTCAATTAGAGGTAAATTAGGCGTCGATACGATGTCCAATAGTTTGGCCATTGATTAGGAATTTTTCGCGCGCTAATGGAAAGCGCCATCGTTCGAATTTCATGGCGGAACGAAATTGTTGGGCCGTCGAGCTCTATTCTGGAAAATGTCAGTGGAGCCTCGTCGATTATTCGGTTAACTTTAAGTTCGCTTCTTCGGGTATCTGCCGTTAAAAACGCTGAAGATATTAATGTACGTTCTGGAGCACGAGAACTGTTGCGTGCAATTCATCCTGGCTAGGTTTTCCCCGGGATGAGGGATTTCCTTGGCGGGTGGAACTTTTTGTATTAACACGTCGAGCCACGGTGAAATATGGGCCGGCGTGAAATCTCGACGGAACGAGGGAAAATCACGCAAGAAAATGTTGGCCACATCATTACCGAGTGTATGATTTGTGCTCACGATAATGGCGACGGTCATTACGACTCCCGTTTACGAGCGAATTATACATTGTACATCATTGGCCCACCCCTCGCCGCTGCCCAACTTTTCGCGCAACTGCAATTAATCGACCAAGATTCCGTGGGGATGCATCTTCGATTATACGAAACATAGAACGAACCGAGACAAGCCGAAGACTTATCAGCACCTCAAACCCTATAATTACAAAAGATCCATCACTTGCGATTGCCTGTTTGCGATCCTAACAAGACAGTTTTACTGGCACTACAGGCTCCAAATAAAAAGAGAATGCAGATAAGATATCGCAAAAAAATGTTGCCTCCGGGGTTGCCAAGAGTCAACATCCTTCTCCTCGCGCGAATTTATATTTCATGCAGCCGGTTTCTCCGCGAGATTTCCTTCCTGAAACGTCTCAGCGCCGTGGCCTTCCGCTTCCGAAACCGATTTACAAACTGCATATTCAATTCCCAAATAACGCCTTTGTACCGGGGGAGGGGAGGAGCAGGCTTCCGGTTGCCGTGCAAATAGAAGAAACGCCGGCAAGGCAAATATCCCCGGCCGTCTATTAGGTTTCCAATCTTTATCGCGCCCCTCGAGTTCACCGTGTGCTCCGGGGGTGTCTCGTCGCCGACGGATGTGTGACTCTTTCGCGCGCGAGCTTTCTCTCTTAAAAAACAAAAAGCCCGTCGAGCTGGTGCGAGCAGGAGGGTTGCGCGGCTGTAGTCCGCCACGGTGCACGAAATATCGATCGAGTTCTTTTTAGACCGCAACGTCGACACTCTACCCACCCTTCCCACCTCCCTCCCTCTATCCTTTGTCTTTCTTCAACCCTGCCCTTCCCGCTTCTCACCCTGTCCCTCTTTCTCTCAACCCTCTCTGGTCTCGTCCCTGTCTCGTTTCCACGGCATCCTATTCTTCTCCCCTGTTTATATCCCCAACTTCCTGCCTCCTCCTACCCCCTGCGTCGCGCGCGCACGTGGTTTCCACATCAAAGAAAGCTATTTGTTAATGAGGCATAATTATCCCCTCCATTCACAATGCCAGACGCCGACACGCTGTCGGTCCGCACGAGGATACAGGAGGAGCGAAAACAGCGAGAATGAGAGATTTCGACCGGGGTGGAACACCCTGGAACGCGGTAGAACAGCCGGCGACAAAGGGGGCGAAGAGGGCCAGACGATTTCTTAACGATCAACACCCCACCGGCACCGTCTGGCTCCCTTTTTGGGTTAACCGCGCGGATGAACTTGAATTTGTTGGCGCAAGCTGCTCTGACAGCTGAGACGAGGGAGCACTCAGCTAACAGGGTTCAGATGCTTCCTGTACTTTAGTGTCTGTAATTTTTGGGAATCCTCCAGATTCCTTGTTAGAAACGTGCGACGTGCGAGTCGGTTAAAGGGTGACTGAGATAAACAGTAGACACAAGGCAACAGCGACTAGACGGTAAACCAGACTCGCGCGTCGCACGTTTCTAGCAAACACGATCATTGTATAAAAGCATACGAAGTATTCTTCCGTTATCCAACTTTCCTTGAAAATGGTCACAACCACTGACCGAAACGTTGGAATTTGATAATTCTCAAAATTGCGCAATAGCTTTTATTTAATTACTTAATAGACCGAACCAGTGCGCCGAAATCATCTCTCCTAATATCCAATATCTACCCAAGAATCTCTGCGCGTGTAAAACTGTTCCCCTAATATATTCCAGAGTTCTCACCTAATCGTCGATTCAGAATAAAAAGGAGGCGAGGAACGGTCGCGTCAAGGCTGAATTAACCGATCGAAGGGCGTTGCGGCGCGTTATATAATAACGAGAACGTCAGGTTGGCTCGGGCCGCAGGTGATCATCAGGCGATAATAGTATTAATACATCATCGCCGTGAATACTATGCTTCGCTGCTCTCTGATTGCGCGGCGGGCGCAGCCGCAATATGCGTTTTATCAACGGGAACCAGAGGCCGATAAATAAACCTGGCAGAAGGATGACCGGCGATGGAAAGATCAAGATATTACGGCCTGTGACAGCCTCAATCATCGCGATCGACGGCTGCAAAAATAACCTTCCATGATTTTATTATCGCCTCTATCGCAAAACACTGTATTTTTCGACGACACCCCCAGGGGCCCCTAATCGCTTTCAACGCCGTCCCCGTTCAATGGCCGGTAAGCAACGCGTTAACGATTTTTTACGTAACGTAATTAATAAGCGCGCCTCGTACCCATTGTCCTGTACGTGTGTACCTACGCGTGCATCAGTCAATATTCGATTGGACGGGATTTGTATTATCGGCGACTTTAATTGACACGTCGGATTACCGGTAATAATGCGGCCCCGCTCATGAAGTCCTTGTCACGAAAATATCGAAACAACGCGGGCTAACTGGCGCGCGTATAACTGGCTTATAAAGTTGCCATTATCGTGGGATTACGCTGTGACGCAGACTGCGCATCAAGATGAGTTCAAAGCTGATGATTAACGATTGGAATTGAAACGAGATCGAGAGTTCTAGTGGTTGTCATTGCAGCGACAGCTTCCAATGATCGATAAATGGAACGATAGCCAATCGCGGAGGAGGGGATAAATTCAAGTTGTTAAACCTTTTGGATCTCCATTGGAGAGTTTCTGGAATTTCGATCAAGAATGTTAACGATGAATTTGCCAACAACTTCGCTGTTTCAAGTCACTCCGATTGTGGTCGCAGTTTACAGGACACCCGGTAGGGCAGAGGACAGAATGGACCGCGGTTATCGCGGTCAGAGGAGCAGTGTCGCGTTTGATACCGAAGAACCGAAGTGGAGCAGCAAAACCTGTCACCAGGATTCAATATCTCGCGGCGAGAATCAAGATTCCGTGGCTACCTTTTCTCGGCATCCTTTCCCCTGGCTCTGCGACGATTCTCTTTATAAATATTTGGCTGGAAAGCTGCTGGATGGGAGAGATAGAGTTTCGACGCCTCCTCTTTCCAGAGGGCTGCAAGAATTGTTCAGAAGGAAGACCAGGGGGCACATAAAACTTCACTGAGAAGTACGACTTTGTTTATGTAATTAGATGAGCTTTTTATGAATGCAAGATATAACTAAGGCTAGAATGTATTATCAAAAGATTTGCATTTTGTCAATCATTCATTCGTGCAATTCTCCATCTTAATGCCCCTGAAATGATAATGCACGTGGAACGTTTCATTCGCGAGGAGTAGAGCTTCTGCACAAAGCATAAGAAATCATTTCACCTCGACACTCGAACAAACCAATTTACGACGCGCGACGCGGACGGAGACTGACTCAGACCTCCGCTGGAGTCGCTAATTAATTGTCGAGGATGAGTTAATTTCGTTAAGGAGAGTCCTTCGGGGGAGTATAATTAATCTTAAATGGAACCACTCCGACTGGCTCGAGAAGTTGTTTGCATGAAAGAAGCAACCTTCAGAGCGACTTCCTTGACTTTAGAAAAATACCAAACCTGGTGGTTGGTACGTTATTTTCTTTGAATAGAACAGGATCGACGAGGGAAGCCGAACTCTGTGTATGTACGAAGGATATCAAAGGATATCCACTCGACACACGTGATTTCCTATGAATTGCTGTCCCCTGCAGATTCGTTACCATACAACCGTCGTGTCGACTGATATTTATACTTTACAAAACGCCATGATACGTGTCGAGGCTGCATTCATTAGCGTTCAAAGGCCTGGGCTCGCGACAGACATTCTTTTCCAAGTGTGTCGCGGGCTTGATCGCCCCGCCTTCGTTTCTCCTCGATTTTACAGCATTTTCGCGACGCTGATTCACACAATCGGTCGTTCGATCCTTTTTTTCTAAATTCGTTGCGCCCAGAATAGGCTCGCGGATCGCTGATCCTTGGCAGGCACAAGATCGATAGAGATTACGGCACAAGTAGAAGTGGTCTGGTCAATGTCAGACAGCCAGCCGGTGCATGTCTTGAGAAAATTAGATACTCTTTATGGGATCAGTGCACTTGACCTAATCTTGCTACAGGAACACTTGGGGAGCTTTAATCTACGGCATTTGTTGTTTTTAACATCTCTGAGTAAGCTATTTGTTGTGTTTTTAGCATGTTTTATAGACCTGCTTTAAAAGCTGCCGTGAACGCTAATAATTGTCGAAACTGAGGTAACTGAAGCGATGAAACAGTTTCAAAATGCTTTGCAAAATACGCGGGAGATAATATTTCAACGGTATTGTAACAAAAGGGCTCGTATTGCTATGCACTCATTGCGAAATAATAAATACGAGTTATGAAGTACGAATTAATTTGTTTTCACCAGTCGGTAGAAAGTTTTGTAGCTTCGTTACAGTGTTGTTTGGGATTATTTAAATTTGCCAGAAGGGGCAGATTCGCTGTTTAATTTCCAATGTCGGGATTTAAAAAACCTCACGGAACAGCATTGTTGCAAACAATACGAACATTCAAGGGATTGTAGAAATCTGAAAAGCCAACGCTGCGAAGAGACGAATACGCAATGGTAGATAACCATATTTAAATCGAGTGAATTCGCGCAATCAGCTTAACATTTGTCGGGATCGAAATACGTATAATACAGGCAATTGCCTTCCAATTTTGTCCGATGTAAAATGTCAATAGAATTAAACAAGAAGCAATAGGCTCCCTTAGAATCAAACTGTACGATATAGAGAAACAATTAAGTAACAAACTTCTAAATATGAATAAACGTAAAATGAATCCATTCGTAGTATCGTATATCAGAATGACGTTACAGCATCATCGATTAGGTTATTGCAAAATCTCTTTAAATATTTTCAATTTCACGAATCGACAGAAATCCGTCCACTTTGTATTAAATCTTCTTTCGCGAAATAAGGTGCCAGATAGTATATTCCTGGAAAAATAACGTTGAATTTTATGCTGTAAACCTAAACGGTATAAAAGTTGCCTGCTCCTGGAACGAACGTCGCGTGGCAGATTGTGCTGCGCTCACATTGTTAACAAATCGAATCAGCCGGAACTCGTCGTCGGGCGAGCTACAACAACCCCCGGCGAGCCTGCTGGCCGTGCTTTCTTCGAAACTGATTATCGATTAAAAAGCTCACCGACTCGGTCATAAAGTTTCCGGGTAGCTGGCCCGGACGTCTCTGAAAACCAGACTTCAAGCGCATTCCGTATTATCGATCCGCCTTTCTAAAGAGTTTTAAACCATTCCTAACAAGGCTGCCCCCGCGGAAAAAGGAAGCTACGAAAAATCGAAAGAAGAAGAAAAAAAAGGGTGCCTTTAAAAAGTATCCCGTAGGATTCTAGAGTCTTTTAGGAGTTACTAGAGAATTCCTGCCGGCTCGTAAAGAAAAAAATTTATCGACAAGAATTCACTCGAAGGAACAAGCTCTCCTCGAGCGTGTCTCGCAGCGATGCTTCGAGCACCGAGGAAAAACAATATCTCCGAGTGCTTCTGAAAAGATATCCTCCTCGAACTGTCCTCGATAGAGGAGAAAAAAAGAGAAAAAAGATAGATAGAAAGAAGGAAGGAAAGGAAGAAAGAAAGAAATTGGAGAAGGAGGAAGAAACCGAGCAGAACAAACTGCAGCTGGAAAAACACAGCACTCGATGCTTCGGGGGTTGTCGCGAAGGAACAGCCGCGGAGCTAAGACACGAGAAGGAGGTGAGATTTGAATTCGTGGCGAGGGTAAACGACCCTCCCGGGCTGTGCAAGATTCGGGGAGTACGCGAAAGAATCTATTTCCGATCCCGAAGGATCGAGGGAAGGGAAACTTGGGGCCGCCGACTGTTCGATTACGGTGTACCGAGCCGTAACCACCAACCAGGACGCCAAGTTTGGCTTCGACGATCACTGATTGCGTGGGCGACTGTTGATTACTCTCGTCTCGCGCTCTCCTCGTGCAATCGATTGCGAAACTTTAATTAAAGCCTGCACCCGTGACCGAAACGACGAAAGCCCGCCGATAACACGTCGCTCGTTCCTTACAGACGCGTTTATCGATCCATCGGTCCAGCCACGGGTTTCGCGCGGAACGCGCCGCTCGAAAGCGACAGTTCGATTGTTCGGATACTTTCACCCGCGGCATTCGTTCCTGGAACCGCCGGGAACGTGGCCAGTGAGGGGGGGTCGAATCCTACGGATCTTAAACGCGCGGAATATTGGAATTTAGATTAATCGCGTTTGTATATACTCAATTGTGAGTGTACTTTTATGTATACCTACTTGTTCACTGGATGCGGTGGAAACGCGAAGTCGAATTGGGAATGGAATTTACCAGGAATCACAGTTCCCCGATTTAATTGCACAGAATTTCTCACAATGGAACGTGAACAGATACTCCAGCGACAGATGGAAATAGTATCAAAAACCGAGTGTAAATCGCACGGTAACAAGCGCAACGCAATTATGCAGATGTTGTCAACGCAGGCGGCCTCCCGATTTCCATTCATCGAGAAACTGCATCGAATTCCCACAACAGCGCGGAATTCTATTTTTATTCATCGTGCTGTGCTCTTTTCGAACAGGGCGCGCGACACGCGCCGCGGCGCTGAAAGCTCGGTGGAAATTATATGAAAAATAGGGCAGAAAGGAGGGCGACGGTGGCAACAATTAGAACGCGTAATAAATTGCGGTGCGCATTTAAATGCGATTCGTAACACGAGCGGGGAAAAGGGAATGGTAACGAGTGCGCGCAGGGTAGAGGAGAGCCGGGATATCCTGCGAATTAATCATTGAGATTCGTTTTCGCTGGAAATTCTATTTGCACGCGACCAAGTAGAATGGGTCCGGTTAGTTCAGGCCACGCGGAGGTAAAGGGTGAGAGGGAAGGAACGGCAAGTTACACCGAAAACTTGCGAACTGAAAGTTTCATCGGCTTCTTAGCTCCGTGCCTCTTTACTATTAACCAGCTAGCGCAGGTGTAAACTTTAACAGGTGATTAGTAATAATGAAGACAAATCCTGACGTGGTTACGCCAACTTTTACGCCCAGAAAACTTTCACCCTCGCGCCAAATCCTAGCAGACCTGTGAAATTTTTAACGAACCTGATCCAATTAGGCGATCCTTGTTCCTAATTCAGAGATACTATCTTCTAATCTCGTTGCCACTTCTTAACGCCATTGCGAGGGTCGCGAGAACACCCATTCGGGGTACTTGCTGTGAGCTGTTTTAAAATTAACTAGTAGTAAAATTAACTAGGTGGACTCCTCGAGATCACAGATAATAAAATATTTTGCACGGAAGATCAAAGTTTAGGCGCTAGTGCGATTTCTTTGCAAAGTGGAAATATTGTACTTGGGGAGGGTGGAAAGAGGAAAACTTTAGTAATTGTGATTCCATCTAGGAAGAGAGTATTACCGGATTCTGTGCGCGCCGTTGAAAAATCAATTCCAGTGATCACGAACGGAATGTCTGTTTGTCGAGGATGCGGTTCTCGGTGATTCAAAGGGAAGACGGTGCCTCGGTAATGGAAAGTGGTGGGACGCGCTTTCTGCGGGGAAGGATCGTGGGGCATTATCCACGGTTGGATAAAACGCGGCGAGCCACGAGTTTAAACCGCGGGGACACGATTTTACGCGCTGGAACGCCGGCAGTAGACCGATAAAATCCCGGGAGTTACGACGGTTTAATGCGTCCGCGGGATTTTTAATTAGCAAACAGGTAGCGGCGGTGTCAACTTCTTACGCAATTCAAGAGACGATAGCGGCGCGGCCGCCTTTAATCGCGGCTAGCCAGATTACGGGCGCCGAGTTATAAGCTTGTAATTTAATAGGCGAGCACCTGCGGCCCGATTAACCTTGCGAAAAATGCGAACACGCTTCGACATCGATGCAAGCGGATACGCTGCCGCGTGTCTCGCGAGCCCCAAGCCCGCGATCCGCGGCTCTGATAATGTGTGACGGTGTTTGCACCGTCCTTCGCGATCTACGGTGCTGTTGATTGAGAGTTTTCTGCTTACTAGCGGGGCGCCATGATGGAGCTACCCGGTAGCTGATTGATAATCAACGAACGTAAAGTGACTTGTGGCGAAGCATGCTTGGGGTGGGTTTTCTTTTTGGATATTAAGATAACTGTAAGTGTTGGATTGAGCGGTACCTGAGACACAGTTATATGACGAGGGTATCGAGAAGTATTGTACGATGTAGAATTTAAGAGAAACTAAACGACCACGAACGAAAAGGGGAGACGATATGAGCCGACGAAGGGAATCGATCCAATTGGATTCCGATAGTCGAGATACGGGGTTAATAAACCCCCATGCGGCCATCGTAGGTAATAATTCAAAATACGCATGTGCGCGAAGAAAAGTGTGCACTAACGATCGCTAATAAACTCAAGTTCCATGATTCTTCTGATAGCTTTTAATTAAATACGATTGTGTAACTTAAATAATAGTGTCCTCCGCGTTTCTTTAGACATTGTGGTGACGTTACTGGGAAAGATAGCCACGTCTGGTATAAGGTAGGAGTAACGTGAATTTAGTCTGGGAAATAAGCAAATAAAAGGGTACAGAACGCTATTACCAGGGAATTTGGGAAGGAAATTGCGCGATCAGGGGTTTCGAGGATGAGTTAAGTAGAAGAGATGCCAGGAATGATATAAATCCGCTCATGAGAGCCTCGTGGCAGCCCTTAGATCGACCGATACGCCGTGTTAACTTAATGACCACGATGTCTGCCAAGACGAATGGCTTTCCCGGTATCTGGAAGATTCTTGAATGCAGGTACCTGCCTGCCGACTAAATAGCTCGCGAGCCATCGCTAATTCCGCTTCCATTCGCCATTTTCCCGATTAATCGGGGCCGAAGTCTAGTCGATTACCTTGAATCGGTTAAATTGCACGGCGATTACGATAATCGTGCAACGCGTGCACGCGTGTGTATGTGTGTGTGTTTGTGCGGAAAGGCTGTCGAAGGACGGTTCTAAATGCAAATTTACGATCATCTCTACATGCAGCAATGTTTCACGCTAAGCTTTCTAAAGATATACCCGTTTCCACGGCAAAATTTAATTACGATAATTCAGTTAGATGGCATTTATTTCTCTGTTCTACGCTCGGCTTTAAACATGTTCTTTGATATCCATCGAACCTCAAAGCGAGCTACTTCAAGAAGGATAAGTAATCTTCGGCAGAGAGATCAGAGAAGTAGGTACCACAACTCCAGAAAGTAATGTAACATTTTCTAAGCGATGTAACCTACTTCAACGAGTTTCATTCAATAAATGCTCGCTGCAGGATACGAGTGTGCTCGTCCTGCGAATAGAGAAGGTTAAAAGGGCAATCTAATCTTGGGAAACAGTCGCTGTCGGTGCAGAAAAAAATTCAATAGCTTGAATGTACAGACACGGTCTACGACCTATCAAACGGTCTCAATAGAAGAATCTACTACACACCTAATAAACCTGGGAATCAACGATTATACCTTATCAATTCTCTAACACTTCGTTCCCATCGCGCGTTTACGTTACCAATCGGTGATGGGACTGCAGGACGCGTATCCACAATTCAAAATACTAAGTAGCACTGCGGAAACCAACAGCAGCACACAGATGACACAACGCGTTGCAGCGACCACGAGGATCGTCACGCGACACAGATCGTTTTCAAGATCCACGCACCACCTCCGCGATCGAGCACGCACGCGCGACGAGGAGCGTTCGAAAACTGGCGGCACCAGGAGGCGGGATTTCCGCGCGAATCCCCCTTTGAACGCGGAACAACGATGTTCACTGTACACGATCAGGGATTTCGTTTCGAGAAGAGCAATCCTACGAGTCGGTGATTAACCAAGGATACACGAAGACACTGGCTGCACTGTTCCTACTACTCGCGCACCGCCAATTAGCGCGGCGACGCGCGTGCGCCTCCACTTCGGGCGCTCGCGATGACGAGCACTCGCGCCAAGCTTTTTCGCGCACGGCACGAATATTTCGACTGACAGTTCAGCCGAGACGAACCAGTCTACCTGGCCCCCAGCCCCCTACCCGCGGCCCTCGTCTTCCGGCACTCGACATTGTAGGAAGTACCGCGCACCGCTGTTGTGTTTGCGTGCAAGATTACACGAGGGCAACGATGGCCGTGAGTGACTCGTCGCTTTCACGCTGACGGGACGGATGGCGGGTGTAAACATTGAGAGTGCCTTATGTAGACAAGTTTTTCTGCTACCTTGCGGTGGTAATGGATCTTGTTGGGTCGTTCCGAGTCACCGCGGATCCTTTGCTTTTTATCAGGATTCTGATTCATGTTTCTGCTTTGTGTGTACTGATGTTTCCATTCGTAGTCTTCTTAAGTTAGAAGGTTGTTTTGCGCACCTCCGCTTCAGCAGTCTCCACTCTTAAATCCGAAATCGTAAGACTAACTAAACAGTCGCAGCATCCAGCCCCCCAAAGCACCGTGTCCTTCAGAACAAGGAAGCCACTCCCTTCGCACTACCACTTCACGCTACTCCCTCGAGTCGAGTCTGCTCGTGCACCCTCATCCACCCTCGTGTTCGACACCTCCGCGGGATCACGTGCCGGGGACGCGGCTCTGGATTCCACCCCGGTGAGCATCGCCTCCCGACGATCAGCTGATCGAAGCCTTCCCGAAATATAGGAGCGTCGACGAGCTCGCTGAACCGACAGGCGATCGGTTCGTGGGGCGGAAATCGAGCGGGAACGCCGCGGATCAAAGAGTCCCGTTCAATGGAGCCTGGCGGAGCCGAAATTTCCCGGCGATCTCTTTGCCACGACGAATTCCCGGCTGCAGGGCACTGGCGAGGCCGCCTCTTGGTTCCTGGCAGGCGAGGATGGTGGCGTCGGGGCGTTCTATCGAGGAACGGAGATGCCAGCGGGCGATCTATCGCGCGAGAACGCGAGGCATGAGTGCGGAACGCTGTGGTGTGTACGCGGCACTGTCGTCCGTACCCTGGCTTCCACACTCCAGCCACCGTGGCGGCTGTTCCGCGACGGTGTGTGCGCCTCCACCAACGCCGGCCCGTGTACGTGCGTCGGCTACACACTCGCGTACCCACGTAGGCGTGTGTTCGCCGACCGAGAGAGAGAGGGGACCAGCCGAGGCTGCAAGGATGAAGGGAGAGACGGGCGAGATAAGAGATAGAGAGATCCGGAGGAGACAGGTAAATGGCGAGCGAGAGTGATCGCGAAGAGAGCCCGGGCACTGCGAGAGCCTGACGCGGAAGGAAATTAGAGGGACCGAGAATTACGATGCGAAATTGGGATTGCCAGGGAGAAAGATTCTGGGGATGTATTTCTATTAAATTGCCCAGTGATTACGGCTGATAAAGGGATTAATAGTTCTGAAACTTGGGTTCTTTAGATATGCTAAGGTAGTTTACTGAAATCGAGCACTGACGAAAACAGGGCTGAGATAAAGAGATTCGATCCGTATGCAACCGAACCGAAGCGGACTGATCCGTACCGAATCCAGTCGGATCGAATCGAATCACGGTGATTCGACCGAAGCAGGCTCGAGTAATTCGATTCGAGCCGAATGGAGGCGGGCAAAAGTCACTCGATTTGAATCGCGACTCGAAGCGAGCGCGATCCGATCCCAGTTCAGCTGGACTGAGAAATACAGAGTCCAGATTTGCTCTGGACATATTTGTTTTCGCGAACAATGGCAACGATCCCGTACGAATATATTTCATCCCCCACCCTCGGGCTTTGAACATGCCCGACTGTATTTGTCTCTGTTGCAGTCGCACGAGAAACCGGCATCCTTGGCTAGAAGTTTGCACGAGGGCAAATGCTCGACTCCGGGCGAAGCGTAATTGTATTGTATCGAGCACCGTGACGCGATAAATAATTGCGAGGAGCCGTCGATCGCGTTTCGAGCGGATTGAAACGCCATTGTTCTGTCGGCGATATTTAAGATAACCCAAGATAAGTCGAACCATACGGTGTACCCGTGGCGGAGGAGCAAACGACACAACGCGAACGCGGGGAAAGAGAACACGTGGAGAGATCCGCTGGGAAACAGGGGAGAGAGGGACGGAAGAATGATGATAGCGCGTAGAATACAGAAGGGACAAGCAGGCGGAGAGAGAGGGAGAGAGAGAGAGGAGAGAAGAATGCAAGGGGGAAGAGAACGGATATGCACGGAGTAACGCTGTGGTTCGCGTGCTCCAAAGCGATCTTACAAATCCGCAGTGGATTCTCCTCTCTTCGGACGCTTAGCTTTCGAAACGAGTACCCAGGTACTTTTTAATTCCACTGAATACTGTCGTGGAGTTCGGCGTAGAGACAGGGATTACGCTCTCTTCATTTTGTACGGAAGAATGTGCAGAAGGTTGTAGAATTTTGAATAAATCATTTGTAAATCCTGCGCTTAGTAAATAGTAATTAAGTCATCCGGGTTCGATACATAAATGTCTTCAACTCCGCGTACTTTTCAGTGATGATATAAGGTGGGTACTGAGTAGGTACTTATCCAGATCATGAAGTACAGGGAGTCCGAGTAAATATGTAATATCAATCACTGTCGAAGATTGTTGGAAGTCGAGCCATAAAGGAAACGTGATTTATCGAACGATGGTGGACGATACAGAGAGACCCTGGTACAATGAGTACGTGACAAAGAGCGAGTAAGTGGAGTATGGTTGTAAGGATAATATTTCGCGTGCTGCAGACGTAGCCTACAAATCAGAGACAGAACGGTCCTTCCTTTATTTCTTCTCGTGCTTACTTTCCTACTGTATTAATCTTTACTCCGGCATCCGTGCTCGTGCTGGAACTAACTTAACCTCCCTCCGCCATGGAGTGGCAAATATTGCTTCCAGCCAAGAACGAACACTGGCACGATTTCGTTTCGCAAAGCTCCTCCTGCATTATCCGCCAAGCATATTCTGTACAGAGACCTTTACGCGCAGGATTTTCGAGTTTCACGAAAGAGTCGCGAATGAATTGGATCGGAACGAAAGAAGACAAGCGACACGGCAAATTAATTTCGAGGCAATGAGTTTCAATCACGCATGAACAGTGGCAGCATGGTTGTTGCGCAATTAACGCGTGCACGCACGCAATAAGCGGCTTACGAGATCAATGACTCGCTGATCAAATTACGCACCCGCATTAACTAACAGGGTATTAGAAGATCATCGTGGTATTATCTAACGTCGAATTAATTCCCGTTACATCCCGTTACCTCTCTTGCAGTTTAAACGAAACTGCGTTCCACCGGCGTTTAGTTTTCCAGGAAACTCCCCTGGAATTACTGAGATTCGAAAAGCAACTCCAATAGCACGTAACAAGCCCTTACAAGCTCCTTGGGAATGCAACTAATTAATAAATATTTCCCTCGTGGAATTCTACGTTCCCTAAAAAGAACAAGAACGATTCACCTTTAATCCCAAGTTAAAGCTACATTCTGGTCAGGAAGAAGGGAAAGAGACACAAGAAATTAACTCCTAGAACTATCGTGTTACAAAGATCCCAGAAATTTCCCGAAACTACGGTCAGAGAATTAAGGAACAGGTAAAAGGGTCAGCCTTAAGATCTCCACGACCTGATACGTAGAAGCAGCGATAACGCACTTGTGCGATTCGTATTCTGTGGTTTCCCGAGTCGAGTCCCACAATATCTTCCCTACCCACGAGCAGCGTGCAATCGCACTTGGCGAACGGGTGCAAGAAAAATGCAAATGCGCGTGATGATAACGAGGCGAGTGTCGCGGGCAGAGGCATCGACACGAAGGAACCGCGAGGCTTCTGTCCCGCGGGAGGGTTTCTCCTTTGCCGAGGGAAGAAAGGAGGACGGACTTTGTCCGAAAAGTGGAGGAGGGTCTGCAAAAGGAGCAGAGACAAAGGAAGGATTCACTGCTGCGGGGGAGGGGGGGAAGTGGGGGTTGGTCGGTAAGGATCCACCGAAATAATAAACTCTCCTCTGCCTCGACGAGGAAAATGTATTCTTTCCGCGTCGGCTGGCAACGCGAGAAAAAAGACTGCACCCACCTCCGCCCCTCCGACCCTTACGTGCTCCTTTTCTTCTACACCTTTTCAGGCTTCCATGCGTTATGTATCTGTGCCTCGCGTTACTCCTGGTTCTCTCTGGCTCTTTATTACCCGAGAGGTTAAATTGGGAGGATAGCGTTATCGCGCTGAAAACTATTCAGGCGATCCTCTGGTTTTTTTCAGGCGCCGTCAAGTGGAAACGTCGAGTGTCAGGTACTTTGGAGTCTGTAAAATTGTGTTATATACGGTTAGAATGGAGCTGCCGGGGTCTGCGATAGTAGAGTAGACTCGCGCAACTTCTAGTGTACAAGAGAAACGTTTGAATGCAGATGAGACTACGAGATGAGCGTGTTCGATGCTCCTACGCGGGAGATTAAACCTACGCGAGTCCAGACATCGGATCAGTCTCCTAACGCGGGGCAATTCGGGGTAATTACTTTATTATCTGAATCGTTGCTCTGCCTTCGACTAGGCAGGGTAGAGAGGCTTCATGAAAATGCGAGGGAACCTACAGAACCTTATCTTCATTCGCGATCTTAACGTCGAACGCTCTCGCTGGTCGTTACAGTTTAGATTTCTTCCTGATCTCGCGTTGTATCGCTGGAACGAGGCATCGTTGGAACAACCATTCCGAGCCCGACGATTTTTCCAGCGCGCGCCGGAGTCGTAAGAGCGATCCAGAAAACAAAGAGCACCGGCCCCCTCGCGGGGGGGAACGGGTTACACGATCCTGAAGCTCCGTAACACCGCCATTAATTTATCAACTGGGCGAGATCGTTCGTGAAACTTGCGCCGAGCGGCTGCGATCTTATCGTGGGACAAGGAAATCAGTTTCTTCGACGTCGCGGTGCCAGGGGGCGTTGGTAGCGTTTCGACAAATCTGTGTCCCAGTACCGAGGAACCAGAGAGACACGAATTTAGATGAAAATCGAGAATTGCCCAGAATATGCTTCGAGGGTGAATCTATTAAACCCCAAAATCAAGATCAGTGAACCGAAGAGCTCTATGGTCTCGAAGTCTAAGCACGTGTTTCCAAAGTATTCGATGAAACTAGAGAGTCACCGGGGGAATCCTGGGAGAATCCTCAATATTGCACGAGAAGAGGAAACATTGATTCGCAGCAAATAATAGTTGGCGAATAGGAAGAAGAAAGCTCCGAATGATGAACGTTACAGCTTATAGGGTACACATACCCACTGTCGCAATTCGAGGCGGAGCTTGAAGCGCGGATTCGGAACACCGTAACCAGTTTAAGGGCCCCAAAACTTCGTTGATATATTACGGACGTAACTCGAGACACCGTCATAAACGACGAACGACATTTATGGGACCACAGATTTCGGTGTGCGCGAACGGCCGTAACTTCGAACAGTTTGCCTCGTCTCGTGTCGAAACTATGGCGAGGGTGAGAGTAACAGAGAGAGGGGGGGAGAGAAAGAGAGAGAGTGATCAGGGGGCGAAGTTCCCGAAGCGCGATACCACCGTGGTAATGAAAATAAAATTACACACGGTGTCAAAACGCTGCGCGAATTTGTTGGAGGGTGCTTCTCGCCCCGTGGCCGGGACAAATATTGGATTTCACGTGTCGTGGGTGGGCGGGAGCCACTTAAAGTATTACGTTCGCATGAAATATTGCGGCAAGCATGGAGCCGTTCTTCTGACTGACGTTTAATCACAGATAAAATCCCGCGCGGAGGAAAAACTGCGTTGAGGGCGCTTGTAAACACGGCGCAAAGCGAATCGTGGGGAAATTTACTGCGAGCCCAAGAAGAAATCAGAGGTCCAGTAATGTGGTGTCACTTGGAAGATTGCGATCGAGTGTAATTGACAGAAAAAATCGATCGATTTTTCATTTGCACTCTATCTCTCTGAATGACAGGTTTTCAAAGTTTTACCACGTTCGTCGCTAAGTTTCGTTTCATTTTGCGTAGACGTTTTTCCTCGGACGTTGCACAAGCTTCGAAATGCAGCGTGTACTCAAAAAGAATGGAACATTTTCAGAAATCACTAGTAGGTAACTAGTTTTATTGTAACGTGTGCACTAAATTTGCAAAGACGCTCATAAACGGCCAGGCGAGTGTTTAATAACTGTTTGAAACGGTTCAATCGCCTTGAAATCACTATATGTTTGGTAGCGAAGGAGTATCTAATGATCTGCAGCAATTAGGAAGTGTGGAGTTCCTCGAATATAACATGTGTACCAAAGCACACTTCGAGCCATTTCGAAAACGCAATACAATATCCAATAATGCTGGAAATTGAAGCACCTCATTGGAGTGAACAGCGATTGAAGCATTGTACAGCAGTTCGCTCAATTTACGATATCGTTTAACGTCTTCCCATACCAGGAACCTGCGATTGTCCTTTAATTGCAAAAACAGTGGCACGAAGGGCTGGAAACAGGAAGTTTGTAAACAGCCGGGCAGCAGTAAACAGGACGTATTAAATAATCCAATTTATGCGACGCGGGGAGGGCAAGAAGTATGCTCGCCCATTGAATATGATAATGCTATTTCGTTCTGCCCTCCGCTCGCGTCGCGCCAATAAAAATGATCGCATAAATTACTTACTTTATACTGGCTACTGGGTTAAGTGTTTCCTGGCTTACGTACCTGAAACAATAAAACATCGCAGGTGAGATATGGGTCATCTAAATCCCCTAAATACAGTTAATTATAATTCCCATTCGTTTGCTCTCCTACAGCAATACTTAACCGGTGCACAGATTACGCGCCACAAAAATTGTAGGTATTTCGGGAGAGAGTAAATCAGAATACGTATTAAGCAGATGACGTCGAAAGTTCCTGTGCACGGGTGCATTTGTTGCTAAATTGCGTTGTTAATTGCTAAACTTAAATATGATATACCAGCGTGTATGTTTGTATTTGGGCTGACAAATATGGGCTTGGAGGATATTCGTTCCCATAAATACTACTATCATATGTTGATTACGGAACACTGTCAGGGTAACGCAATAGAAAATGATGGCCTTCTCTCCCTTTGGGAGGCCACGGTAATAATTTATATTATGTAAATCCGTGGGAAAGATAGGCTAGCGATAGTGAAATTCGGTTGGCCGAATGATTCGCGGCAGCGAGAGCAGTGCAGCTTACGATTCTTAGCGCAATATCGCGCAGAAACCGCAACCCTACTTGGCTGCCTGCAAATGAAAAGGTAGTCGGCGAATTTTCACCACCTGGCAGAGAGCAGAACCGACCATCTCCACGGCTCTCCCTCTCCGGCGTTCTCCGCGCTTAAACTCTTCCTTTTTCTCGTTTTCTCTCTCTGCCACCTCTTTTTCCCCGTCGACGGTGGTCGTTGTCGTTCACTTTGCTCGCGAACCAGCCGAAAAGTCGATCGATAACCAACTCGTCACCACCGTGACCCGATAGAGGCGGAAAACGTCGTCGCGCTGCGATTCGACTAATCGAGGCCGAGTCGCTTCTTTTAAAGAAGAGGACCATCCAGCAAGTTTTCAAAAGCGGGCGAACGTTTATGGCTAACAGCGAGCCGCGATAGAATCTTTTATGACATATCTGTTTTATGCGCACCGGACGGCATCGCGGCGGGAAACAGTGTCGTGTCGCGTTAAAGTTTGAGCACTAACGGCGAGTAGAAGGAACAGACCTTGTATTTTTAGCAAAAACGCGGAGACGCGGAAAGCCCGGGGGAAAATAAACACGCTGCCGGCGTTGCGAGCAATGGACGAGGTTCGACCAACGTAAATTCAACGGGGAAAATGAAGTTCGATAGGAAATCGCATTCGACCAAAGGCAAACAATCTATTTCGAGATCAGCCATTTACGGTTCAGTTTATTTTAAACTGCCCCGCGTCACGAATCAAGCAGGTGTTTCATGTATCTACCTCGAAAACTCGGACGACACTTCACTATCGAGCGAACACTTCCCACAAAAAACATCGAACTCCCTCAGCTCCATTTCGAAATGATTAAAAATGAAGCAGCGAGAGAAAGGATCGCATGCAAATTTATTCCTCCGTGCTTGAAAAGAAAGGTTCGTTCGCTCCCTTGGCGAAAATCAGGGAACTCGGAAGAGAAAGGAGGTGGAGCGCGAGGGGACACGCTCCCCCCACGAACAGCAGGAGAAGCAAGAGGAGAAAAAAGTGAGATGAGTAAACGGAATAATGAAGGAACATCTCTTTAAAGTCCCCTTATCTCGTTGGTTCCCCTGAAAATCATGAAACGTTTAACTGAATCTCCCCCCAGTGCGCTTTCAATCCGAGCACAACCTCGGAAACGTTCGCCTCGGCCCTGTTATTACGCTTCAAGATCTCCGCGCGCGTGGGCCGAGAAAGGACCGAGTTATTTCCCTTTTTTCCCCAGCCAGGGACCGGTATTACACGCGCGATTGCTGCGCTAGACCGGAAACGAGATGCAGCCAGCTCGCACGCTCGTTTTATTAACTGCGAGATCTCCACCCCCTAGCCGTGCCCAGGTCGGAAGGGCGGAGGCACGAGTTCCGGTTGTAAAACGCCAATGCAAGGTTTCGCCGACTAGTGAAACTAGGATTTCGTACAGGGTGTGATGATATGTGAACCGGGGGAGGAAGTACTCGTGTCTCTGTTAATTATTTTCTTAACTGCCCGTTTGTTACTTGTTTGACGAAGTTGCTGTAATCACCCTAAGCTTCCAAATCTCTGTAGGAAGGGGGTACAGGGTTTTTTTTTAAGTATTAACTTATAATTATATATTGATTGATAAAAACTTAAATAAAAGGTATAGTTAAAGTTTGAGGCTATAGTTAAAGTTTGTCTAATTTCCCCAGACAATCAATGCTTTGGAAAGTTGCAGGAATCTCTGAAGCAGAGTAATTGTTAAGTTCAGACATCGGTGTACCGATCGTCACCGGCTTTCACTTATAGAAGACAGTTTTCGGGTAACAAAGAACCCATTTAACGGATCAAGGAAAGTTTCTTTACGAGGTGAAGCATCGGCGGTCCTCGTGGAAACCGATCGATCCGCGTTACAACGTCAACCCCTTCCCACCGAGCACCCTCGGATTGTTGTTTTACTCGCGGTTCGTTCGCCCCCGTTGCTCCATCCATCTTCAGGAATTGTTTCTCCGATCGCGGCGTAATTGTCCGACTCGTGGCTGCCTCTGGATCGCGATCAAATCCTCGGCTTATGACGGAGCTTTTTTATTCCGCCTTCGATCCTCCGCCTTACCCGACGGAATATCTCAAATCGATGATCTCGCCGGGGTCCCCGTCGAGGAAACTCCCCTGGCGCTTAATTGAAGTTCCGACCCCCGGCGACGACACGAATTCTCGAAGAAGCTTTCACGTCGACTTTATTAAGGACGGAGAGGCAGAGTATCGCGCGGGTGTCGAGGGCGCAGGACAATGCCGCTTCTCTTTTTTCCCCCCTCGCAACCCCCTTTCTGGCCGCGTTCCTGCGCGCCTCGCGCCCCTATTTTCGCGATTATAACAAAGAGTCGCGACGCGGTCTACGGCGGCCGAGGAATCGCGAGGAAACGTGGCAAATGCCAGTGGGTCAGGCGAAGATTCTGATTAAGAAGGCTGTCCAGGACGTACGGGGATGGAAGCGCGACCTCCTGAATAGAACTTCGACGGGGTGAATTCTTTTAACGCGCTGGTTGTCGTGTCGCCCGTAATTAGGCGGGCTTGGAAACTATTTTCTCGCCAGGGAAGCGTCTTATATCCGTGGGGAACGGTTACTCTTTAGATGCCACTGAGACCTGTCATCTTTGCCAGCTTATTCCGGTTACCCCGAGGGCCGAAGAAAAATTCTATGCTTGTATATCTAGATCTCTTTCTGTTCTGGATATAATAACTTTTTTTCGTTAGCGGGTAGTTGGAATACTTTTCGGTTGGAGATGTAGCAATGAATCCATGAGACTTATTTCAGAGACCCATCGCTAATTTATGCGTGTATAATACTAATCACCCGATACACTATTATCACACCAAACAATAAGTAGTGATGGTTTACGAGGGACCGCATACTAATCACTTCAAGTCTGTTGTTTTTTCGTCAACGCTTCGAAACAGATCGGCAAGGAAATATTAATTGCGCGATATTCAAAACGCGTTAAATACATTCTGCCAGCCGAGGTGGTAGTAGAAGGGTTTAATTAACCCCTCCGCGGTCGTTTCAAGCCCATCGTCACCGGCGGCAAACATTCCCACCATTCCGAAATATAGCGCAGCGTTAAACCCTGTAAATAGCTGTACTATCCGGCTCCCATTTCTTTCTGCGCGTGTGCGTGCGTACATACATAGGTATATTTTTACCGTAAACAATTTATTCCGCTAACGAACAGAAAAACCGTGAGTGAAGCGATTATTCCCTCGTACAAATGAGTGATCGTCGAATTAACGGTTTCGAAGGGTCCGGGATCGAGCTTTGTTTTCATCGCAACGGTTTAGAGTAAACCTGCCTCGTTGCCCTCGGTTTCGTGAATTCGTGTCGCTTCGCAACGAATCTCCCTCTCCCTCTCTCTCTCTCTCTCTCTTTCTTCCCTCTGTGCAGTACGAGAAACCACATGGGAGGAAAAAAAAATAAAGAGAACCGGAGGGAAAAAAGGAAAAGACCGAGCCATTACCACTTGACTCGAATTGCAAAGAACTCCTTCGTTACTCGGGATTCCACTTGACCCAGTAACGAAAGGTAACGATCCTCGATTCCTTCCCGCGAACCCGACCACGTTCCTTCCCGTTTATTCAATATCTCGCCGCGCTCGCGAATCCCGCTGCCGCGATTCCATCATACAACGGGTGGTATCGTAACACGTGGCTAGAGTTTTTCGTGCTCCATTCGAGGCACGAGAGGAAGATATGTTATATAGTACGACTTATTATTTCTAAGTTGTACCTGTTTGTACGCTTCAGTTCTGAAATATCTCTTATTTACAAAGCTAAATCGTTTGTGCTGCACAAGTAACAGAATAAGATTAGTAAGCATTGGCAATGGAATATCCTATATTAATGAATTATTAGCAACAATTAGTCGATTTGCAAATTTCATATGTCGAAGAGTAGACGTGTATCGATGGCGTCCCCGAGGCATTAATTAATCCGCAAGAGTGTCGAGGAGCGACAGACCGACTATGTCTATAGTCTTAACAAATTGCCAGGACAGCGTATCGCGAGCGCGCAATGGTAATTAATTAGGAATGAAATATAATGATCCAGCCAGCGGGGAGGTGAATGACTGATCGAGTTTCCAATTGGGTCGAGATGAGCCGAGGAGATACGAGCTTTCTCGCCAGCGATGGAACACGCGCGATATTTCAGATTTCCAACGGATGACAGCTGGATGAACAGTTTCTGTTTTCGTTGATCGATACAGGTGACAAGGTAACGATCGTTTCTCTAAATGGGCTTCGCTACGCTGCAGTAAATCGTGAAACTTTCGAACATCCATGCGCTACAGATCTGAATTTGATTTTTCAAAGGGCTGCTCTGAATTCTCCGCGAATGAATTGCAGAATCGTGTTCATACAACGTTTCGGGATCAATGACGAAAGAAATACTACGCGTGTAAATATATCGATACGTTCTACCGAATGTTACTTATTGTTAGACAGATGATCTCGTAATTGTATCAAGTTGAATGGGTGTGCTTAATTTATGAACAGCTGTGAGTTCGTGGATGCTGTGTTGTTGCTGTCAAGTTGGATGACGTTAATTCAGCACTGGAAGTTTATGACGAGACGGCTTCCTCCGTCGACTATTAAAATGTTTATAAAGCGGTATAATAAAGACGAACAACGTGTCAAGCGTTTAATGGAGGAGCGATAAATCGAGAGGTCGAATTTCCTGGCAGGAGAGGAAATTGATCCGACAATTGCCTTTCTTTGAGGAAACACACAGGATTACATTAATATGTATCAGCCGGTTTCAAGCAATTTAAGCTACAGAAAGCACTTTGCATACTAATTCGGCCGCAAAGGGGGTTGTTCGTATCCTAAATTGGCGAACGTGTAACTGGGGGGAATTAAAACGGTCACGCGGCGGATCTAATTACAAAATTAGAAAACGTGACTGCGTGAATTGTTGACTAAGCTCGCTATCCTAAATTCTCCACCTTTATCGCCCAGAATAATTCATTTCCACGACCACGACCATTTCACCTATTTAAATCGAACTGCACCGCCCCAGCAAAAGACTAAGCAGCCACCCACCAATCGCATAAATGAGAACACAAAATCGCACACACCCTCATTTATCCTGCTCGCATCGGAATCTACCCTAATAAGTAGCACAGCTCGCTGTGGCCAGGTATCCAAAGACGAGGCCAGCGTGTATGTACGCGCGTCCAACCCCCCAGACCAAAGGGGTTGATTACAATATATGAATATTCAGTGGCAAGCCCTCGGTGTTTCTCGTTTCTTCTTTTTTTCCAAGGGACGCCCGTCTGGGACCTAACTAACGTAGCCCGCCCACCGTTCGGCCAGCGAACTTTGGAAACCGGCTTAATTAATTCCCGCGGACGTAAAATCTTCGTTAACGCCGGTTTGCGCTAATTAGGACAAATTAAGGGGGAGCACGCGCCGGGTTCCCTGCGCGTTCCCTTGGGACGTTGTTGTTATTCCCAGTCTCGAGTGCTGGCAATTAAGAAAGAATCCACCACCCCCCGAATTCAAGTGTCCCGTTGTTTCCTGATATCCCTAACAATTTGCGAGCCGTTTGCGCGACTAATCGTCGACAACGGAGCCCAATTATAAAATCATACCGTCTACAAGTGTAGCACTGGTCTAAATCACCTTCTAACTTCCATTGAATTGATTAAACACTATCCAGCAATAAGCATAAAAAATCCGCTCCATGCCTCCGCTCGTCCAACCACCCTCGCCATCAATTCTCTACGTTCTCTAACGGAAACACAACATACGCGGCGCGAGGGCACCGCATAACTTGCGTGTAACCATGTTGCAATGTAACATCCGAAGAATTCGTCAGGCAGGCGGGATTGCGCGCACAGGTGGAGCAGAAAAATCCGAGAGGAACTATTTTAATACACCCTCTGATCCGCGGTGGCTTTATAAAATTCTTCTCGAGCCTCGACTAGACGGATGAAGAAAAGAGAACAGAGGGCGGATGGTGGAAGACGGGTGGCTGGAAAGATACCCGGCCGAATTTTACCATCCAGCAGGTGGGAGAGATTCTCGAAATAATTCCGCGACTCAAACGAGCCGCTGGAATCTCCGTGTTCTACTTTACGCGTCCCGCGGCCGCCGCTCGCTGGCGAACGTACGTTAAACACGGAAGTATGCCGCCGACAAACGGAAGTTTGGAATTCAATCAACCTTTGATGGCAGTCCCGCTCCGCGCTTGGTGAACCTTTGACCAAGGCTGGCTGGGCTCGTGTAATCGCTTCTGTGTTCGGGCCCCAGGATGCGCGCAAACCATTGTCGAATGTTAAATTCATGCGAGCCTGGAAGGGAGGTCGAGGGAGTTGCGTGCGCCCTGTTGCGGAGTGGGACCTGTAGCCCAGCTCCAGGGACGGCACAGGGCGGGCGGAACCGGTTCGAGAAGAAGAGACGCTGATTGAGACTTCGAATGGAATTGAAGCGTGCTCGGTACTCGCTTGAATGGGCGGGAAAAGTTGCAAGCTGAGGGAGGCGGATCCTGAAACTTCTTATTAAGCCAGCAGCGGTCGCAACTTAATTCTCCACCGCTGGGATATTTCGTTATCGCGCTGTCCAAGCTCCGGTGACAGTGCTTTCGAACGGAGTAGCTTTCGGAGGATCCTTCGCTGCTATGATCGTCTAATGAAGTGTAAGGGGGAAGATGGAGAATGGAGGGTAATGGGTGGGATGTATTAGTAGGGATGCAGGAATGGTGGAATTGGTTTCCGCTTGGCTGATAAAATCAATTCGATGGAAGTGCAATGGATTGCCAGGGGGATTTTTTTTAAACCGGTCCGCAGTCAGCGGGCCCGATTTTCGATAACTCACTTTCGGAGCTGGTGCGTTAATTGTTGCAATGTAATCAACCCGTTCGACGCGCGTTAAACTCCGTGCCCCCTCTCATCTGTGTAATCGTCTGTCCTATTGACGGACCAACGCCCCGGTGAGCTGCACTTTGTTAAATTTCCACAGGACGCTTTGTTCCGCCCCGATAATACGTGTTGACGGGCTCCACGAAAAATATGATCTCCATAAAATCCTTTGAACACGGCTATTAGCGCGGTTATCGGTAGCCAACGCGTATAAATCTGACGAGTATGTTTATTTTCCTCTTTCCCAACGGTGAGCTAGTAGCCGAGCTGGAGGTGAAATTAAGAAGAGGTAGGGTAAACGATACAGTTATTGACCACTCGTGAAAGACAGAAAGCCAAAGAGCCAGAGTAGAATGAGATACGCATAGCACGAGAATCGTCGGCGAACACCCAAGGAGCCAGAAAAATCCGCTCGAAACATCGGGCCACCGCTTACAGCACTTCTCACTCAGCTCAGCCAAGATTACCCCTCCGTCGTTCCTCTTATCCCCCTCTCAATTACACCAGCGTCTAAATAATTATCGTGGGTGTCCCATAGTTCAACGACGAAAAGCACTACCCTCCGAGTCGTTTTCTCGTCGCTCACGACCCCGCGCGACTCCCCCATTCATCGTCGCCTGAGCCACGCGTCCACTCGGGCAAGCCGAGGTAAGTGGGTAAAAGCTCGCGAAGCGGCCAACGAAATCATAATTCGGAGCTCGTGACCGGACTCTGGTTCTGGCTCTGGCTTGGCGAAGGGAACTATTGGATGGCGGAGGATCCATGGGCTTTTCCGGCGATGTGTGCAACCAAGCCAGCGGGATTCGAGGCCCTTTGATTGCCTTGGCGAAACTCCGTCAGCCGTGTGTGCTCATCTGCATAGGGTCCGCGGCCAGGCTACCCGTTTTCAGCGTAGACTTCAGGCGCGCGTCGATGCGCATTAGCTTGCAGCCCCCGCTCGCCTCGGAATAGGTTATTGCGCCGTGGATTTAACATTCCCGGAGCGTTTATCGGAACGGCGGCAGATATAAAGGTAATCAAAGGGCCGAGGATCCGGTGTTGGGGGGCGATTGATTGCATTCCAGGATCGAGCGATGCAACTGCATGGGCCCCCGGTGCAGCCTGGATATTTCGGAGTTCGTTATTGGAAATCACTGTCCGTCTCGTGGCGCCCGTTGCCCGACGGCTGTTTTATTGTGCCTCGAACGCATCATCCCGCAGCGAAACAATCGCGGCCTTTTAATCTGTTGTTCCGCGGATCTGGCCAATCATGGCTGCGATAGCGCGCTTCCTTCCAACTCTTCGTTCTTGAAGATGGTCGAGGGATGTTTGAAATTTCGGTAGATATATGTATGTATGCTTAGTAAGTATTCTAGGAGTTCCTGAGGGGTTATCTTCCCTCTCCCACGTAAACACGTGGATCTCTTCTTTGAACGAGCTATGTTCGTAAATTATACTAACACGCGTTTGCGGCTCGCAAACTTCGTCTCGTTCAAATATCATACTCAATGAACTAGGATACCCGTGTCAGAGACGGAGTAATCCAATGTAGCAACGTTTTCGTTCGGTCTTTTTTTCTATTTTTTAATTTCGCTTCACCACGCTATGGTTCAGCGCTTCGGCTTCTCGCGGCGTTTCCAATGCAAATTTGTCTCGGCCGTGGATTTTTCCTGTTCGCGAACCACGGGCTTCGAGTTCTATTTATGGAGAGGGCGGTGCAACGATCCGCGATAAATCGCTACGCGTCTGCCGCGGTTATGCTCGTTTCGCGCGAGAAACCGCGCCGAAAATCGGGCGCTAATAATTAATCGCGCCCCTCACGATTGTCCGTGTCCCCCATGCTCGGCCATTTGTTATTGAAAATTGTCGCCGATCGATGCTTCTGTTCTGCCGCGTTGTACATTAATATGTTCACCAGGACGAATAGCTCGATAATAATTGGGAATTCAGTCCCCTCCGAGGCTCCCCATTCTTCAACTACAAATTTACGCTTCACTATTACACGTTTGCGAAGAACAAGCGGGTTTGTTAATATCCCGCGACGTTTCCTTCGACCCTCTTTGCCCGAGCACAATCTCGTTTTCCAATCTCCGAATAAGGAACGGCTTCTCGCCCGATATCGAACTTCTTCATCGTCGGGGGTCAGCGTCGAAAGCTGTGCTGAATCATGCACGAGCGAGAGTGCAAAAGGAAGGAAACGGCGTCGACAATATCGAGGAAACGAGAACGTCCAAGGAAATAAAACCCCTCGCGCGAGGATCGAGACGTGGTTGACGGTCAACAGAGGGTTCCTGGAGGGTCCTGCGAGAAACGATACTCTCAGGAAATCTTGCGAGGATTGAACGAAGCTGTTCAGCCAGTGCCTGCGCCTAATTGTAGGGACCAGAGTATCAGGAATGACGTTGCTTTTACGGTTCCTTTTCGACGCCAGGAAGACACGTTCGGGCGCAGGGATACAGCGGGGTCAGGAGAATAAACAGAAGAGCGAAAGAAGGTTTGAATAGCGTGTAAAACGCGAAGGCAAGAGGAGCTAGGGAAATCTTTGGACAGCGAATAAACCGCGAGGAACACAAATAAGGAATGACAAGTTGGAAAAAAAGGGATGACTAGAGAAGACGGTGGATGCTCCATGAAAGACCGCAAACACGATTACGGCAGGATTGTCGAACTTTGGCTCCCTTAGTGCACCCTGCGGTGTCTTAAGCGCGAAGAAAGAATCCTGAGTGACCAGTCAAGGAGACAAATAAAAGCAAGCCACCTAGCTTTCTCAAGCTCCTTTAATCGATGGTAGAGTTGCTCGAAACAGAGAGGAAGGAATCACGATCAGGACAATTGACGGCGTTGACAAGCCGATTCACAGTTCACGGGACAAGAACGAAGGGGGTTGCAGTTCTCGAGATTTAAGGAAGAGCAAACGGTCAACAAAGGATCCCCCCAAACAATTCTCGACGTAACGATACACCCTCGACAACCCAGGGAAAAGGAAGAGTCGGTGTCGGGGAGACAGACCCGAATGAGGATGGAAGAGGCTTTTCCCTTCTCTCTCGCAACTGCAAGGAAATTCGCCCGAGTGTCCTGTACCGGCGAACCAAATAAATCACGGCCCTCGTACCACCTATCTCAGTCCCAACCTACACGAGATGATATATCTTTGCGTGCAACACGCTCGCTTAAAAATCGATTTCGAGTGTCTCGAAGAATAGTGTTTCCTCCGTGAGATAGGAGCGGAGCCGTTCAAACGGGGGATATAAATTAACCCCTTCAGCGCGGAGTGACTTTGTGGATCGCTTGGGGAGCGGAGAATCCATCCAAGTGCTTAAATTTACAACTAAACCGCTGACGTTCGCGATTAGGTGCGATGTAGTCACTTGGTTCAGGTAAGAATACTGTGTTTACAGTTTCAGAGCTGATTAAAAGGACACGATAGAGTGATACTTGGTGAATGATCGATCAGAAGTTTCTCGTTGAGAGTTTAAGCAAATCCAAAGGATAAGTTACGAATAAGGACCGGAAGGGTGACATCCTCATGGCTGTCGAGTCAAACAGAACGAAATTTCGTAGCAACGAACACGTTACGATTGGGGTTCGTGGTTCAAGTGCTCGACTGTTTCCACTTTTTCCTCTTCCACAGGCATTGAACTTTCTCCCGTGTATGCAATTTCTAATTGTAAGCGCACGGTGCTTGAATAATCAATAATGCGTAATGTTTTAACGACGGTGTAATTCAATTATAACTAGCTTGCCAGCGAGGATGCTTATTACAGTTAACTGTTCCCCGGGAGAAGTGCCCGTCTGCCGCAGTCGAGCTCGTTGGAAAAGGTAACCGGGATCACCGCGCCGTCAAAGTCTGCGTGTAGTTCGAATTCTGAGTAACAACGTTCGAAAGTTCATCGCGTAGGTGGGGGGAACGTGAAACAACGAACCACAATGAAATAGCAGGATTAAGTAGGTATTACTCCTGTAGCATTGAAAGAGAGATTAAAAAAGCATATTGTCTACTATCGAGCAATTCAGATGAATAATGAATCCTGTCAATTGTTTCATAAGGTTATGTTAATGTGAACACTTTGTTACTTAACACACTCTTGGAATTTCATACATTATGCTCCAGTACTCTCAGCCGCACCGAACAAGATAATTATTTCCCGTGACACGGTAATTTTCCTAATTAATAGCCGGGATAATTTGTCAGACGTCGCGCGAGGAAGCTCGACATGACGGAGAAAAATTGTGGCTCCAGCTTTATCGCGCACGTTAATGGGTCTTATTACTGCTCGATCGGGGTGCATTAATTACTGCCGTCGTAGCCGTGATTTAATCAATCAATCTGAGACGGAAATACGTATAATCGTTTGGCACCTCTAACGATCCTACTGGACCAGCCATCCTAAACGTTAACGTACTCCACTGAAAATCCAGCTCCTTCGCTAGAAGACACACATGCACTGCCGTTCGTAAGTATTCGGACGCCTATTCTGTGTCGAATAATTGTGAAAAACGTCGCAAATTTATTGAGCGGATGTCCTAATTATTACGAACGATAGTGTGGGTGCAATATACTAACGACTAATTCTTCGCTTCAAGCATCAGAATTGCAATAGCTTTCTCTAGATTGCGTCCAACAAAAGCATGGGAGTCCGGTCCGATGGATACCGTAAAAACTTGGTAAAAATTATTCCATTCGAACGGAGCACCGGTCATTTTCCTTTGTCGTTGCATTGTAAGCGGGCCTTAACGCTTCATCGGGGGCCGCCCGTAAATTCGACCGGTAAATGAGTTTCACTAATTTGCCAGTTTTACGGGCAACGGGCAACGGGCATCGGCCGAGCGCGTTTTACTGCCGACAACGCTTCAAACGTGCCCCGTTCCCGCTCTATTTTTTATCGACTCGTGCCATTTACGAGGCGGGATAATTAAAAAAATCGCCAGTTCGCGGCAATTTCGCGCACGCTCGACCAGCCTTCAAAGTGTTCACGCGACGTGAATACCTGTTCAACGGCGGGGCGCATCAAGCGAAAAGGGGGCCATTATTCACGATTCGATATTTTCGTCGCCGGACAATGGAGCCTCTGAATACCCGAAAATTGGTAATATTATATTTTCGGAGGGGCGCGCGGCCACCAGCGTCGGATAATAGGCGCGGGCGCACACGTCCGCGCGCGTTGTCCGCGCTAATCAGAAAGAATACGTCCTGAAAATGTCGGAGCGCAACATTCGCGCGTTACTACGCGAGCTCGACGCCGGGCTCGGAACTTGGTGACGCAGTAGTCGCGATATTTATCGTCGGTGTTTGTGGCACCGAGGAATTACGCACTCGCCCTGGGGATCTGCGTTGGGAAGGAATTCACACCGCGGAGATAAACTTTTTCGCGATATGAAAACCGAGAATGAATTGGAGAGTATTCGAGCGAAAAGTCGCAGGCAAGAGATACGGAAGCAAAGTTTCCAGCAATTTTGCCGATTTCCCTCGTTCCCTGACACCTTGGCACCACGGACACCGAAAGTTCGGTTCGGTGATTCCAGCAGCAAGCGTCAGGCCGCAATACGTTCCCGTCCTGAAATATCGTCGCTGTAAATCACTGGCCATTCGACCGTGCCGCGATTGCATTATAAAATGCAGGTAAATTAATTTCGATAGGTGGTGGAGGACAGGGTGGGGTGGTCGTTCCACGTGGAAACAGGGAGTGTCGAGAATGGGAATCGGTTGGTTCTACCGGCGCGTAGAAGGGACGCGCGATTGATCTGCACACGGCCGTGTTAGTCGCTCGTACGTAGACACCGAAATGGAAATTTATGGGCAATCGAGCCGACACTTAGCCGCTGCATGGGCATCGAACGATATTTAATGGGTTTCCTGCGATGCAAAGTGCGTCCACGTTTGATTAAATTTCGCACGGAGAATCGTCTGTATTCTTTTTCTATGCAAAAAGGGACTGTATGCAGAATATTTGAAGGACAATTCATCGTTTAAGAAATACAAAGATACCCATTAGAATTACCGACAAAGAAGGAATTAGAATCCATTCTCGCAACTCAAGTTTCAACTACCTATAGGTATTCTATATAGGCCCCCCCCCCCCCCGCCACGGCTTCGCCCAGATATTAGCGTGATTGATTCATGTTTATTAGATTTAATATTTTTTAAGGAAATTAAGTATTTTGAAAAAAAAACTTAATTTCTTCATAATATTTCGGAAAAGATAACATTCTCTCCAAATTTGGGAGATTTATTTTCCCTTCGTCAACAGGCGCTTCTTCGTTCCATGTTAATAACGCGTTTTTGAAATAAACGTGCTAATACAAAATTTACTTATGTGCTCTACATACTCAAGTTCTGGGCTATAACCACAAAATGAATACATAACGCTCGTTTGTGTCAAGCAGCTCTCGCACGATGTGGGTTACCAGATTTGTCGTTCAAAAGATTTTACTTATATTACAATTTACCCCGTGTTACAACCTACCCCGGTATCCGCTAGATATAGATATAGATTCTACTGTTGGAGATTACACCTTCCTACATTTTCAAGGAACATAAACCATTCCCAATTCTATCCAGCAGACAACGCATTCCTTTCCCCTCAGTTGCATATTAAACACAATATTGCAGCGAACGTGATCGCTAAACGATACCACGCGGTGAAAGGGAATACGATAAGGGGAATCGTTGCCGCAAGAAGCAGACCCGGTTAGCAGCTACCCGGGAGCGCGCATTAAGAGATGATATTCCGTGTAACGCCGTTCACCGCGTATAATCCCGAAATTACGAACCGGTCCGCTTCGGCCTGGCGAAGATTACGGGGGGCTCGTAACGCCGGGAAATTCGCGGAGCGGCGGCCAATTAGAGTGTCGTGATTCCTACGAGCCGGTGTAACGAAATTAATTCGCGCACGGCGAAAGTCTGCGATCAACGGGCAACTATGGGCGCGCGGGCAAACAGAGCCACGGGGGTGGAAACTCGACCGTGATCCCCGCGCACGCGGAAAGGGGTTGAGGAAAAATGTTTCCCAGGAAATCATTACGATTATTACGCGAGAAGCGGCGGCCCCGCTGTCCGACGTAACGTGTTCCACATAGCGGAACCACTTAAATCACGAGTGGTTCATTAACCTTACGCCGGTTACGGATAGGGATCAGCGATCGTCGAGAGCCGAGGCCGGGAGATCCCAATTAAAATTCTGTAATTTCAATAAAGTATCATCGTGGAGGGAATTCATCGTTGGAACGCTCGCTGAGAATCCTGGGCTTCGAGGCGAAACCACATCGAGGACACTGGATTCAGATGAAAGATTGCCATACGATCCACTACCCTATTTTTCTGGATAAGTGCCACGTGTTTGGAAGCAAATTTGACAATGAACTTTTCATTATCCACAGCAGGCAAGCCTCGTTAAAGATTACGTTAGACAAAATGAATATTTCGGAATTTTATACTCCATGCTGCTTGATCGAGTAAAGAATGGATGAATCGTGGAACACGCGCAAAGTTCTATCACGCGATTATACGGAAGAATGTGCTGCCAATGTCGACGCGAAGAAAATGGAAGAAAGATAACGTTCTGCCGTCTAGGGCAGATCCACAAAAAGCACGATGATCCAGCGTTTCATCCGGGCCAATAATGGCTCACGGCACTCGTCCCGTTTGTTCCGATTCCACCATTACCCCAGACCCAGCCTCGCAGGGGATCTTGCCAGCTTCATCTTCGATTTATCCGTCTAATTTTGCGAATTAATGGCCGTCGTTGCCGGCGCTGAGACCGACGAATTACATTGTTTAACCGAGCTCCTCTCCAACTCCCCCTCATCGATTTCACCTTTTATCGCGAATCACCACGTCGCAGAGTTATCTCGATGCTCCATGAACGATGGAGATCTCTGTGCCCTGGCCAATTACGTTCGCGAGTTCGTTTCAGTGTCTGCGTGGATTCCAGCGCACGTCAGCATGTAATTACGGGAAGTTACACGTTTGGAAAAAGCTTCCAGCTGTGTTCGAACATTGGTTCCTTCGGCTCTAAATGCTCATCGAGTGTCTTGCTTCAGGTGGCATTTTGTCCTCAGAGAAACTAGGGGGAAGTTTCGAAGCAAGAGAATACTATAAATGGCAAGATAGGAGGAGCAGTATAGAGTTATCAGCCTCGGCGAATGCCACAAACAGAATCCCCAGACAGTTTGTTAGGAGTTTTATCTGCGCCTGGATGCCACTCAATGAAAGTTAACGTCGTCATTATGACGCGATATAATTCTAGATAGAAGTAAACCGAGCAATTTCGCCAGTTGAATGGACAGCTGACGATTAAATCGCCCTCGCACGGTTAATTGTTTCGAGTCGGAATTTTGATGTCTGATCCTGAAATAAAGATTTCATGCCCATTGTAAAAACGAGGATATCTAGCATTCGAAAGATATCGCGGTGCTTGCAAGCGAGAAGCACTCTCGACGGTGGTAGAAATAGTTGTTCCGGAATGAACAAGCTCTTTTGCGAACGAACCGAAATACTTCAAATAATTCCCCCAATGAGGAACTCAAACTCTCGAATCAAAGTCCAAACTATATACAATGAAATTCTCCAGCGTTCCAGCGAATAACTTCCACCACAGTGTCGGGAATATTTGTGCTATTATTCTGTACCTTCTACAGATTATCATTTGAGATACTTGGATTCTTTCCGAGGCACTGTGATTCTCAGAAAGGGGAGTCTAGATCGATTTGAACATTTCCCTGGTATTTCAAAGTCAAGCTCCAAAATGTATGAGATGAAATGCTAATAGAGTTCATCGAAGCGCCATAGAATTCACTATGGACCGTCTATTAAACACCGTTGCACCCTAAGAATTCGATTAAACATGCGATATCGCCGTATCCCCCCCCCCCCCCCCCCGATTTGCAAGGCGTTTCTCGCGCGACTGGCCCACATATCGCCGCCCTTAATATTTTATCGACGACATTCCGGATTCCAGCGTGGAAAACAGCCCCAAGAGTGGGATGGGACGTGCATTGTCATGAAGTGGCACGGTAGACGACGACGGCGGCCGAGGGGATAGGTAAAAATCCAAGGGCTCGCGGCGGAAGGGAAGGAGAAAAGGGGGGCTTTGAAAGGTGCGATATCTCGCCGGGGTGTTCGAGTACCATCGACCCCTCGCGCGTCTTGCTAAAAGGTGATACGACACGGCGGCATTTAACAATCGGCTTTTCCTCGCTGCGCTGTAATCCGATGCACAATTATTTTATGTCCTACCGCAAGTCTGACTACAGACGAGAAACGTGCGCGAAATGTTTGGCACGGAACTCGGCGAGGAAAACTGATCCAACTGATCGATTGGATAAAACAGTTGAACAGTTAGCAAAGAATTTGCACTGCTATACCCGCCTAGGAGTGTGGCGACCTTCGCAGAGTACGCTGCAAGTCGAGTTCTCAGATTTTAGAACCATTTTATAACCGAGTGAAATCTACGAGCTTGAAATATGAGAGGTCACAGTTGCAAGAATGTAAAAGGAAATTGGACGGCGCGAGGAATTCTTAGTTGCGCGTCTAGAGACGCCAAGAAAGATTAAATACGAAGGTTGCGTCGACGTTTACACCGGGAAGAAGGTTCTCGCGGACGGGGCAAAGGCAGGGAGCATTCCAATCTGACAGTGGAAATGAAAAGGGGCTATACGCGGGCGGGACGCAAAACAGAAAGGGAATAAAATGTTCGGGCAACGATGGGAACGCTGGAGTTCCATTCAATTTGATTCGACTCGAGTGTTTCTCACGGCTTAAGCACCTATTTCGCTGAAAGTATCGCAATGGGCAGGTTCGTTAGATTAACTACGGCTCAACGTTGCAAAATGGACTTACCGATCGTTGCAAGTCCAGTGGCAATGGATCCTTGCACCATGCTCTACGTACCTGCAACAAAGAAACGAAGAGTGGTTAGTTAAAAGAAATCTAAATACATACTTAACATTAGAAAACGAAAAACGAAGCGCGGTGAAATTTCTCGAATGAAATGTTCACGGTAACTTGTAACTGTCGAGTGCCATTCCACAAGTTTCAGGAAATATTAAGTTACTCCGACTGATAGTTAGAATCTTCCCCACTCTGTAATGGCAGAGTTTTTTAAATTGCTCTTCGAATGTTCCCACTGGCGTGAAAGGCACACGGAATAATAATTATCGCATAATTATTATGCGTTCCAGACTTGTCGATCAACGTAGATTGTGACAGAGTTTTTCGGCGCTCGAGTCGCCTATTGAATTAATCAAAGCCCATGATCCGACCTGTAAATGAGAGAACGTCGATCGTTGTTTCGCTAAGCGGACGTGATCCACGGTGGAACAGTTCGGGTGTGCGCAGCGCCACACCGTTGCCCCGTTGTTTAATGGTCGTTGGATCCGGTTGCAATAATAATGCCTACGGGTTCAGTAACCTAACGATTCGTCTCCTAACTCGGCCAGGTAGACGCGTTAAAGGTGAGCTAACGCGAATTGCGCCGCCAGGCGGAATACGGGGCCGTGTTTCGTCTCTCATCCGTGAGTGTCTTTGCTCAGAAATTCTACCAGCCCGGGATATGCGCGCCGAGGGTGAAAAGGAATACATTTCCGTTCAGAGACACACCGCAATTCTCTTTTTCATGAGTCACACTTGCATCACTTTTCGTCTACAATGTGAATAATGCACGACGGTGCCTGCAGTTCAAGCGCTCCGGAAGCGCCTACACTATTTCATTATACAAACACGAGGACGTAATTTAATGCTTCTTCCAATCCATCATCAAGTCTCCCGCGCCACACTGCAATCCTCCACTCCTAAACACCCCATGAAATTAGGTACTAGCCGTACGCGCTGCGTATAAAGCGCAAAGAAAACGGAGTACTCGTAACGAGAAGGAGAGATACAGAAAGACCAGGCTAGAGTCGAAGCCTCTTGAAGCAACGACAACTAATCCCGCTCCTCTGCCCGCGATAGACAGAAATTACCCCGTGAGCGGCAACCGGGGAACGTTATCAGCCAGCCACGGTGACACTTCGGTTATGGTGGTAATGGCACCGTTTAGAGACGAGTTAAGTCACGGGCGGCGGTTTCGAGAGCTTTTACAGAAACCGAGAGTAAAATCGTGTACGTGCCAGATCCTGTGCGCGCGTATCTGTGTTCGCGTGCTGCGTGTGTGTACGTGCGAGGGAATTGTCGAGGCGCGCTCGCTCACGAGTGCACACGGTTCGCCAAGTGGATCCTGAAATATGCAACGGACTATCATAGTCATATACCACTTCCAGGCTCAAATCCCGTGACTCTCCGTCCCTCCTTGCCTTCCGACTCTGCCATTCCCGTATTTCCCTCTCGCCCTCTCTCGTTCCCTCTGTATTTTCGACCGTGTCGCTTGTCACGAGTGCACGGGGGGATTGTGCACTGTTACGCTGAGAACGCGCCCGTACAATGGCCGGGGGAGAAGGGAAAAGAGTGGACTAGCCGGCCAGAAGATGACGATGTTAGGTTGAAGTGGCCTGATACACCGAATTCTGGCCGGCGCAATATAGGACGACGAAGTGGTCTCTCGCGGGCGACGCAAGCTACGCAGTCGCGTGATTTTTGCATCGTGAGAGGAGATACTTTCTTCTTGCAGGGCTGGCAAATTGGGCGAGCTTCTTTCGTGGCTGATAAGTGCCACGGGGCCCCGTGGCGCTCTGATTACTTATTTACCTGCGCCACGAGTCAGCCTTCTGGGGGATGCACTGAAGTTTTTGCGACCACTGAACTTACTAACGCTTCAGTTTACGAGCACCGTGCGAATATTCGTAGAATTTAATACGAAGCTTCTGCGTGTGCTGTCAGATACGAGATTTCATTGCGAGAAGAGGTGCTAAAGAAAGAGTAGACACGGACGCGGCATCGTTTTCAAGTAGGCCAGCCATCGGCGCTAACGAAATTCAATTTCCTGGGACGGGCAGGCGGGGCGCTTCCTCCTTAATTAAATACTTGGGGCAGCGAGCATTAAACGTGTCTAATTTCACGCGGATATCGGTTTGCGATCGCGCGACAGGGTCGAGGATAGATTAATCCGAAACTCGTGCGGGGCACCGAGTCGGGGATACCGGTGTCGTCGACTTTGCCCTCTGCGCTTGGAATTCGTCCAACGTTTGCGCGAGATCGTCGCGTACATGCGCGCAAACACACGTGCGCGACGAGCACGTAGCAATATCCCTATCAAAGCTTCCCGATGGCATTAATTTCGATATCGATTCGTCCATCGGGCGGCGAACGTAATGTTTAGAGCGACGGAAGTTAATCTCACGGTCATCGGTGGCTGCAACCGAAAGCCCGTTTTGCTGCCCCGAGTTTCGCCACGTTGTCGACAAATTGCCATCGATTATTGATAACACGCTGGCCCGCGATTTCTGGTTGGTGGGAAATCGTCGCGAGAAAGAAGGAGTTCAATAGGGAAGAATTGAAGTTGTTCTGCGAGAGCAGTCGAGTTGGGGGTTCCATTGTTCGGAGGGTAGAGAGGAATAGATTCTACCGAAGACTTTCCTGTTCATTAGATCTTTAGGTCGTATCTCCCGCATTTCACAGCAAACACTTCGTTCACCATAGCCTCCAGTTGGGCAAAATTGAAAGGACGAACACGAACCTCGACGTCTTTCCAGTTCTCTTCGAGCTCGACGAGAGATATAGAAGACGAGAAAATCCGAGATCCCCAAGTCGCAAGGAAGACGGTGTTCTTCGATGAGGAAATCTCAATTAGAGAGTTCCGTTGGACGTCGATGGGTAACGCGAACGTGACACGCGGCCTTTGTATCCCCGGACCATCTGAGAAGGCAGTGGGAGAAGTCGAGGGAACGACGATCCGCGTCAGAAGAAACGGGAGAGAAGGTGGAGGCGTAGAAGCTCGGCGTAATGGAAAAAGGAACTCGATCCATTTCGTTAACGGACCTGCAGTACCCTGGCACCCCCCGCCCTGCCATTAAAATTATATCGGGGGCTGGTTTAATTCGATTATTCGAGTCGCTTTGATACGCTCGCGGACAAGTGTTCGCTGGAAGGTAGGACGGCCTGTAATGCGATAAAAATCCTTGCCAGCACTTCCCCTCGCAAGAACTATCCGGCTAATAAGATCGGGCACATTTGCAACGCCCGGCGCTGCACCTTTGTTCCGGCCACAGTGACGCTTGTAACATTATTGCGAACATTCCCGGGAAGCTGGAATCGTCTAATGGCAAGGAACACCGACAGCGAAGCCGGGGGCCAGGAAGCGGAAGAGGGCGGGTGGACGAGAAAGCGAGAAAGAAGAGGAGCCGGGGATCCTTTAAACGTAAGCTGCCCTCCCTGCAGGCGCCGGGAGATAGGTGCACGGCCACTTAAGATGAGAAAACCGTCATTTCAAAGGCTCACGCGAGCTTTCCCTCGCCTCTCGAGATGGTAAAAATCCTGGATGTACTTTCCTGATAGAAGAACCCGGGGGTTGGGGAAGCGAGGGTAAGGCGGAATCGACGCAACGAAGCGGAAGGAAGCGGCGGCGTGCGATTACGAACAAAAGCGTTTAGCGCCCGTGCGACTTAACGCTCGCTCTTCTCGTATTTGTCGTTCTGTATCGACGATTTCGAGTCGTCTGCAGGTACACTGACTCTCGTACATTCAAATGAATAAGTAATTGGGAGAACCCACCGAGTGGCTTTTGTGAGTTTTGTCCCCTCGTTCCTCGCATTGCGTAATTAGTCTCTCGCTTGAAAAAGATCGATGCATCGTGCATGATCGATTCAAACCAAACTCGTACAGATTTTTTTCAGCCCGCGTGTGCGCCGGAAATGCGCACGCCCGCGAGCGCGTACACGGAATTTTGATACGCGGTACGTAAATTTCGTATTTCATTCGTCCGTGATTTATTGGAGACATAACTCGGCCAGGCTCGCGCGATTCCGTCATGGGAAATGCATTCGCATCGGCCGAAAATGGAATGAAAGAACGCAACAGATGCATTACGCTGCCAGTGCTCGACGACACGGTGAATTTCGAATTCTGTCGACGCTTGAACAGGCCCGCTGATGACATCTCCACAGCTCTGTTTTCCGCTTGTCCGATCGGCCATCAAGGTACATTTCGACCGACCCGACGTTTTAACCATGGCACCTCTTCCAACCCTTTCCCAATGACGTCTACTACTGGGACTTTAGTGATATTTAAACGTACCTTAAAGAATTTTTCAAAATTTTGAAAAATGTCGATTTTACAGCTGTTTGAAATTAAGTGCTACCTTTTTTCAATACATTACAGCTATGGAAGTAGAAACGGATGGAGACGAGCTTTACAGTGTTTATAGAGAAGACATTGAAGTTTTAAGAAAAAATTATTTCAGTTAAAAAAAAAGAATTGATCCATTTTTGTGCAATTTTTTTTTTTTAACCCACGAAAACTTACTCCGAATTCTGTCCGAGTTCGCATGGAATGTCCCACTATGAACCTCGTATCGAAACTATTTACGCGCACAACGAACGCTCGTTCATACAAGCTTACGAAAAGCGCCTTATTAAGAGACACTTTTCTCTACCCATTACTCTATACCACGGAAGGGACCAGAGAAAACGAGGGAACCCAAGGCACGGCCAACAGTCTGACGTTTTCCACCCGTGAGCCGTCTTCACGCGACCGTGACATCGCGAAGAATACGCGTGACCTGCCCCGCGTTCTCCCCGAAGGCACGGGGCCGCAGCTTGAACAGAGTGATCCTGAGGCTGGATCCTAGTGGGCACTTCTCGCGAGCCACGCGGAAAGTCTCGAGGATCTCTTCCGCTGGAAGGACGAGGAGCGGCGCGGCGTGCGGCGGAACGAGGGGGGAGTCGAGGCATAAAATTGCATTTGCAGGCACGGCAGCTGGTGACCGTCGACGCGGTCGTCGGCATCGATGCGCGTTCGCGGTAAACCGCCCACGCTAACCCACCCCCGTTGTCCGACGCGGTGGTCTGCTCTGTTTGCTCGTTTAAAGAACTCTGTCCCTCCGGCCTGGCGATTTAATCAAGTTCAGCCGCGGAAAAAATATTGCCCGGCTGAGTTTCAATCCGAAACGGCGACGAATAGCCGCAGGCGCGGGCCGATTCGTTGTGCATTCACGCCGAGCGGCATCGGCGGCGCGTGCTGCCAGGACGTGGAAAAAGGAAAGCGACGGAACAATTGGAAACTGAAGGGGAATCCGTCGTTGGGATTCACGGCCAGAGCCGTGTAACGTTCCTGGGTAAATATTTGGAGGTTTAAGGGGATGTAGGTGTTCCAGGGTCTTCTTTTTCTGTGATGATTGGGATATGTTGATACTTGGTGAACTGAGATATGGTATGCGGAAGAGACAGATGGTATCTGTAGCGAATGGTAATAACGGGAATGTCCACCTGGAAGCTTCTAAACGGAGCGATGTTTCAACAACGTCAGGCAAGGAGGACGATTTCCCACGTGTCTGGAGACATTTCCCTGCCTGATTACCCATCAGCTGAAAAACCTGGACGCAGAATATGCCAGCCTCGGGAAGTTCCCGGTGAATCCGCGCGAAATCGCGAGCATCTGCGTCCTGTCGCATATTAATGGTAACAAGCACCCATAACAGGATAGCACTCGAGGCACCGACTGGCTCCGTCTGGAGCGTCTCTTGCATCGCGAAACTGCGAAACGTGAGGGGTGGGCGAGGGGGCGAGGACGGTGCACGGAGGAGGAAAGTTAGGGGCGAAATTCACCTTATATTGTTTGGGAGGCGAAGCACTCCGGGAGAAGTGGCTTCGATTATCTCATGCATTCTGCAGCGGTGAGACATCGCGACCGAGGAAATTGATATTGGCCCCTTCGGCTCGTCTGACTAACTTCCGGCTCGTCGAATCGGGACAATTTTGTCCTACTACCCCCGACCGCAGCACGATCGAGTATCGGTATCTGCGAGGTTTTCGCTACTTATCGGCCGTTTAATCGCGACTCCATCGAGCCTCATCGATGGAAAATTGTTTGTCTGACTGCAGGGTATTGCTCTTCCTTCGAAGACCAGATCGCGTAAATTCAAAGTCCACTTGGGACAACCTCTTTGGACCGCGATTTTGTCCCAAAAAGTTCACAGAACGATAATGTTGCGATATTATAGTTACAGAGAAGCGCAGTGTTATCGCCAGTCTCACTTGTTAAAGGTATTGTTTGCCGACCCAAGTGTTTCCTCATCAGCACAAAAACCTATCCGCTGTATCAGCGTGCCTGCAGCACTCGAATCGCGGGCCTTCGTCGATTCCCTCTCGTACAGAAGGCTACGCGGCCGTCCCTCGCCAGACGATTCCTTGTTTTCAGCGGAACGCTTTATCTCGTTAAAATTTTCCGGGTCGAAGCGACCCTTCCGGCGCGAACAACATTTCCGCCCGGTTCTTCACGGGGTCGAGCGAGACCGTGGCACGTTTCCACGTCCCTCTTCCTCTGCTCGTAGATGAACTCGTCAACGGGGTTAAGTGCGCCTTTCACGAAATTCTTTCGCGCGGTTCTGTCGAGACTTGCTTGGCGCCACACGAACCGAGGCTTCTCAACGTGCGCGCGGATTAGAAGAAAATCAGAGGATCGGCCTCTGAAACGGGATTACGGGGAAGAGGGGGGGGGACCTTTAATTAATACAATTCTCGTAATTGGTCAAAGCCGATGGACGCTCGAGTGTGTCGAGTGGGTGTAGCCAGTACAAGGGCGGATCTCGAGGAACACACGCGAATCAAAGATGAGAGTCGTCAGGCATGCGTTAACTTCCGAGTTCAAACTATTTCCGTAACCTCGCCTGACTCTTTAGATGTCAATGTGCATTCATTGGGATTCTTCTGTTCTTCCTAGCGATCAAAAGTTCCAGTCGCGACATCCGTCTACCAGTTCATCCTCCTCCTCCTTCCCCCCCCCCCACTGCACAGTGGGAAAATTTTGCGATTTTATGGCCAAAACCACAAAAAATAAATTTTTCAATTCGACATAATAAATGCAAATGCCAATTGAAGAACTAATATGAGTATCAAATGCCACCAATTTTACTGTTAAATGTTTTAATACAAAACTCGTATAGACTCGCAAATGTTTATGTCGTAACATACGACATAACTGTGACCAAGACTGGTTCACGTGTTATACATTACAAACCTTTTTATTCTTTTTTAAACGACTTTATTCAGCTTCGATCCTCTGTTTGATTGTTTGTATTATGTATGTTTGCTTGTCGTCAGAAGCGATAACCCTTCTGCTATGCCCTACTACACTGTAACAGAGGCAAGCTCTAACAAAGAAAAAAGTGTATACATGTAAATAATAAAAAAATCTTTATCGTTCGTAACTTTTGTAAGTGCTGTTTTTCGGATAATTTAGTTTCTCATATATTAGAACGTAAAAGTGTCGAATTTTATATATTAAAAATAAGTTTTCAGGTTTGACCACGAAAATGGATATAGCTCTTCAATCGACATTTATATTAAATTTGTAAAATTGCAAATTTTCATTTGTGTAGTTTCGGCCATAAAATCGGAAAATTTCCCCACTGTGCACTGTTACTATTGGATTTCCGACTGCCGAGCAGCGCGCGTATACGCGTATCTGTAGTGGGAATAACGAATCGGTTCGACGAGAGAGCAGAAACGCCGACACGACGAGCATTCGCAGCGAAAGTAAGTCCTTGGGGTGAAAAATCGTCGTAGTGACTAATGATTTCTCGCTTGACCTGGTTCCCATTCTCTGTAAACACACGCGGTTTTGTGTTCCCCCGTGTACGTCTCCGCGTTTTAACTACGAGGGCGCTGCCAGCCGCCGGTAGAAAGGATGAATTGCAAGAAAAGGGGGAGCGGAACGGTGTAAGGGCCATCCGAGGAACTTCGTCATTATTTTGTGCACGTTGCTGTGCCGGTGGTCCGAGGATGTCGAAAAGGTAGACCTTCGGTTTATTTCTATTTACACGTAGAACCTTCTAGCTGGCAAAATACAAAGATCTCGGTCTAAGGTTCACTCAAGCCACGGACCTCTGGCGAATTATTTCGTAGGCCAGAATCCTCGAGGTTTACCACTACAGGCGGCCAGGTTCTCGAGAAGGCAACGCTTCAGAAAATAAAAAATTACCCCGCAGACGCCGACAATGGTGCACCCACTGCTCGCCTGGGCTGGAAAAGGAAGCAAGTTCTGCGAGACCAGCTTGTCCACGGATCTAAATCTGCGCTGGTACCTGAGCACAGTAATTGATCGATTACTATCTCCTTACAGATCTCTCTATCGAACCGTGAAATCACAATCTCTACTTTCTCAGATCATGCACTCGCTATTCGCAACGCAACAGCTAGAAATATAATGGAACGTTAAACAGTCGTAAGCAGTGCATTGTAGCAATCGTTTTAATCCAGAAATCGTGTTCGTAGGGAGAATCGGGAGAAAGCAATCGCTCGCTGGATGTTTCCACTCGATCCTCGCGATTCCGACCGCGTCGTCGCGAACCATTCGTCATAGACGTTGGCCCGCTCCCAAATACGACCGATAAGGAGGCACTTAAGTGCGAACACAGGGAATCAATTTGCACGTGCCCACCTCCGGTGCTTTCTTCCTCGAGGAGGAGCCGCGCTCGGGACGATCGAGGCCAGGATTTCGCCGGTGGGACGTGTCCTTCGAGGTGGCGCCGCGTCTTTCAGGATTATCGATCAACCATTCCGCGCTGGGGCTGGTGAAAAATGAAGGCGAGGAAAGCAACGGCCGAAGAGAATCGCATGCACTTGCTCGTCGCCAGAGAATTCTTCCACGAGTCACTTCTCCGCCTCGGTTCGATGCACTTTTTACCAGGGAATTTTTGTCGATTTCTAGAGGAGCCCCTCTCTTTCTCTTTACTGGCGGAGGCGCGTGATTTATGGAGGAAAATCGACGGGGCTGGCAAGGAAAACCAGGAGTATATCTGCTCTCGTTGGAATCGATTGGGTCGGATGATTTATCATTGTTAATTGCGACGCCGGTGGAACGATACGATGCAGAACGATGGCGGAGTTATTGAATGGCGAGTAGGGGCATCGTCAGTGGCGGGCGAAAGTGCACAATGCCGCCAACTATCAGTATCCTCTCTGTCCTAGAAAACTCTATTATATTCGCGACAGCCCCCGAAGGCACAATACGAGGAACCGGCAACTTTTTAGCCGGCTTTTTTTTCCACCCCGCGCCTTTTGCGCCCCCGCGAGCACGGCCGCCTCGTTACTGGAAATGTCCCGTGTCGTATATTCGCCAAATTTCCGGCACGTTCGCCGATAACCACCGAGGAGAAGAATGAAAAAACATTTGTCAGCGGCGGGAAGGAAGTTCGTTCCGCGTCGCGGGATTTATTCCCAAGAACCCCGTCGAATGCTTCACGAGCTAACGTCGGCCGACTTTTGGCTTGAATTAGCACGAGGGGAAACCAGATTATTAATTGGGAATGGTAGGTACAGGTGTGCGAAGGGAATGTCGTTAGCGTTACTTCACTTTGTAGAAAATATTACTACACATGGCATTGTCGTGAAATTTACAGATACCTTTGCAGACAGAAGCGCAGACTTCTCTCTGAATCGCAAGTAAGTTTCGCATAACATCCCTTGCCAGCGAAGTTGAACAGGAGACACGATTTAGCATCGGAATGACACGGAAACCACGATACCTATGGGAAGAAAAAACCCAAGCTCGAGCCCAATGGAGCCCAAGTCACCGGTATTGAATGGAAGTTTGAATCATAGTTCTGATCAAAGAGAAAGCGGGATTCGCAAGTTCCGTTTGTCTTGTCTTGCCGCTGCAAGAGCCAGATCGATGTTGAATATCCGCAACACGTGGCCCGTGAATCGGGGGAGAAACTTGCACTCCAAGAACTTGCTCGCGCTTCGTTGCCCAGGGCCGTGACCAACTCTCCAGACTTCCTGCTTCCAAGGGACGAACGACGAAGCTTTAAGCCGTCGCGGCTTCGTACCCCCCGTTTCACGCTGAAGAAATTTATTTCTCCGAGGATGAAGACTCTTATCCGATACGAAGGGAATTCCTCGCACGTTCCGACAAATCAGTCGAAATTGAGGCTTTCTGATAAAGTGCCACCCTCCACATACTACCATTAATTCAAGGGTTCGGGAACACTGTGTCAGGATCGATCCAATTGCAATTTCTGAGATTTTCAGAATTGTTGGAAAGAAATGGATAAACAAGCAGCGCGAGAGAAGTACCTATCGTACAAAGGAGATGTAAGAATTCGCAAGAAATATCGCACTCCATAAAATTCCTGCCTCAGCGAACCAGAGAAAAAGTTTCTGACCAGAGTAGCGCGGGCGGAAAGCGTTCGGCGCGGAATTAGTTGTATTCAGAGCGCGTTTCGAAACTGAAGGATTTGATTCGCTCGTCTGGGAACGGGCGTATAATTTATACCCTCGCTCCAGTTAACTTCGCAACTTACAGCGAGCATCCGTTGGATACATTTTAAATCTCCCTCCCCCCCCCTCCCCCCTGCGAAGAACAGATAACTTTCCCCGGCAGACCGCGTGAGCTATAATCTAAGTTAGGCGAATTCAGCCTCGTTACGGGAGGCCGCGCAAAGAAATCCGAAAATTTCGCGGAAGTTATTGAAAGAAAAGAGGATTACCTCGGAGCCCCTTGAATAACGGCTAATAAGATATAAGTTGCAGACACCAGGCCGCCATGAATAAGAATCACGCATAATTATACTTTTAATTTGCCTCGTCGTTCACTCCACGGGATCCTACGCCGCTTCCTCCTTTGTGCCACTTAATCCAACCTTACTAATGCAAAATTCTTAACATGGACGTTGAGAGTGCGGTGAAACGACTTTTCAAAATAGTGTTCGAGACACCATAACTGAAGCTAAGAGTATGAAAGCTCTAATGAGGATTTGTTCGACAGCTGTTTAAACTTCGCATATGGGTACTCTACCCTTCCAAAGTACCGAAGAAATTATATATGTATGCTTGTACGATCCTTTACAGAAACTCCGGCCCCGAAAATGATCGTTCCAGTTGCGGAAGCGCATCAGCCGATCTTCCGCGATCATGAATCTATCAGGGAGTCCAGGAGCTGACGTTCGTTCCGCCGTCAGAGGAAACGAGCGTCTTCCATTAGGCTTATTGGCTAATCCCGCGGCAGTTCGCTGCATCTACGTTCGCAAATTGTTCAAGGATCACGGTCCAGTGACCGACGGCTAGATGAATGCAAACCGTTCCACCTGATACCGTACGGACTGTATCATCCCCGGGCAGGGGATATGGGTCTGCCCATCTAGATAAGGAGCGGGTTTCTGTTTTGCCCTCATCTATCTAGACACTAATGATGCTCCACTTATCCTCCGCTCCTCCCCGTCGTCTTCGTCCCTCCCGCTCGCCGCACCGCGTTCCAACCCTCTTCAACCACCCGCCCCGGCTCTCTCCCTCGATCCCTGCAAGTCTCGCGAAACTCGACTCTGTCTCTGTTACGCGTATCATGGACTTCATTTCGAGCAGTCGCGGAAGCACGAGAACCGATGGAAAGTTTCTTAATATCGGATGGAACTGCGACCTCGTACGAAAGTTCACGAGTCCCGCAACCCTGGCCCAACCGCCCCCTCGTCGAACCGCTCGTCCCGACTTAGGACCCCCGTGATGGCTGTCCCTGGCGCGTGCCTGGATAATTTTTACACGTTAGATCGCGTATCGAGGAAGCTGGGTTGCGAACTTTCCGAGTTCACGCGGATCTTCCGACGTGGAATCGAAGGAAAGACAGTTCGGTGCGGCGCGCGATGCTTTGGGATCTCCGCTGTTCGTTACTGGCACCATGGAATCCCGAAGTTTAGGTGAACGCGAAGCATAGCGTTTCCAGGCAGACACGATCGTCCGTACACGTAAATTGCTTTCGCGAAACCGCTGGAAATTCTTGGTCCTCGGGCACGATTAAGCGAATGAACGCTTGGGGGTGGTGGATCGAGTTGCCTGTGCGATTACATTACGGTCTTCCAAGTGTTACTTTACAGAGATACTTTTGCCATCGATAGCGGCGAGTTAGACTTCTTTCTGGTTAATTACTGATATTTCTGTAATCGTTTAGCTTTTAAACTTCCGCGGTAAGCTACTTTCAAAAGCTAAACATTAGGGAAAGAAATAAATTTGCGATATCGCGTTGGCGAAATTGAAGCCTCGCGGAAATTAGCCGCGTAACGATAATGCGATAAGGGATGGAGGAAACGCAAGGGGTAGGGCGAGAGGGGGCGGCGAGGCTCTTTCTCGGTGCATTATTTAGTTACTCGCGGCGAAAGATTGCGGTCATAAAAAATGTGCACGCGTCCTGGGAGGAGAATTTTTCAGAGTCATTATATAAGGGGAATATTCATTGCGCCCATAACTCTTCTGTAACGTTGCATTTTAATAATACACGAAAAGACTCTCAGAATTGAAAAATCGCGCCGCTTAACTCCATCGTCGGCCGGATGGGTCGAAAGGGAGCCTCGACTACCGTTCCGTATCGCCTTGTAATATTTATAAAGCCGTGTTCCCCGTCGCGAAGCATTTGTTCCTGTTTGTGCTAAAAAATGCGACGAGTTCATGTTCCCGTGTGTGAAACGTGAAACTACGGATGATCCTTCGCTTTCGCAGATTTAGACGATTTAGAAGGACTCGTTTGCTGCCAGCATTTCGCAATGGAATATCCTTTTTTATTGATACTTCGATCTCTCGTTACCTCGACGAAGGTATTAAGCTCCTCGAAACACAGCATTCACGCGCACGCACTTTGTGCCGCTGCGTAGCAATCTGCATAACTTTGGTCGCGGTGCTACGAATGCACGGGAAGTACGAAAATATGCAAATTGGCTCATCAAGACCATACATGCATCATTGTCTACTTATGTATATAAATGAAAACGTGTCAGACTGCTACCGTTTAACAACTTTCCGCGGGGGCTATCCCACCAACCGAGGTATCGTTTCATCGAGTTAAATCGTGCGGAAACGCAGACTGATTGGCTTTTACTGGCATCTGACAGTGCCATCTGTAAATTTCCATGCAGCGAATACGTGAGAAATGTGTGTTTCGAGGGCCAGCTTCTGAAAGTGCTTCGCTGACCGAGTAGAAACACTTTCGATATGAACGAGGGCCATTGAGACCGTTCAGAAACATCAAAAGGAATGATTCTACTTTGATAAAAAGCGCGAGGGGAGTTTCTACGCCAACTGATCGACGCGAGCGATAACTGACTGGAATCGGTACGACACGTCGCGATTTCTATTCGAAGAGAATCATAGTGCGCGTTCATTTCGTAGAAACGATTGGAAGGTAGAAATCCGGGGAATGTTGTTCGCCGATGATAACGAATTCGATGGTAATAATAAATAACTATTTTCCTGGAACCATTGCAAACAACCGTAATACCTTCAAGCTTTGAGACGGTAAATAGAGAGAGAGAGAGAGAGAGAGAGAGGAGCTTACGCGTTGGCACGCCGCCAACATTAAACGCAACACAACAACATTGACTTACTTCCAGCAAATACATTAAATTCCGGCTCATGGGTATTGCCCATGTATATCAAAGCGGTTGTCAGCAACACGGTAAACACCGTGAACGCACGTAAATAAACAGTAAACATTGGTGATACAGCATCCTAATGTCAACTGCATTTTAAACTTGCCACCGGTTGTGGCCCTCTATCTACGCCGATAAAGCGACTCCAAATACCCATATGGTCGATTTTAGACGTTTATCGATCCCTCTAAACCTATCGATGATCAAGAACACGAACGTCAGCCGTCGAACAACAGGCGAAAACCATCCACGTTCGGTCTGACCAGTGACCGACTGTTTCTACTTGAAGCGTGGCTGACGAATGCTACTGCTTCCACTTAATCTTACTCAACAAATTTCCTCTATTTCGAGCGTTACTGGGTCCTGTACTTTTTAGACAGCCCTTATTCTTGCCAATTAAAATGTCATTCTTCTGATAAATGTCAATGTATCCTAGCCGATGAAAGACTGAGATAGAAGATACCGTGTCATTAGGTATACATTTCTTGAATCATCAGCGACTGTTTCCAATGAAGATGCACGAACTAGAGAACGCTATTGATTAAAGCAACGACGGTTCAGTCCAGACCGATACCGTGTCCCGGCAACCTTTCCCCTTCAACGGTCTAAAATTAAGCAACCCCCGACGAATAATTAATCCCCTAAAGTAGAGAGGATGTACAAAGTATCCTGCTTCAAATCCGGATCATCGTGGACGAGATCGAAGAAGGAATGTACGCGATGCGTTGGAAGAAGTAGTTCTCATTTGCGTGTCTGACTATGTATATTCAGGGCGGTTCTACTTAGAAGGGAATCGTTCGAGGTCGTCCTCCCAGATTTTAATGCAACTTTGTACACGTGTAGATCTCATTCGAAGTGAATTTTCTTGAAAACAAATTTATTCCATATTTTCGTCTGATTTTGGCCTGTAGAATCACCCCGTAAAACGAGCTACAGCGAAGCACCCTGTACACGTGTACGAAGTTGCTTTAAAATCTGGGAGGGCCAGCTCGAACGGTTCCCTCGTTAGGTGAAGAAACGGGTGAAAAGCACGTGCGCGGGTAGGGTGATGTAGGTCAGTTTTCTCGGGCCACCGTCTATAGGCAGGCAGGCCGAAATAATTTAGTGGCGATCGATGCCACCTTGCTGAAAATAGAGCCGCCTAGTCGCGAGGGGTGTAATACCACGTGACAATCCAGGCCCGGTGTGTGCACACGCTACTAATGCCAATCTCCCTTTCTCCCGCGACAACGTTCATCCCTTCCACCCCTATCCAATTATGTTGACATCCAGCGTCCGCGTTCTCTTCTACCTGACTCCACACGCACATGCACAGGTTCCTAAGCTGTCCACAGGTGTACGGCGGAAGTCGGAGCAAAACTGACATCGAACCTCCTAAACTTTCACCCCTCTCCCTTCGTGCGTCAGGATGTTCCGAAAATCGAGTTCACAGTGGATCGCCGGATCCGACGCAGCAACGACGTGCCAGCCAGCGAAGAAGCTTTTACGCGGAAGCCACCCGCCGTTCCCCACTTCCGATTTTACAACTAAGGGTGGAATATATCCGCAGCCGCGGGTTACGGTGGAGTTTAACGAAATTTTGTGACGCTGCCGTAAACTCGTGACGCACGGGTTCCCGTGGCTTTTGAGCGTGACGAAATTTGTAATTTCGTTATTTTCTGTAGAGGAGGCGGGTCGAGGATACCGAGGACGTGGAGGAATCTGTCACCCGCGGTCAAAGTGATAGAGAAGAAGAGAGGGTTACTGGGAAATGTGTTTCCTAAATGATCGAGTATCGATTACGCGCCGGTGGTGCGATAGATATCCAACCCGTTCCATCCCCTAAGCTTGAACTTTGGTAGTTAAAAGCAGTACGTGGCCTTTAAGTTTGACCCTTTCCCCGAATCTCGTTAATCGAGCAGAGATAACGAGTTGCACCCCAAAGACGAACGAACTATGCAAAAGAAGCGCGGTTGTGCACAGTTTGCATTTACACGGTACCATACAAGATCAGTGAATCAGACACTGCAATTATTTTAATAATTCAAGGAATCATCGGCATCTGGACCGAACGTCCGAATCGCGGCTGGCCTAAGCGTCGACAAGTGCCGCTGAATATTCATCGATGTCGGGTTATTACGATGCAGCCGCCGGTTCAGCTATAACGAATGCACTAACGTCATTATTACGATCGTAATAATGCACGTGGCTTCGCGGTTTATCAATTGCAGGAACGTCGTCGTTTTGCCTCGATCGGTTTACCGGTCGCAACCGCCGATTCGCGTCCTTCTCCTCTCGGCTCCGGCCGCGCTGTCTCTTCCCTCCGACGCGGTGTAATTATTATGCCGATAAATTACAGCCGGCGAGAGGGGTTTGATTGCGTGTGCCAATTAGCAGCGACGACAATCCGCGAATCCCCCCGTTCGACAGACGTAAAACGAGGATATTTAAACGAGACGAGATCGCGCACAGAGAGCCCGGGGTTCAATTATTTGCACAATGGTAATCAATATAAATATTACGTTAATTACATTCCCGCAAAATTTCGAGAACATTAAAACACGCACCGAATACCATTTTCAATGGCTCCATCGTTCTTTCCTCTCTTCTCCCTACCCTCTGTTTTTCATTTTTAATTATTTCACGGGAACGCGTCGAGGAGTTTCAGTTTCTCGTCGCAACCACATATTTCTTTTGCGTAAATATTCATGCCGAGGGAGTATCGATCGGACTGGGTAACCCAAATACTCAACAGTGTATCGGAAATCGAAGATTAAGCTAATTATCCGTTTTCATTATTCAGCTTTCTCGATTCGAATGAAGGACAGAAGGTTCTCGAGGGAAATAATGATTTTTTATACTTCCCGTGTCTGTATTATAGAGTGGATGAAGAGTGATGGCTGGAATCGATAATGACACCGGGAAGAAGATGGGGGAGCGAGAATTTAACCACGACGAACAACTCGATTAGTTACACTGGCAAAGAGACGAACCCACAAAGTGGAAACGTACGTTCGTACGTGGAATGCTGCTGAATGAAATTAGTCGCATCTTATCCGACGTACTAACTCGGAATTATGCCTTAGTGTCTACTTACAGAAGTAACAGGATCCTTCAATTAAGAAGGAACATCTTCATTCGCTACCAATTAATAAATAGTCTTACGCTTCCTTCGAAACCTATCCACTTTATGTCAGAAATTTAACAAAACTGTACATAAACAATTGCTCCCATAAAGAAATTTTAAAATCAGTGCCGCAATTCAGCTCCGTCTACGCGCCAATTATCGCAGCTGGCCTCACAAAAGCCGTTAGTTATGAAGTAACAACGATTAAACTAAGCCCAGGAAGTCTCCCAATATATTCCCACGCGATAACGGGATCCCAGAGAGATCAGCGCGTGGATAAGCTCGCGTGGAAGTTGCAAGTCGCCTGGAACACGGGCGATTCGCCGTTTTCACGGAGGGTGAATCAGGGGGAGTGCAATTGGCGGCGATTGTTCGGCAAGTATTACACAAGCGGTGCCACCTGGCCGTATTAACGCGTCGTCTCTCGAGCCAGACGACTTGCGACGATCCATTCTCAACAGTGCCTACCGTCTCACGGAACTCGGAAGACGGAAATGCAGATTTAACAGGCGATGTCCAACTTGCACTGAAAGGTACACCGAATGCCTGGGGAGGAGGATCCACGGAAGCGCGGTCGGGGGCTAATCTCCCGTTAATTAAATGAACCGCTCCCGCACGGAGCGCCCTTTTCCCTGCAGACGCTCGCCTGTCTCTTGGCCTGACACGCGTCTCAGTCAATGAGCTGGCGAATTAGGAACGGCCTGAAAATATCCCGCAGCCCCTCGTCGAACGGATCGCTCCAGCCAGCACGTGGAACCACCCGGGATCCCCGCCCCACTCGACAATATATTCCCCGCGACGATCGTAATTAGAGAGAAACTTGACGATTTAGTGGCCATTCGCGCTCCGCTCCGTTGGCTAACCGGTAACTGTGAAAGACACTTTAAGGGCCCTCTTAATGCACCTGACTACAGCTTCTCCGCTATTACGCAACCGTGGCAGAGCCAAGGTCCCCAGGACGAGCGCGGGCAAGATTATCGTCTTGGTGGCTCGAGAAGCTGGAGAACAAGGGGTGGGAAACCACTAAACCGTTCGCAGGGAATTCTGTACGCGGTGTTGATGACCGCTCGATGAGGAGCTAGACAACAGATTATACGATTAATTGTATTAAACCCCTTTTATACTTGGTTAATTTTCACGCTGTTCCGTGGTATCTGTACGCCCGACAGGGGAGGTGTGAGAAGATGTAGGAGGTTCACAGTTACAAATGCATTCGCCAGGGGAAAAAGAATGTTTCAGGAGACGCGACCAGGTCCTACGTGAACACTTAGGGGGCATTCTTTATTCAGGGAAAAGCTGCTGGGCCAATATCCATTCTTGTCTACGTTGTTCTGGCTGGCATCCAGCTCCTCCGTGCAAGGATGCGTTCGCGAAAGTCGCTCGAGATTTATGCAGCTATTATTTCCACCGAAATGCACCGGCGACCCCTCTAAACATGAACACACTTCATAACCATTCGTTCCCGCGCGCGCTATCTTCGCCGCTAATAATGCGCCATTAACGCAACGTCGCGCCGCGACGATGTCGGGGGTATTACGAGAAATCGATTTTTATAGGGGAGACGGTAAAAGACTCTCGTCGATTAAGAAGATCGAAATTCCTTGCCCTTAAATAAATCGACCAGCGGGAGAAAATGGAGGAGAGTGTTTCCAGTTGAGGGGACATTTCAGAGACGCGGAGCTGCAGGGCAGCGAATTAATATGAAAAATCGCCGGGGCGGATCGAGAGAGAGAAGCGGGGGAAGGGAGCGAAGTCAATTGGCGGAACGCGAAAAAAAAAGAAGACATCGACGAGTCACCCGATCGCACGGACGAATTAATTCGCGGAACTCTCGACGGAGACGGTCGACCGCGTTTTAGTGCAGTTCCTAAGTCAGGAAAGCCCTGAACCGTTCCGAAAAGCGGCAAGTTCGACGTGCGTCGCGACACGCCTCGAAACTTCCAGCCCTTTGGGAATTTCAAACGAATCACGCAAAGCAGCCTCGAGTTCGGGGGCCTCGTTAAGTACAGGCAATAGTTGTAACACTCTCGCGAAAGATTTACCGTGAAACGGATGCGCCTGTAACGTAGGCCAGCTTCCGTAGTGGTGACTGAACCTTTAATCTATGGAAATGGCTCCTAAGTTGGCCACCGTTCCCCGATCGATTCCGATTAAACGACGTGGCATCGGTCCACGAGTTTCCAAAAGCAGCTCCTCCGTGTATTTACTTCATTTTTAATATCCCCGCGGCGGGGATTTCGCAAGAATCTTCCCCGGAAGAGTGAAAGTTTACTACAGTTTCAGAGTGCTCGAGTTCCTCCGACGAGCTTCGTCGAGAAACATTAAACGCGTAATGGAAAATTCAATCCCTTAATAACCGAACGCGTCTCTGTCTTAATAAAAGCTCAGCGAAATGTCAGAAGTTGCTGGCCAACAACAAAGTATCGCGCAAAACCTGCTACCAAGTGTAATTTAGGACACCGTGGCTACGACCAAACGAAAACGACGAAGTCCTACGCGAAAGCAACCGCAGTGCACGTAGTAAACCTAGGGTACTAAAAGCGCGCGGCTTTAAGTTCCCAGTGGAAACTACCCTGCAGTTCGTCAGGATGCTTCGAAAATGACAGGTTCATTTTAGGACGAGTGTCAGAGCGGCACAGTTTTACAGTGAACTTCGGGATAAAGTATCGATCATTCTGCCGCGCTGTTTCGAACACTGGGACATCGCTAATTGCGTATGTATAACGAAGCAACCCGCATTAAAATCTCTAACGAAATTTCGTTTCCTGAAATCCCTTGCCTTTTCCCATCGTACGCTTTATCACCTTCCTCGAGACTCGTAATACGAAAGAAGCAAAATCCATAACATCGACAGGAGCAAAAATCGTCTCTCGCTTGGAATTTCTACCGGTTTTTCGGGGCGCGTTGCGGGACCGACCATAGAAATCCCCTAATCGAAGAGGGTTGAAAGGTTGGACGTCTAGCTGCGGCGCGACACGATCAGCAGACGGTTCGGAAACGTAGGGGCTGCGGTGGCCGCGGCTCAAGGTCCCACGGGAATTCCTGATTACTGATTTACGAGGTTCCGGCCCTGAGAGGAGCCGATCCCCGCTCGAGAAGGCAGAGCAGCCCCAGCACCCGTGGCGCAGATGCCACGAATGCGCTCCGAGAGAGGTAAATCCTATCAGAAGTACTTAGAGTTCGGCATTGCCACTCTCTTGCTCCGTGGGTCGTCGTCCGTAACTGGCAGCGGTTCCACCCTAGTTAACTCTCCCTCGGCTCGTCCTTTATCTCCCCCTCTATCGGGCTTGATTGGGCTATGACCGGGAATTAACTTGGCCCTGGCGCATCCGTGTCACGCCACTCTTAACCTTGGACAGGTGTAATCGAAGAAAGAGTTCGTCCTTCCTCCGATCTCGCGATACTCTCGTCAATTGAAAGGACTGCGTGCAAGATAGCAGCGAAGATCGGGCACGCGATAAGAAAGGAACGATCGTTTCGCTGTTCGCGAGAGCCAAGTGATTTTCATGTGCAGGCTTCGGACTGTTTCAGTTAGCGCACTGGTGATTGGAAAAGCTGGGCGTTTTAATTAAAACTTGGGATACCTTGGAGATTCTTTCTGTTCTCCCAAACTATTGTTTCGATTATGTTTTTCTCTTGTTGGAGAAAAGGGAACGGTCTCTAGTTAAGAAGAAAATAAGGCGCGGAGATTGGATCGTATACCTGAAGCGTGTGAATCCGATGTTTCTTGAAATCCTTGAAATCTGTACACACTTTTCTGTCTGTGCTCTGTTTGAAAGGAGAAGCACAGGCGGCAGGGCAATTTATAAGGTTACTATAGTTAACTGTCTTCGTTGTCGGTACTTTTTACCACGCTAGTTGCTGTTAAGAGAGGACGGGGCCACAAAAGAAACAACGGGTCGTTTTATTCTCGCAGCAACAGAGATGTTAAAGAAGCGTGTTCGTTATTCTCGCGAGGCAGAGGGAAATTGTAGCGAAACCGACGGCGATGGTCTCTAGCGACCATCTTACGGACGCTGGCGTGAATGGTCAGTTACCGAATACGCGCATATATGGCGCACACAAGCGCGCCCTTCGTGTGGCGCGGAACACGAGGGAGAGTAAGAGCATCGGACCACGTCGAGAACGGAGTAAATGGTGCATCGTGTTACTTAGCTTTTAACGGGAATTAACACGAGTTACGACTTCCGATGGCGATGCCAAGAAATTCCCCGCGACCGTAAAACCTTCCATAGAATACTATCCGAGATTAAAAACAGTCTGCCCGTTGTTTCGTTCGGAACAATCAAGCAATCATACTTCGAAGTTACAATCCAACGAGGATAAACTGCGACAGAGTTACTTGCACAAAATTCAGGCAAAGACAACGTTTAGCCATTTTCTAAGCGCACTCGGGGTAATTTTACCCCTGTCACAGCGTGAAATTGTTAAGCGCGGCACGTTGCGACACAAGAAACCGCTTCCCTCGCCGCGCCGCGTTAAAAGTAAAATGTTACAGCTACACGGCGAAAGTTTTCGGTTCAGAACGGAAACGTGGAAAGTTTCGCGGCAACGCGTGGAGAACCCCCGGCGGGAGTCCCGTGGCACGGTCAACTGCTTAGCATCATTTGCAATTTAACGACGAAACAATATCAAGCAAGACTACATCTGTAAAAACGTTCCCGGGCGTTCGTTGCGTCTCTTCGTGGCAACTGTCGCGGTACACGCAGAGACAGATCGAGGGCTTGTTGCGAAAAACGAAGGAAACGTAACGCGGCTTCGCTGCTCCTCGTTCCAGTTGCCTGTCACACGCGGCAGATGCAACGTTTCGCATGTAGATGCGTCGGTGAGACGTCGGTGAGACGTCGGCGATATCCTGGGGATATATCGACGTGACGCGTACAACGTCCTGTATTATACGCTCGTATCAGAACTGACGTTTAAAGGGGGCATTAGAATTAAATGAACCTTAAAATAGTGCCCATAGAGAAGACTGATGTGAGAAATGATCAGACTGACAATTTTTGTCTTTGATATCCAAGATGGACTTTTTTTCAGTTTAAGATTCAGATAAAAATAAACTTCTAGAAAAAATATTTTTTTTCAATCAGTGTTCCCTTTTTAATGCTAAACCAAAGCAATACTTTTACAAACAGAGTTTTCAGCTTTACTCGACGTTGGTGAAGATGGGAGCTGCACCTCTCTAGCTGCAAGGCCCTCAATTGACGATTAAGTTATTACGCTACCTCGAAATTGGAATAATTCTACGCTAACCACTGAATGTTCCCCGGAATTTCAATCAAAGTCTTGCACAGAAAGTCATAATTGAAAAAGGAAAGTGCCATTCGGTGAATTCGTAGAAGCACGCATCTGCCAATACGCTTGCAAACATCCGGAGTCTCCGTAGTGCAATTGCCCCTAATTTCCCGCGGGCGTGATTCGTCAAGCGGTTTTACAGTCGCATCCTAAACTCCGAATTACTTCTGAAAGGGCCGCATAATTTAGTCTTAATCGATGAGCGGGCGCCGGTGCTCGCGAATTCCAGCGAACGGGCGGGATTGTTTAATTAAATCGTTCGCGTCTCCCTCGAGGAGCGCGGCCGCCGCTCGAAACCGCTCGCTACGCGGCGACTAATATTTTCCCGCACGCGATATTCAATTCCAAGTTTCGCGGCCTCGCGATGGGACGAAATCAATTCTAGCGGGGTTGAATCGGGGCCATGAATTTTTATGGGGTGAAACAGCGAAGCGAGGATGAGAAGCGCGAGGATCAGCCGCATATATCCAATCCCAGATTTGTTCTTATAAATTCCCATCGACTCATCGACAGATGACTATGAAGAAATTCAAAACTCACCTAAAACCGCGAGTCCTTGATTCAATTATCAATTAAAAAAGAAACGAAATAAAGACAACGAACGAATTTCCACCAGTGGACAAAGGAGTCTCGAAATACGGGAGCAAAGAACGGCTGGCACGAATTCTTTCTTCGCGGCAAAAACCCAAATTCCAGCGATCCACCGATTAATTGAACAGCGAGGAATGCGCGTCGATTACGGCGTGCTCGTTGAAAGCGGATATTTGCGGCTGCGAACCGGAAGACTTTGCGTGCACCCGTACAAATGTGGTCGACTAATTAGCGGCGTTATTTTCGCCAGGAGGTGTTGTCGGGCCGATACGTTATAATTACCTCTTCATTTAACGAGAGCGTTTTTGATGTACCAACGAGTACGTGTTCTTGAAGCACTCCGGCGGTCCGGGCTGTTTCTAGGAAAGCTCTTTTAATACCAACGAAATCAAATTACCGGACACCAGGCCGCTCAACAACGTCGCGAGATATATAAGCACGGCGTCCTTTCGACTCAACTCAGCCCGTTCACTTTTTTGCCCTACGTAACTCATAAGTTTCACGCGGGAGGACTGTATCGATGGAGTCGATGTATCGATAATTTCAGCGGCGGTGCCGCGGTCTCGGGCGGCGCGCAAAGCTTTCCTCCTATTATCGGGCCACCGGAAAAACGATAGCGCTGAGCCATTAACGCCACTGATAACCGTTATTTAAGAGAGCCCCTCTCGCTCTCTCTCTCTCTCCCTGCCCCGGCCAAGAGCGGCTTTATATTTAACGGAAGAAAAAGTCTGTAATAAAAATCAATTGAAAACGATGGCGTCTGCGCGCGCCAACACGCGCCAGCTGACTACGGCTAGCCTACTGCCACCGAGGAAGCGCGCAATGAAATACGGGCATTCGACGTTTTACACCGAAAGGCTGGATTATTAGACTGGAACAAATGAAAATGCATTAGCCGCTCCTTTTTCAAGGGGGTGTCACCGATAAAATAAATGCGCGGTTGTCGATACGATTTCCACTGCACTTGAACGTTCATAGGGATTTCGGGGAGGAAGCAGATTCTAAGGAGCACGACTGTCGCGTGGAGTGTCGCGTGAAATAATCAGAAACAACTGAACAGCACAGCTGCGAGGTATCGGTGAGTCACGGTTAAAAATGAACTCATCTACTAAAGTGGTACAAAATGGCCCCCGATATCTCCTGCAAATAAACCGTAGAATGCGATATCGTTCCACAACGCGCGAACGGTCGTTTGGCGGGGAAAAAAACACGAACAAAGGAGCATCTGCGTCTGTTCGCGAGGGTCCATTGGAATTCGAGTCCAGATGCACTCGAAAGTGAACGAACCAATTTGCCGGTGCGTTGCAGCCGACACGAGTGGCGCAGGTGCGGCGCACCGCAACAGCGGCTTGAATTAATCACCCTGATAAATAATAATAAGTGGCGGGCGTTCTCGCGCCTAGTTAGTTCGTTATTAATACGCAATTCATATTAAACGTACCCTTTGCTCAGCGATAACGACGTCCCCGCCAGGCTTCCTAACGCGGTGCGCACGAGGCGCGCTAAACCCCGTCACGTCTGTCCGCGTCCGCTGCTACACGGCCGCAGCGCCGGGTATCGCGCGTGTTTCATAGTTAATGTATCGTAATTAATCGATGGCTGATAGCTGGAGTGCTATATCGTCGCCGTGGGACGGCGAAACGGCTGGCCCATTACAAGTTTTCGAGTAAATTTCTCTCCACTCGTCCTCGAGCGCGCCTTCGCCCGAGGCTAACGGATGCAAGCTACTTGCTGCTCTTGGCTCGGGGCACGGTTCGGCGGAACGTTACTACTTTGTTTAATCCATAAATATTAATTGGTAAGTGTTTGTGACTTGTGAAGCGTGGAGAAAACGAATTCTATCGAGCAGAATTTTATATGCCCGCTACGGATTCCAATGAAAACTCTGAAACGTCAATTCCGGAAATATCCTCAGTTTGTTTGGTCTGAATTAGTTACACGTGGATCCAGCCACTTGTTTCTCGCAGCGAGGCCCAACCAATTGCCGGATATTGGACGATCGAGACGGATAGTTCTAAATAAACCGTATTGACGGGAAACGATCCGTAATATCGAGTCGCTGAGGCCGGACTAAGAAAAGAACGGTAATAACGCGAGGGCATCGTGGATACCGTCGCGGAACGAGTAGTCGTTCCGCAGATGGAAGTCGTGGGAGGTAGCGGGCGAGCTTACGAGCTTGCTCGAGCTGAGACTCGCTGCGGCGTATCGATTTCAAGATTAACGGTGCCGTCCCGTGGAAACCACGTTTTCGCCGGCGTGTACCGACGGAGGAAGGACACGTAATGCCTCGGGAAGAAAGCGGCTGACGGACAAACAATGGGGACGGAATCAACGTTCAAACAATTACTATCCAGCAACATCGTCGCCGGTGTTGATAATAATTCCGTGGCGAGACAATGGCGGGGCTCAGGCGTCGAGTGCGCACCCGTCGGGCTTCTAGGAAAGGAAGGAAGGAAGGAAGGACCGAGCGAGATAAGCTTTTAATTTTCCCGGGCCCCGACAATGCCTCCAAATTAAAGCACCCTCCGCGAAACCGTACAGCCGAGGCGCGCACGGCGACGCCGCGTTTTGCATAATCATTTTACGAGCCCTGGCGAAATCCGCGGGAATGGCGGCTGATTTTTCCGGCGTTCGCCACCGTCACCCCCTCGCCGGCCCTCCTCAATGGTTAGACTAGCGAACCAGCGCCAGAGGATCGGCGCGATTTGCTTGATTTCATGCTCGATCTGCCCGATTCCCCGCCGATAAATTCTCCCCTCCCTCCGGCGTTATCGACTCTTATGATTTACGAACGACTCGCGGCTAGTTTTTGCCAGTGAAATTCTAGTCCCGAGGGTTTTCCCACCGAGCTCCGCGCTGCTGCGTTGATTTTAACAACGTGGTCGATGGGGGTTCAGGTATTTCGGCAAATTCCGCGGCAGTCTCAATTTAATTAGACCTTAAGCTGTTAAGAGGTTATGATATCTGCATTCCTTATACACGGAGGTTCCCTGAGACAGTACTGCAGGAGCATGCCGAGTCGTGAAACTGCGCTGTCGTTGAAACATTCCCAGTCAAACGCGCGAAATAAAGACAAAAAAAGAGTGTTCTATTTAGGCTTCTGGACAAGGCATCGCGCCTTTTGATGCCCAGTTGCCGCCGGGAGCGGGAACGAGATGAGGGAACGAACGTAACGAGTTAACAAAGATAAAAGGCAGCGAACAGGAAAGCTTCTATTTTTTACTCGACTCACGACGACAATGGGCTGGAATTAAAGCGAGGCACCGCGCTTGCGTAATTATTTTACGAGCGGATAAAATTCATGAACGTTCGCGTAACACAGCCGGATAGTTTCTTTTGAGACGCCAGTTTTCGCCAAACTTCGCCTCCGTCTGACGTCGAATATTTCATAGGCGAGCAACGAGTTCTTCCCTCGCTACCTTCGCGAACGAGAGACACGTCGTTTGCTTTGACGCGTAATTAAACGCGAAGGATATTTCTTTGCTGGCTCGTTCGGAACGTTTTCTTAATACACAACCGGTGCACAATGCACGGTAATTGGAATTTATGAAAGTCTTGCGCAAGTATTCCGCGTTCGGTTCGTTACTTTGTTAATTGCTTTCCATTTAGTCGGCCGCGTTCTGTCTGTCGAATAAGAACAAAATATATTGCCCCCCCCCCCTTCCCGCGATATTCCAATATTCAGCTTAAGCAATCTACTCTACGTGGCAGGATCGGGGAGACCGCGAACGGCCCATGTGAGCACAAAATTTCATTTATTTCGTTGATTAAAGCCGCCATCGGGTGTCTACTTTCGCAAATTTACGGGAAGGACGGTCGATACGTAGCCGTAATATTTGGAATCGCGATGCAACTTCGGGAATGACTTATGGAACCAGAATCTGCAACCCTCCAGGGGACTCTTCCTCGGTACCTCTTTCTGTCTGACCAACTGTACTCTGATACTACTTGTTATTACGCTATAGTGTAGGACAGCGATATGAGATGGTCCACTACATTTGATCACGCGTGTACTGTATTTAATCAACCTTGTATTTTTGCTATATGTATAATATCCTCTCGTTGCACATTATCCCAGCCTTCGTTACATCTCCCAAGAAACTTCGCAACCTATCCTTGAACTACTGTCACGGCACGAGTCTCCAGTACAAGAAGCAATCGTATCGATAAACGTGCCCTATCAGCGCCCGTCATCTAGCCACCTCGAGCCCAATCCGCCGTGGACGGCTGAAAACAAACGCCGAGTCCTGAATTCGGAATATGACGGGCACCTCGTGTTAGGCGCCACTAGATCGAGATTTATGAGGTGGAGGACCTTGTGTCATTCGAGCTGGACCCCCTGTTGGCGGTAACATCGTAATGATATAGTGTCGTGGCGGAGAAGTTCACGTTAATGGGACAGGGCCTGGGTAAAATGTGTCCGAAGTTTGGACGTCAGTGGCGCGGCTTTAAGAAGTTGTCTCTCGGCCGACGGGATGGGATCCATTGTGCGAGAAGGTCGGCTGTTAGGTGGTCCGTTGGATGAAGCCCGGCCAGGACGCAGGGGCGGGGGCTGTATAGGCTTTTGTCGGCAAGTTCCTTCCGTTGAAGTTCGGTGAGTATATTGGCTTAGTTTCGAGTGACATGCTTGGATACACGGGGTTAAATATATTCGCGGATATCTTCGCCTATGCAACAACACCTCGGGCTGGGATACGGGCAACCTAGGGTGTCGCGGGGGACTCGTTTCGGCTAAACACCGGGATTCGTCTCGTTCGACTCCGAGCTTCGGCGGCTAGGAACCGTGGAAACGTCCCGAGAAACCGCAGAGAAGTGGTTTGACGCGAGGATGTCGCTTTTGAGACGCGAGAGCAAATTGATGGGGAGTCGAGGCACTTTGTTGGAGATGATTGTGAGATGTTTCTTTGGAAATACTTTGATTGGAAGAATGTCTGTGTCAGTTGAAGATTAGCAGATGGTAGAAGGTATGGATGCATCTGATCTTCCAGCGATAAATACTAAAAACGCTGGCATCTGTACATTGCAGGCGCAAGGTTCCATGCTATTCCTGGTCGAGGCGGGCTTCAGCTGCTCGCGACTGCTAATTCCCTCCCTGTCCAACTGCCTGGCAGACGCGCACTTATTGATTTCGATAGGATTATCTTGGCCTGCCTCAGTCGTTAGACGACATTAGGCGGTGCTCGCCTCTCTGCCAGTAGATCAACTCGACGTCTGTGCTCCCATGATCTGTCGAATATCCTGCGACCGTCTCTTCCAGCCTCTGCATATTTAATTTCCTCTATTAATCCCTCCTATATTCCGCCACGTATCAACGTGTAGATTAAATTCAGACACCCCATAGGAGTTCCGCGCGAAGCGAGCCACCCGAGCAGACGCGAACAAAACAGCCGACAATCAACCATGAAAGTCATTCGACTGTTAATGGCGTCGTTCATCCCAGAGTTCAGCAAATGAAGATGAAAATGTTCGAGAGCAAGGAACTCGAGAAGAACGCGGATGGGGGATCCCCGAGGAAGGGCGTATCGTTGTATCGCTGACGCGAAAGTATGGCCCTCCAGAAGTTATGGAGCGACTCAGACGTTGTTTGTAAACTTTTAACGCTACACTGGCAGACATACTCCCCCGGTTATACCCCTTTAATCCAGCCGCGACTGAGATGCATCCGGGTGCACGGGAACACAGCCGAGATATACATATTTAATAACGGAAATGCATAACAATGAGCACACTTCTAGACGCTGTTTCTTCAGCTTTCCCTCTCCCACGCCCAGCATTTGCCTTTCTACGTCTTAATCCCTTCCGCGTAAATTACTCCTCCCCCTTTTTCCTACTAGCACCCTTTTGATCGTTATAACCCCGCGTCTTCGGGTTTCATCGGCCGACTTCCTTCGCCATCGACGCGCCAAGATGCCTCGCAGCCACAAATAGACCGGATCGCGATAACAGAATGGCTAGAATCGCAGGGGAAATGCGAAGGAACAAAACCGACGTCCTACCAGGGTGAAAGGTAATATCTGTCGCGGGCTGGAATTAACGTCGGGCATTTAGTTCCGAAACACGACGCTGCATCGTGGATAATGACTGATTCGCCGCGAGAAAAAAAATCGGGGAAGAAGAGCTGCACGCCGACGGACGGAATTACGCGGGGCGGCTTCATTAACGCGTGCGTTGAAAGGATTGCAATCCTGTAATCAACGATTCCGCGTGCCCTATAATGGATGGAGAGGAAGAAGCAAAGCTTGTAATGAACGATTAACATCGTACGGACGGTATTTAAAAAGAGAAGAGAAAAAGAAGAGGGGATGGAGGGGTGAGGAAGCGACGTGGAGCGGAGAGGGTCATTCGTTTTGATCGTTTTAGCTCGTTTTAACGATAGCCCCCGATAGAAATTTGCCAGGAATTTCCATTACCGGGGTGGACCTGATTTCGTGCCTGGCATAACATTCTCGACAACGGGCGCATTGTTTCGCGTTAACTCGCCACTATGGCGCAAAACTTTCCTACGGCCAATAACGGCAGATAGAATTCGAAAGTGCGCCGCGAACCGGCAGAGAGTTTTCGTTCGACTACCGCGCGGCAGCCGGATGCTCTCGTTAAAAACAACGAGGCGATTTATTTTCACGCGCCCGTGGTGGTTGCAAGTTTTTGCGCTCACCGCCGAGGACAGAGCCGACTCGGCAGCCAGTGATTTCTCCGATTCTACACGGTTCCTTAACTAACCCCTGACACGTGCTCGCGTCGTTGGCTCCGTTCGAGATTCATCCGCGACTTGATTCGACAAAAATGTATCTCAGCCTCTGAAAGCTACGAGACGCTGCTAGCAGTGACGCGCGACAAGGTGCAACACTGCATTAGATGAATTTAGTTCAATTTTAAATTTCAGGATATGTACATAAGTAGACTCTTCTACCTCACAAATTGAAATATTAAAATTACGAAAGTACTGTGCGCGAAGAACCGAATCAAGTAATTTCGACCAAATTGTGTTTCTAAATAGTGTGTTCCACGATCCATTACACCAACGTTAATTGAGTACAAGAGGTGTCGGGCATGGGCTCGGCCAAAAACCTTGTCGCAGTGCCACTGGATCCGAAATCTCGTTTACATTTATCGCAAGGGTGGCTTGGATGTACACGCGCGCAGAGGCGTAATTTGCGCGTGCTCGTATTCATGCTTCTTGCGTGGGGGCGATCTTGTTGCTCGAGTATTCATGCTTTCAGACGCGATATTAAGACTTCAATTAAACGTGGCCGCGCCGACTTGGAAACTAATATGCCATTGGGTGGCATTGAAGGATTCAAAGAGCACGGAGATGAGGAACCGCGGAGGACGTGGACGTTGTTTCTCCTTTTCCCCCCAGCCACATGATCAACAACGTCTCGTCGCATCGTGGGGTTTCAGAGCCGCGCGACGTGTGCCCTTTGAAGCTGGCAGTGGTAAACACCGACATAACCACCCGCGGATGCTTCCAGGGAAGTCGAAGGAACGAGAAGAATCTCGTGGAATTCCTGTAGACGGTGTCTAATCGGAACTGCCGACGATTTTCACGAAATTTAATCCCCCGGGGGTACATCGGCGAAGAAACGATTTCTCCCGGCGAACGGGGAAATAAAAGGAGGCGAAAGAAAGCGGAGGATGGTCGAACGTTGGGCGAGAAGAGTGGAGAGGTGATCGGGGAACTACAAGGAATCTGGGAACACTGTCTTCCTTCTGCTTCATTGAGAATTATTGTGTGTTTTAAAGGAAATCATGGGGGAATGTTTAACGATTAGTTTAAATGGCCATTCTTCTTTCAATCAGGTGAAGTATGTCGTACTGTTTAAATTGTAATTCAGATTTCCGGAGGTAGCTCCGGAGGAATTCTCCTTTCCCAAAACTTACGAGAGATTATTTGTTAACCATACCGAGTTTTATCGCGTCAGGTTTTCTAGAAAACTGGAGATACACGCCAGCCGACAGAGTGCCGATTTTCTTAAACAATGGTTCCGCAAGATACCATTTAAAAGCACTTAGGCGGACAAAAGAAATATATATATATATATATAGAACGGGCATCATTTTTTTATTGCACGCCTATTGTGAGAACCTTTCGTTTAATATAACATTCCTCCGCCGCGAGACGGCGGAACAATTGAAAAGCGAATCGTAGGAGCGATGAAGTTTTAATGATATCATCCCCACTTTCACGCGCTGAGTATATTTCTCTAAAGTAAAAACGAAAAATGGGAAGCGATCAATATCTTCGAGCAGGTTCGATCACGAAAGGTTATTACAGATAATAAACACGTAAAAAATCTGACCATCTTCGTCAGTCTAAGATTCCCTGTACCTTCGTCGACCAAGTAAATTCTCGTAGAACAACCGATAGCAAACCCAGTAGTTTCCACCCCCGATCCATCGAATCGTTTCATTTTTCAGCGACGACCGTCTGCGCACCGCTCGCCCCCGCCAGCAATGGACTTTCCACGTGTTAACGTCGCAATTTCCTCCTGCATTATGCAGAACGCACACGCGCGTGCACACTCGTCGCAGCGGAAGCAGCGGTAAATCGGATCCCGAAACTCGCGATACATCGCCCCTACCCCGCACCCCCGTCCCTCGTCCCTTAAGCTTTTGCATATAAATAATATCGCAAGATGGCGGCGCGAAATCATAAAGTTAGCTGCCGAACGAGAAGTTTCGGTTTATCATAGCGCACTACCACCACGGTTATACCTGGATCTTCGGTTTCGCGCCCACGATCGATCGTACGGCGCATAGCCGTCTCTGGGAACGCGGGGGAACGCATTTATTTTTCAAGGACGAAATTTATGTATGACTGGAGCTCGATGGATGTCACGGAGAGATGGGATCCGTGCTCATCGTCAGCCGGGCGCATTATCGATTTAAAGCGAAAACTGACGGAGCCGGCGAATCGCTCCTAAATTCGGGGGAACGGCGACGGGAAAGACAGTTTCGCGATCAGACAATCGACCCTCGATTGTCAGCCTTTAGCGCGGGGGGAAGAGAATAGGAGGAATTCCCGCGACGAACGTTGCCCTCGCGGAGGATTGACGCGTGGTGGCACGACGAGGCGAATGGTGCCTCATTTGGACAGGTCGTGGAAGAAGATTGTGCTAAACTTGGGTTATGCACCGTGCTCGGTGGAACGAAGCAGAAAAGACTACTGAGATTCAATGACGCAGACCTTTTTTGCTAACGAAGCGATGAATTACTTGGTTAAGGGAAGAGGACACTGAAAAAATCGCGATTTTCGACCATTTTTAAGATTTTTTTTTTGCATTTTTGGCAAGTCTGAACCCTTGTTCAACCGTACACAACATGGTTCGACATTCAGTGTTGCCTTTCTACCAGAAAAACCTATTTTTCCAAAAGCTGCAAAAGAGCCGAAAACTAAAACCTTGGTTTTTCGGTATATTTCTCTATTATTTAGCTCTTTGAGTATGTTCAACCGCTGGCTAGTGTTTTGGGAAATCCATATTAACTGCGTGGCCTTGACATTGTTTATTTTCACCAATGGCCAAAATGCGTTTCACGATTCTAAAACGCACGCGTGCTCTGTAACAGAACCCATTTGACTGCGCCTACTAAACTACGAACGCTTTCTTACAAAGAACAGTATGTAACTGACAGTAGGTAACTCTCTAAGCCGGCCCAAAAGGGTCAGTGGCTGTCGACAGAGGTCAGTCTCTCCGGGCGCTAGACACCATATTTTTTTAAATCTTACAAAACTCCAGTTTACGTGAGAATACAGAGTGAGATTTTACGGTGCAGTGAAATTAGCTTGTATAAAACGAGTGAAATGGACCTCATTAGCCGAAAATATCGCAAGAGTAAGAGTACAGTGAAGCGTTCTATTCGTTTAGCAAAACAAGCGGCGGTAGCTGCTAAATTGAAGAGAAATGAGCCTGCAATAGATGATTCTTCATCTAGTGCTCATTTCGAGAATGGAAAAGAGAAGGCGACTAGTACCAAGAAACTGGAATACTTCAGAAATAATGAAGAAAAGCCTTTTTCTGAAGTGCAGGATGAATTCTATATAGTGCACAGATCTACGATTCAAGAGTTGATCAAAAACTGGACTTGCAGTGTTTACCACTCAAATTACTGAGAGTTGTTGCATATATGTACTTTTAAAATAAGCGAATAGTTGTAAAAAAAATATGCAGTAGATAATCCACAAAAAATTGCCGAAGATCGCGTTCTTTTTCGAGAGCTGACTAGGCATAACCCCTTAATCTATAGAGAAACAGTAGCATTAGTGATGCTTAGATGAAATACTATCGCAATACGGAAACGTAATTCCGCTAGAACTGTTTGGAACGATTCAGAGTTGCTAGACTTGGCTCCAGCAACCTGGACCCATTGCACATGGAGAATTACCTTGTATTCCAGCGGAATCGCTTGCGAAAACATGAGAGAGTGATCGGTAGACTGGAGCACAAAACCTCCCACTGATGAATTACCATTCGATTTACATGGACGGTAGAGGCCTCTTCAGAGGCTGTTCAGCCCTCCCGATTGATCTCGCGTCAAAAATAAATCAACGACCACGACAACGACCGAGGGGGCCTTTAATTGAAAGCAGGCTAAGGAGATGTTCTCGGTCGTTCTCGAATCGATCTAAATATACCTGAAGCTAGGGCATGCAACAACAGCTACACACGCGGGAGCAGGGTACAGCCACTGACCTTGGCGAACCTCTCCTGCGTGTCGAGGATCTCTATGAAGAGCGAGACCTTATCGTCGACTATCTTGAATCCGTTCCGTGGCTGGGCCAGCAGCTGCTGTATCGCCTGTGAGGTGGTGAGAGGCGTGGCGGGGCTGGTGGCCGGCGTGGAGCTTCTGGTTCCGGTGCTGGCTGTCCCAGGGCTGGTGTTGTGCAGATGGGTACAGCCGAGGAAGATAGGGTTGCCGCTCGGTGAAACGCCGCAGCTGAACGGCCGGAACGGCAGGCCGTGGAAAGTCGGGCTGGGTCTGGGCGCGGTGGCACGAAGAAGAGACTGAGCAGACGGCAGAGAGAGGCGGCGCACAGCGCTCTGGTTCTGCTGTTGCTGGTTGTGCGTCTGCTGCGACCTCGATGGCGACTTAAGAATCTGATAGTCGCTGGCAGCAGATGGTAGAGATCGGTAGCCAGAATCGGACGGTGAGGCGGGTGGCATCGGTGCTGTCTGAGGTGTGGTGGCGATGCTGTGAGGCCTGGGCCTGAGAGCGGCGCCCGGTGTCCAGGTGTTGGAGTTGCCTGGATTCGTGAGGATGCTCAGAGCGGGCCCTTGTGACGTGGGCGTGGGTGGTTGGGGATGTGGCAGGGTCGAAGCGTACGCCCGCCTAGGTATGGGTTGGTGCAGCACCATTCCAGAGGAGCCCCATTGTATAGGCTCGCCTGTTGTACGAGCGGACGATGGTACGCTGGCTGCTGATGCTGCTGAAGCTGCTGCAGGCATGCCTGCTGTAGCTGTAACGGGTGTCGAGGCGATGCTGTGAGGCCGCCTAGGTACGGGCTGCTGTAGCTGCCCGTTCCATAGAGACTGGGGTGGTACAACGCTGCGAGTCGTGGGTCCCACTGGCCCGTTGACGGGTGTACCGTTGCCCCGTGGCTCCTGTTGACCGTTGACACCATTGAGGCCGCCATTGTTGTTACCACCGTTGGCTGGTAGAGATACTGGAGTGCCGGCGACCGAATGGGCGCGCCGTTGTACCATCCCTGATACAGCTGGGGCTGAGGTTGCGCTTGGTGTGACAACGGCACTCCACGATGACGGTGCTGGTGTTCCTGGTGAGGCGGTTGCTGATGCTGATGCTGATGCTGTTGCGGAGATTGTTGATGATGAGGAGGATGGTGATGATGATGGTAAGGCTGACGCTGGGTTTGCTCTACCACCGAGCTGACCAAGGGTGTGGTGGACACTTGAGACATGGTGGTATGGTGGAGGGGTAATACTATGAGGACGCCGCGGTGCTGCTGGCTGGGGTAGACCGTTGGGAGTAGAGCGAACTTTATTTGCGCCGGATGCTGGTATCGGGGCTGGTGGGGTGTACAGTGGGAATCCGTGACCATTGTGACTCGGGCTACGGGTGGGCAGCTGGTTGATCGGGGACGGCTGTATGTTGTTGCGCTGCTGTTGCTGCTGTTGCTGCTGCTGCTGTTGTTGTTGCTGCTGCTGCTGGTAATGGTGGTGGTGGTGGTGGTGGTGTTGGTCGTTGACGGAGACTGCTCGAGGCGTGGTCGTTGGATGTGCTGGGGCCGGTGGGGGCGGGGGTTCCAGCAGATTTTCAAGTTCTGCTGACAACGACCACGCTGAAGATAGTGCTGATAATGGTGGTACTGTTGGTAGAGCTGGTAGCTGGACGATGGCTGTTGGATTGCCACCGGGCTCGGTATGGTTGACTGCGGCGGCAGGGCCTGGCGATGCGGACTTGTTGACGCGTGCGGCGCGCTCACCGCCGACGACAGCGGTGACGTGCTGTAGATGACGATCATTCAGGCTCGCACGTCCGTTGACATTGCGATAGAAACCGGGAGCCGGCGCAAGGTTTAGGCTGGTCGGCTTCTGTTTCACGCCGCCGTTGGGCTGCGGAGACGAAGCGGGCTTCGGTTCGCCCATTTGGGTATTATCCGAGTCAGGACACGACTGACTAGGTGCCCACCTCCGCGATCATCATCGTGTACCTGACTATAGAGACCTTTCGATATCCCCTGTACGAGCTACGATCCTTAGATTCTCATTTATTGTCAAACGTTCCACGAGTCCAAGAAACGCATATCACGAACGATCCAAAGACACAACGAAGACAAACACGATTCTCAGCGTTCTGGTCGACGTCGCGATGTTCTCTGGTAGTCGGCGAAGCAGCTTGAGCACATTTCGCGCGCGACAAGCTGCCTCGCGTGGGTGAATCGATAAGCTTTCGTCGCCTGGCAGTTTAAGCGTACGCTCTTCTTCCGTTCACTCGGAAAAGTCGCCCGCTATCCATTTCCATGGATGATTCCAGCTACGCGTGCACGGCACACGCAGTTTAGGCTCTATTTGCTCGTTCGTTGCATTCGGTCGATAGGCCGGTCAAGCTTCGTCCTCCGCCATCGGAGAGCGTATAATATTTCGAAATAACATTTGATTAATTGTACACCGGCCAACGTTAATTCAACGCTCGGGATTCTCGCGCGAATCGATCGTTATTAATTGCTCGTCGATTGTTACTCGGCTTAAAGTGCGAACTCACGACCATTATTATATTTAGAGTGCTGGCTCGTTAGCCATCACTGGTGTCCAACAGAAATCCAATCCCCCGAGTTGGCGATATTCTTTCTTTTCCGTTTCGTTTAATAAATCTCTCTCGAACTGGCTTCACATCGACCGTGAAACAACGGTATAAATCTCTCAAATATATCTATATAATATATCGAAGACCTTCGATTAATAAATCTTCGCTATAACGACAACGATCACTAAATCCTCTAATGAATGACTTTAATAGAATCTCGATCTACGATGATTCCTGGATACGTTACACTCCAAGAGAGACGATTCTTCTATGGCCAACAACTTGCTTACTACTTGCAAGGCGTTCGGGGTTTGCCAGAACACGTGGGTCGAACCGCGACTTCTATCGACGATCCAACCGCGATAGGCCCTTTACGCGGAACGACACTAAACGGCCCGCTATATATCCCTACGTTGTTCACTGGGTCAACTTTCGATAAACGACTCCTGTCGATGCTTCTCCACGTTGAATCCCCGCGACGCGCGGACTTGGCCGTAAACGCGCGCACTAAAACACCAGCCACCACCCGACGAGGACACCGCGAGACGAACGTCCAACGATGGACAACACCGTCCGAATGAACCGACGACTGTACAAAAATTTCCTCTTCAACGATACGTCAACACCTTCCCTCTATTCCCTCGCGTCTACCTCGAGCTCGTTACTGTGTCCGTGGGATCTCGATCGAGATGGGATTTCGATCCTCGGTCGTTCCCATGGTCGAGCACCCGTTGACTTTTACAACGAACCTCCTCGACGCGCACCACTGGACTCCGATCTACCATCGTCCCCGTGCACTGATCGCGTAACGGTGATCCTCCTTCATCTCCAAACCGTCGAGGTATCCAAGTTTCCGGCCGAAACTCGGCGTCGGTGTCGCCAGCATGGTTCCCAGCGACAAGACAGCAACGACTTTTCCGTGCGGTACGAGGCTGGAGGGTAGGCGCGCGTCGCGTCGTGTCGTGTCGCGTCGTATCGTGTTGGCCGGTACGAGCCGCGTGAATTGAATGTGCGCGGGTCAGGAATCGAAGAGGGAAGTTAGGGACAGGAGGTCAGTCGGTTGAGACTGACGCGTGGCTGCCGTGCCGGGGGCGGAGTGGCGTGTTCCTCTTTGGAATACGGCGGGATTCGAGCCGCGACCAGCCGCACGCCTGCGCCTCGCGATCAACTGCTTCTCTCTCACGGCCTCTCCTGCCTCCTCCCTTGCCCCTCTCTCTCCGTCCAACTGCCCCTCACATCCCTCCCACTAGTTCTCTCCCTTTGCTGTTCCCTCAGGAACATTGGTACGGCCCTGCCGTGCCCTCCCCAGCCCTCCTCCGGCTGGTCCAGCCGTGCTATCTCGCTCCATCTCTCCGCGAAGCCGTGCTGCCGTCAACGACAACGACGACGACGACGACGACGACGACAACGACCAACGCCGATCCGCGCGTCTGTTTCTTCACGCCGCTAAGCCAACGTGCTAGCCTTCCGCCTCGCGAGCCGACAGAGGGTGGAACGGGACCAACAATGGAGAAAGAGAGGGGGTGCAAAAACACGAGGTGGAAGAAGAACGACTCCCCGCGTCCGTTTGTCTCTTTGAGGACGCGCTCGGTACAACCCGGAGGACACCTCTTTCTTTGCTGTGTCTCGCTCTACATCTCGCGCTCCTGCCCACTAGTCAACTCCCAGCTTTCGCGGTCACGCCAGGGATGGGATCGGCCATCGATCGGATCTCGCTCATATCGACCGCGGTCTCCACCGCGGCGCTTTCTACCGGCTGCTTTCGACGCGACAGACCCGGTACATAATTATTCGCGAGGAGATAAAAAAGCACGCGCGCACACACCGAAAGCGGGATAACGGCGTGAAAAAGAGGCTTTTCCGTGTCTGCGTGCCGGCTCCCAGCGCTGACAACCGTTTCAACGCGGAGACTGGAATAAAGGCGAGAGAAATAGACGAGAGGAAAAAAAGGAAGAGGGAACGAAGGTACTATCTCTCGGCGGAGGCCGTACGCAGGGCACATTGCCCTCCTGCCATCTATTCGCTGCCCCTCCCCGCCCCGCTCTGTCCTTTCTCGTCATCCGTCTCCCTCTGTTTATCTATCCACCCCTCCCAGTGGTGTTCGCCGTAATACGAGCAGCATGCGTCGACTGTCAAGCCCCTTTTCGCGATCTGGGTATGTGGGACTCTCTGGCCACGCTGCTTGGAGACGCTCGCGGATCAATGATAACGGGCTAAGAGCGCGATAATTGCAAGGACTGGGAGGACTTTTTATCTCGTCACGCCATTCTCCCTTCGCGTTTGCGCCAGTCCGGCTTGGACGCTGAGTTACCATAGCTGGGGCGTTCTCCCTTCGATTGCTATCGCGACAAAGTGTCAGAGGATCGATACACCCAGGGATGACTGTGGTATGGTAACGAGAACTTTATTTGCGAGCAGATGCAGCGGCTTCTACGGCGGTATAAATTCTGCGGGGGTGTTCGCAGAGCCGGGGAACACATGGAGCACGGGGATAAAGCGGATTAAGAGACATGTTTGTAACGAAGGAACCGAGTAAATCGACGGTAGAATGTGGACACAGCGAGGAGCGCTGGAATTTCTTAATTTTTTGCGAACGAATTTATCCGCGTCGAAGAATTCAACGGGCTAGCTTGTCCTGGACACGGGTCGGACGCTGCGAGCTCTTTTTCAAAGCTTAAGTAACATTCTACGGACAGTAATCAAGCAACCCTTTCGAGTGACGGGAGAGTTAACGTGAAATGCAATTGTAATTCGAAAAGATGGATGAAAGAATCCTTTCTTCTGTTTTCTTCGATAGAAGGATGTACTTACTCGACAGATTGATGCAAGAATTATCTATTAGTTCCATCCAATTACTATATGAAATTCAGAGAAAGGGGAGCGAGAAGCAGATCACAAGATTTTTATGAAGCAACGGATCGCACGAAACCAACCACGGCGGCTGCAGGAGCCCTCGATATTTCATGACTCGTGTAACATTTTCCGTTTTCAATATAACCGCCTAGCTGTGCTCGACTTCTGTCACCACCACGATGTAACGTACCTATCCCGCGAGCAGGAAATGCATTCCCGCGCCACCGATATCCAGAAAAAGTTCCGCAGACCCGCCGTCGGCGTCAAACTTTTCGCATAAAGGAATCGCCGGCACACGGGAATGTCTCAACTTCGCCGACAACACAGAACGCACGGAAAAGAAACGTGTATCTTCGTACGTTACGTTACGTTTTAATCTACTCCCTCTGCCTCGAATCCATCCACGCTTCAAGGGAGCCACGGGAAGGTAAACGACGTAATGAAGATTCCTTAAAATTCGTGAGTGCTTACGCTCCAGTCGAGGATCGTTAAGAGAAATCCCACCGACCTCTCCAATCGGTGGGTGGAATTTGGTCGAGCGCCAAAATCTGTTACACCCCCGCAGAATTGCCGCGAGACGACATTCACGTGTGCCCAGGTTATCCACGGTATCGGACGGTTTGAAACGGTAACTTACCGTCGAGATGGATGGATACAAATGGAATCGATGCAAGGCCTCGAAACTTATTCGATCCGGCAGCCCCTGTCGAACGGAATTACTGCAAGTTCGGACGAGAGACAGCCACACGGTTGTTGGCAGTAGATAAATCATTCGCTATAACTGGCCACACAGAGCGTAATAATAAAAGCTCCACGGCTGGAGAATTGGGTGGCGACAAAAGGAAGGGAGGAAGGAAAGATGCTCGAACAAATTCGTCCTGACGCAAAGAAAACTCTGCCGGTCGGCTGACGCACTGGATACATGCGATACTACCCATACATGGCGGACGTGTTCAACAGGACTATATCGGGAATAGAGAATTTCATCGAGACGACCTCGGGGAGTTCGAAATAGATGTACAATGATAGAAATGGGTCTCTAAATGGAGCGCTATACCTGCTCAGTTGTATCACGGACGGTGAAAAGTTTACTTCCGGCGATTATTGATTTCTGATAATTGCTCTATTACCGATACGATGTGCAATCAATTTGGCACGTGTGTGAGAGTTCTGCAGAGGGTTAAAAAAAAAAAGGAAGAAGTTGCTGCAAGCATTCGCTGCACGTACAAGTTATTTTCGCGATGTTATCCGTGAAATGGTACTTCGATATTTAAGGACATTAGATACCACGCGCAAACTTCGCCGCGTTCGAATGATTTTCTAAAGGAACCGCAGACATCGCATCTGCGATTATTCAATTGAACGTTAAAGCTGCTCGGGAGCAAGTCACCAATTTCTCTCGGCGACAAAAGGGGGGTAACAACAATCCCCGCGGAGGAGCGATTGCGCGGTACGACGAGCAGCGTCTGCAAATAAAGAGGAAAGGAAGCTACGGACGGAACAACCCCGTGAACAGAATCTACGGCGCAAGTTACGGTAATGGCGCAATGCATTGAGACAATCCGAAGTACTAGCAAAGTCCTCTGGCGTGCGGTTTGTGGTTAGGAGAGAGAGAACGTGGGGAC